>NC_073400.1:29411401-29733938 GCF_028641065.1 Leucoraja erinaceus | reverse complement strand
CAGATCTTGTGACAGCGTGGGTCTCCTCTGGGTGCACCGGCTTCCTCCCACATCCCAAAGACGTGTGGCTCTGTAGGTTAATTGGCCCTCTTGTCGAATTGCACTCAATGTGTAGGGAGTGCATGCAAACGTGGTGTAACGTGGGACTAGTGTGAACGGGTGATCGATGGTCAGCATGGACTTGGTGGGCCGAAGGGTCTGTTTCCATGCTGTATATCTAACCAATGGTATGGTATGTTAGCTTTCATTGCAGCGAATGGTATGTTAGCTTTCATTGCAAAAGGATTTGAGTATAGGAGCAGGGAGGTTCTAGTGCAGTTGTACAGGGTCTTGGTGAGACCACACCTGGAGTATTGTGTACAGTTTTGGTCTCCAAATCTGAGGAAGGACATTATTGCCATAGAGGGAGTGCAGAGACGGTTCACCAGACTGATTCCTGGGATGTCAGGACTGTCTTATGAAGAAAGACTGGATAGACTTGGTTTATACTCTCTAGAATTTAGGAGATTGAGAGGGGATCTTATAGAAACTTACAAAATTCTTAAGGGGTTGGACAGGCTAGATGCAGGAAGATTGTTCCCGATGTTAGGGAAGTCCAGGACAAGGGGTCACAGCTTAAGGATAAGGGGGAAAATCCTTTAAAACCGAGATGAGAAGAAATTTTTTCACACAGAGAGTGGTGAATCTCTGGAACTCTCTGCCACAGAGGGTAGTTGAGGCCAGTTCATTGGCTATATTTAAGAGGGAGTTAGATGTGGCCCTTGTGGCTAAGGGGATCAGGGGGTATGGAGAGAAGGCAGATACGGGATACTGAGTTGGATGATCAGCCATGATCATATTGAATGGCGGTGCAGGCTCGAAGGGCCGAATGGCCTACTCCTGCACCTAATTTCTATGTTTCTATGTAATCAGTACCCCGTTCCTGCCTTCTCCCCATATCCCCTAACTCCACTATGTTTAAGAGCCCTATCTAGCTCTCTCTTGAAAGCATCCAGAGAACCTGCATCCACCGCCCCGTGCGGCAGAGAATTCCACAGACTCACCACTCTCTGTGACAAAAAGTGTTTCCTCGTCTCCGTTCTAAATGGCTTACTCCTTATTCTTGAATTATGGCCCCTGGTTCCGGACTCCCCCAACATCGGGAACATGTTTCCTGCCTCTAACGTGTCCAAGCCCTTAACAATCATATGTTTCAATGTGATCTCCTCTCAACCTTCTAAACTCCAGAGTGTACAAGCCCGGCTGCTCCGTTGTCTCAGCATATGACAGTCCCGCCATCCCAGGAATTAACCTTGTAAACCTACGCTGCACTCCCTCAATAGCAAGAATGCTCTTCCTCAAATTAGGGGACCAAAGCTGCACATAATACTCCAGGTCTGGTCTCACTAGGGCTCTGTACAACTGCAGAAGGACCTCTTTCCTCCTATTTTCGATTCCTCTTGTTATAAAGGCCAACATGCCATTCGCTTTCTTCCCTGCCTGCTGTACCAGCATCCTGTTACTGCTATCCAAATGTTCGGCTATTTCATCTTTTATAATTGACTCCAGCATCTTCCCCAACACCGATGTCAGGCTAACTGGTCTATAATTCCCCGTTTTCTCTCTCCCGCCTTTCTTAAAAAGGGTGATAACATTAGCTACCCTCCAATCCACAGGAACGGATCCTGAGTCTATAGAAAATTATCACCAATGCATCCAAGATTTCTAGAGTCACTTCCTTAAGTACCCTGGGATGCAGACCATCAGGCCCTGGGGATTTAGCAGCCTTCAGTCCCATCAGTCTATCCAACACCATTTCCTGCCTATTGTGGATTTCCTTCAGTTCCTCTGTCACCCCCAGATCCTCTGGCCACTTCTATATCATGAAGATTGTTTGTGTCCTCCTTAGTGAAGACAGATCCAATGTATCTGTTCATCTCTTCTGCCATTTCCTTGTTCCCCATAATAAATTCACCTTTATCGGTGGATAGATGGATTCTTTTGGATTAATTAGTCTGAATTTAATTAGTACAGGTGTCAGAGGTTACGGGGAGAGGCAGGAAAATTGGGTTAGGAGGGAGAGATGGATCGGCCATGATTGAATGGCGGAGTAGACTTGACGGACCGAATAGCCTATGTCCTACAGTGGTATAGGACAGGCAGCACACCCTCCCCACTGACGATCAAGGAACCTCTGTGTGAATATAGATGAGCAGATCAATCCAGGTCATTTTCATAAGTTATAAGAGCAGAATTAGGACATTCGGCCCATCTATCTTTCCCTCTTGACCCCATTCTCCTGCCTTCTCCCCGTAACCCCTGACACCCGTACTAATCTAGAATCTATCAATCTCTGCCTTCAAAATATCCATAGACTTGACCTCCACATCCTTCTATCGCAATGATTTCCACAGATTCACCACCCTCTGACTAAAGACATTCCTTCTCATCTCCTTTCTCAAAGAATGTCCTTTTATTCTGAGGCTAGGGCACAGATTCATCACCCTCTCTCTCGAGGGTGGCTTGGGTGACTTTCACAGGCTAACTGAGCCACACCATGGGCCAGTGTAGACATCTAGCGAAAGGTCAGCTTGTGGCAGGGTGTGGTGGAGATGCACCTCAAAATAAGGGAAGGTATCCCATGCCAGTGGTCCACGAGTGGCGAGGTGTGGGGTTAATTTGTGTAAACAGTATTGCATGTACGCATAGCAACCGAGAATGTTGAATGGAGTTTTGTAAGGATCATGTATTGCATATATTTATTTTTTGAATAAAGTATATTTTGAAATTTAAAAAAAAATCTGAGTCAGAGAGTTGTTGGTTCAACTCCCACTCCTGAAGCCCGAGGACTGAGGGAGTGCAGTACTGAGGGAGCTCGCCACTGCTGGAGGTGAAGTCACTTTGCCGAGGCATTTAGCTGATCTGCTGTCTGCTCTGTCTCAAGTCACTGAGAAAGGTCACCTGGAGATAGTTCGCACCAGAATAGTGGGGAGACTCCTTGTTCTGGGGGCAAGAGTTCTCCCTACAAACCAAGATCAACAAGGCAAGCTGTAGGTAGTTATCTCCCTTCTCTACAGGGAGCTAGCTGTGTGCAATTTGGTTGCACACAACACGACGACAACCGTTGATGGAACGATGGAGTGTTGAGCAGTTTATCATTAGCACATCACCCAGTACAATGAGGCCCGTGGCTAAACATAATTCAAGGCGCTGAGTAAATAATTCTAAAGAACAGAGCATTTTGTAATGGTTCGCACCAGAATAGTGGAGGATCTCCTTGTTCTGGGGCAAGTGGTATCCCATCAACCAAGGACACCAAAGTAATCTGTAGGATAGTTGTTGTTTTTTAAAGGGAACTTGTTGTGTCCAGATTAGATGCACACAAGTCTACAAGGGCGGAATGTAGAAACAAGGAACTTCAGATGCTGGTTTATACCACAGATAGGCACAAAGTGTTGGAGCATCTCAGCGAGTCAAACAGCTTCTCTGGACAAAAAGGATGGGTAACATTTCTCGATGGGACCCTTCAGAGTGGTCCTGACCTCCCAACTACCTCATTCGAGACCTTGGAACTATCTTTAATCGGATTTTACTAGACTGTATCTTGCATTGAACATTATTCCCTTTATCCTGTACCTGTGGACGGCTCGATTGTAATCATATACAGTGTTTTCACTGACTGGATAGCATACACACGGAAAAGCTTTTCACTGCACCTCGGTACACGTGACTATAATTGGCTAAACTAAAGAGGTTGCCATAGATTCCTTGAATGCAAAAATGAAGTCATTGAGACTTTCAGAATGGGTTGGGTTTCACATGGTTTTTCAATGTGAGACCTGTGGTCTAGGTTCAACATTTCCCACGCTGTTTCTAGCAGGAGTCCTGTGTGACTTTACCACGCTAACCGAGCCACACC
The DNA here is from genome assembly GCF_028641065.1 of Leucoraja erinaceus. NCBI lineage: Eukaryota > Metazoa > Chordata > Chondrichthyes > Rajiformes > Rajidae > Leucoraja > Leucoraja erinaceus. The sequence goes on along the minus strand of NC_073400.1, from coordinate 29,730,040 downwards.
AAGGCCCAGTGTTGGGTCCTGCAGTGCAAACTCAGTGGGTGAAAACTATTGAGTGAGTTAGAGAGATGTTGGTTCAGTTCCCACTCCAGAATGCCGAGCACGGAGTGAGAGTTGTACTGAGGGAGCTCTGCTATGGAAACATAGAAGCATAGAAAATAGGTGCTGGAGTAGGCCATTCGGCCCTTCGAACCAGCACCGCCATTCAATATGATAGTGGCAGATCAACATAAATCAGTACCCAGTTCCTGCTCTCTCCCCATATCCCTTGATTCCGTTTGTTCTAAGCACTGTGTCTAAAGTTGCTGGAGGTGCTGTCACTCTGATGAGGCATTTAGCTGGCCTGCTGCTCTGCTGTCTGCTCTCACAAGCCTGCTCTCTCTCTTCGGAGCAGCACGGTGGTGCAGCGGTTTGCTGCTGCCTCACAGCGCCAGAGACCCGGGTTCGATCCTCTCTACGGGTGCTGTCTGTGTGGAGTTTGAATGTTCTACCTGTGACCTCATGGGTTTCCTCCAGGTGCTCCCGGCTTCCTCCCACATCCCTAATCCATGCGAGTTTGTAGGTTAAATACCTCTGCAAGATTGTCGCAAATCTGTAGGGAATGGATGAGAAAGTGGGATAACAGAATTAGCGTGTGTACAGGTAGACAACAATGCTGGAGAAACTCAGCGTTTTTGTCTACCTTCGCTTTTCCAGCATCTGCTGTTCCTTCTTAAACATAGTGTGTACAGGTGATCAGTGGTCGGCATGGACTCGGTGGATCAATGGGCCTGTTTCCATGCGCTATCTCTAAACCAAACTAATTCTACTCTTATCACTTATGACTTTATGACAAAAATTCAGCCATCTTTTATTACATTGGATTATTTTAATCATTATTCAATGTGCAGGGTTTCACACAGCAATTCAATTGGTAGTAAAGTTAAAAGTTCACATTCTGGAAAGCCAGCTTTGAGTTCTAGTCTATGTTCTGCTGTCTTTTGGGTGAATGTCAGGATGTACAGACGTGTCTGCAAACATAGGTACAGAATTCGGCCATTTGCACCATCGAGTCTACTCCGCCATTCAATCATGGATGATCTATCTTTCCCACTCCATCCCATTCTCCTGCCTTCTTCCCACAACTTTTGTCACCCTGAGTGAACCTGTCAATCTCCAATTTAAAAATATCCATTGACTTGACCTCTACAGCCGCCTGTGGCAATGAATTCCACAGGTTCATCACCCTCTGGCTAAAGAAATTCCTCCTCAAGTGGTCAAGGTAGATTGGACATAGGTGTGGTGTGGTGATGCTGTAGGGTCAAGGTGATGAGATTTGTACATCTCCAACTGGTGAACACCCTCTCTGGCCCTGAAAAGCTAAACGATGATTATTGGGCGTCATTCTGTCAGAATAACAATATTGATATAACGATTACCCTTCATTTTTATCTTATTCTTCTAACGCGTGTCCACAGTTCAATACTTGTAATCATTTAACCGTTTTTATATCCCCATTGTTCAATGGTTCAATGGTACTTTATTGTCTCATGCACATGCGTACTGTGACATTTCTTTTCTATAGAATTCAGTAAAAATCTTACTTGATATAAGCACAGCTGAAGCTAAGAACAAGAGTATTAATGGCAGATTATATGATACAGTACACAAGAGTTGCCACATTTCTGGCAGTATTTTATATTCTTATAGATCAAATTGGTAAAAAAGTATTGTCTTATTTTGGGCTTAAAGGCCCGTTGTCATGGAGACGGCACTGGGTGGGAGTTGCAGGGGTCGGCCTGGCCTGGCGATGTTGTCGGTGCCTCCACCACCGCTCCGTGCCGCTGCAGGCCGTGTCCGATCCGTGCGCACGTCCCCGACCTCTGTGGGGCCTCCAGCGGCACCCGATCCACCGGCTGCTGCAGGGCCTCCAGCAGCCCACTCGCACTCCGCCCACACCTCGACCCACCAACGCACCCTTTTCCCCTCGCCTCCCATGGCCGTCTCCATGCGAGGTGAGGCCTCACCCAGCCAGCTCACCGGCGCTGTTCCTCTCCTTCCTCCACCACTGCCGACCCCATCTCCAAGGTCTTGGCTGTTTTTTTCCTTGAATAACAATTAAAACACAGTTTATAATCTCCACCATCAAATTTTACCTGAGGAAATGACCCAGGGCGGCACAGTGGCGCAGCGGTAGAGTTGCTGCCTTACAGCGCCAGAGACCCGGGTTTGATCATGACTACGGGTGCTGTCTGTACGGAGTTTGTATGTTCTGCCTGTGACAGCGTGGGTTTTATCCGGGTGCTCCGGTTTCTTACCACAATCCAAAGACGTGTAGTTTTGTAGGTTAATTGGCCTCTGTATAACTGTAAATTGTCCCTCGTGTGTGGGATAGTGCGCGTGTACGGGGTGATCATTGGTCGGCGCGGACTTGATTGGCTGTATACCCTTTAATAAAATCTGACAATGTGCACTTTAACCACATGTGATTTTTTCAACTACAAATCTCAAATTGTGGAATACAGAGGCAAATAAATAAATGAAGGGTCTTTGTCCCAAACATTATGGAGGGCACTGTATGTCCACAGTTTATCTCTACAAATCGAAAGTAAATTCCCATCATTTCCAGTTGAATTTAATGTGAACATCAGAGTGAAGAGATTGCAAACTTTCACCTTTTCAAAGTTGTCACACAGCTGATGGAAACCGGGAAGAGAAGCAGAATTCCAAAGAGTACCCAGCGTAACACACCCCAAACACGGCAAACGATGTTCAGCATGGTGTCCCTGGAAATCCAAGGAAATATTATTACTTCCACACAGAGTTACCACAGATCAACGCTGGCAATTTTCTTTCATCATATTGCACACGGAATCATTCAGTGTGCTCCAAGGTTTTGGCGTGGACATTGGTGAGATGTTGATATCGCAACATGCACCCATTCCTTAGAGGTGTTCCATGACTACATGCATTAACAACTTAGATGTTCATTTTGATGGTCAGACATAGAGCACGAAAACATGTCCTTTGACCCAATTTCCCCATTGCCGACCATTATGTCCTTATCTACACTAGTCCCATCTGCCAGCCTTAGATGTTAATGTTGGAAGTATGATTTACGAGTTTACAGATTACACCAACATTGTATCATTTTGGATAGTACGATAATCATAGACCACAGAGGGATAAGAAGCAACTGGTATGTTGGGCAGAGCAATGCCAGCAGGTATTGAACCGTGATAAGTGTGACGTTATTTGTTTTTGGCATCATGTAAGGGTAGACATTCACAATGGTAGGGCCACTGGGTGTACTAAGGACAGAGGGACTTTAGTCAGGGCCAAGGAGTATTTATCAATGGACTGGAATGTGATCAGCCACGCTTTCTCAAAGTACTGGGACTTTGAGTCACTGACCTGTGTCGAGGCGATGAACCAGGAGTCCCTGGTGGTCGATGCTTCCGGAGGCAGAGTGGGTGTGGTGGTTCCTGAGGTGGTGGTGACCATATTTTAATCCAGTTTAGTTTAATTTTGAGATATAGCGCGGAAACAGGCCCGACGGCCCATGGAGTCCACACCGACCAGCGCTCCTCGCACACTAACACTAGGCTACACACACTAGGGGCAATTGACACATACGCCAAGCCAATCTACTTACATACTTGTATGTCTTTAGAGTGTTGGAAGAAATCAAAGATCTCAGAGAAAACCCATGCGGTCGTGGGGATAACGTACAAACCCCATACAGGCAGCACCTGTAGTCGGGATCGAACCTGGGTCTCCAGCGCTACATGCGTTGTAAGGCAGCAACTCTACCGCTGCGCCACCGTGCAACCCCCCCCACACACACACACACACGCACCAAAGTGATGAGGATATCTGGGTGATATGTTTGAGACCCTTGTGAAGATAAAGTGAATGAAGTCTTTGAACATTAAATGTTTATAATCACGTTCTGTGCCACTTTAGTGACGTGTGGGAGATGCTTCAGTTGGGGGCGATCTTGCTCTGTGTGGGGAGATTCTTGATTCGAATCCCAATCCAGATATTTGAGCAAGGATCCTTCCTAGGCCACCATAGATGGACCAAGCCGCTTGATGTAGACATGAGGCTCGCCCATTGAGATGTCAGATCAGCGGTAGAGTTGCTGCCTCACAGCACAGTAGACGCGGGGTCGAACCTGATACCGGTGCTGTCAGTGCAGAGTCTGTACGTTCTCCCTGTGATCGCAAGAGTTTACTCAGGGTTCTCCAGTTTCCTCCCACATTCCAAAGACGTGCGGGTTTGTAGTAAGTTGCCCCTAGTGTGTAGAACAGAACTGGTGTATGGGGTGATCGCTGCTCAGAGCGGACTCGGTGGGCCAAGGGGTCCATTTCCACGCTGTATCTTTAAACTGAGCTGAATTGAACTGAACTAATTTGTTCTCAGGTGAGGCTGAGTTGGTTCTTCGAGTTACTAACCTGTTTGGAAGTGTTGAACCATGAGACTCAGTGGAACTTGCCGTCCGGGTGGTTGGTGCATCTTGAGGCCGGGTGGTCCGAGCCCTTCTGTTTATTGTTGCAGAGGTGGTGGTGACCATGTCTGGGTGGCTTGTTTGAGATCCTTGTGGAGATAAAGTGAATGACGTTTTTGAACATTAAATGTGTGAAAGCACGTTCTGTGCCACTTTAGTGATGTGTGGGAGATGATTCAGTCGGGAGCGCTCTTGCTCTGTGTGGGGAGACTCCTGGATTCAAATCCCAATCCATACATTTGAGCAAAGATCCTTCTGAGGCCACCATAGATGGACCAAGCCTCTTGATCTAGACCGGAGGCTCACCCATTAAGATGCCACCAGATGGTCGCAAGCATTCAGAGACTTCTTTCATGCCCTTCATAGTCCCACAGGTTGTGTTATCTGCCTGCTGCTAGAGTTAGGCCCATGTCTTCTACATTGGAGAAGAACTTGGGAGCGGGAGGATCCATGGACTATTTTCATTACGCGGACTGAATTGGAAATAATGCAATTTGGTTGGGGGTATCTACCTGAAACATCAACTCTCGTTCTCTCTCCACAGAAGCTGCCCGATCCGTTGAGTATCTCATCTTGTACAGTTTGTGTGACTCAGTGTAAAGTCGATATCACTCATCTCATGAGGATTCTAAGTTCATTAGTTCATAAGTGATAGGGGCAGATTGAGGCCATTTGGCCCATTGAGTCTATTCCACCTTTCAATCATGGCTGATCTATCTCTCCCTCTCAACCCCATTCTCTTCCTTCTCCCCATATCACTTGACACCCGTACTAATGGAGAACCTGTCAATCTCCACCTGAAAATACCCAATGACTTGGCCATCATTGGAAACATGGTAAAAGCTTTTCCCTGTACCTCAGTACAGACGACTACAATAAACTGAGCTCATGATTCACCAAAGTTTGTGAGACACAAGGAATTGCAGGTGCTGGAATCTTGAGCAAAACACAAAGTGCTGGAGTAACTCAGCAGGTCAGGCAGCATCTGTGGAAGGAATGAACTGACAATGTTTAAGGTTGGGACCCTTCTTCAGATGTTGTGTGTGTGGTGGGTGTCACAGTGACGGGCAGGGGGAGAGGGTGAGGGAGCAGATCTCTTCCCCCCCACCCCCCACGTCTCAGTGAGGGGGCACCAGAGGTTCTGGTCCTGGAGCGATCGTGTTTGGGGAAATGAGCCGTCAGCAGCAGGACCGCCGGTCCCCATTGATGAGCTCCCCCCCCCCCCCCCCGCACGAGCGCCGGGGATGAGGCACCGAGTCACCCTCACGACCGAGGCCGGGAATTCCCAGGCTGGAATGTTCACCTCTGGGAGAGTGAGGAGAGATCGTCAACGTACCTTCAGAAACCGTCAATGAGATGGAGGTCCTTTCACTGAAGTTCCATCGTACGTCTATGACACACCAGTAGTGTCCTTCATCACTCTTCTCCAGGTTGTCGATGGTGACTGAAACTATCTGTTGTGTTTTGTTATCACTCATCGATGTTCTCTCTTGTTGTGGGTCATCAGTAGAAACCACGGTAGAAGATAGTGTGTAAAAATAACCTTTCTTCCATAGCTTCTTGTTGTCAGTGTATTCCTGACCATACCGACATTCCACAGTGACCGACTGCCCCACCTCTCTACTCACCTCCTTGGGTCCAGTTATTCCGCTTGACCCTGTGGGCAAATTAATGATGAAAGATCACTCACACTGCAGCAACACAAGCTGAGGTTTAACAATAAAAAAACATGTCATTTGTGCTGTTCAGACAGGTTCATGGTTTTGCATAGATCATGTGTAGCAAGGAACTGCAGGTGCTGGTTTACACCAAAGATAGACACAAAGAACTGGAGTAACTCAGCGGGACGGGCAGCATCTCTGGAGAAAATGGATAGGTGTCCTTTTCGGGTCGGGACCCTTCTTGATCTCCCGGTTGCCAACCCTGTCCATGTCCCTTCCCATTCCCACACTGACCTTTCTGTCCTGGGCCTCCTCCATTGCCAGAGTGAGGCCACATGCAAATTGGAGAAACCGCACCTCATATTGGGCTCAGGTAGTTTACAACCCAACGGTTTGAACGTTGGTTCTCTAATTTTAAGTATCTTCTACTAACCTGCCCCCTCCCCCATTGACTCCTATCTCCACCCGGGTTTCCCACCACCTGCCCCAGTGAGGGGGCGGCAGAGGTTCTGGTCCCGGAGCGATCGTCTTCGTGGAAATGAGCCGTCAGCAACAGAACCGCCGGTAGATGGGACCTTCCGTGGGGCTGGTGTCTGACAGCCCCCCCCCCCCCCCCCCACACACTGCTCCAGCGACAGTGAGCTCTTGGTGTGGCCCCACGGGCCGGGACCCCAGTAAGTGAGTTATCCACCCAACCCCCTTACCGCGACCCCCGGGGATGTGGCACCGAGTCACCGTCAGGACCGAGGCCGGGAATTCACAGGCTGGAATTTTCACATCTGGGAGAGTGAGGAGAGATCGTCAACTTACCTTCAGAAACCGTCAATGAGATGGAGGTCGATTCAATGAGTGAATCGTTTCTCTTTACTATCACACACCAGTAGAGTCCTTCATCACTCTTCTCCAGGTTGTCGATGGTGACTGAAACTATCCGTTGTGTTTTGTCATCAGTCATCGATGTTCTCCCTTGTCGTGGGTGATCAGTAGAAACCACGGTAGAAGATTTCTGGTAAGAATCACCTTTACTCCATAGCTTGTCCTTGTCTTTGTATTTCCGATCATACGGACATTCCACAGTGACCGACTGCCCCAACTCTCCCCTCACCTCCTCGGGTTCAGTTATTCCCCTTGACCCTGTTGGCACATTAATGATGAAAGATCACTCACACTGCAGCAACACAAGCTGAGATTTAACAATAAAAAACATGTCATTTGTGCTGTTCAGACAGGTTCATGGTTTCGCATAGATCATGTGTAGCAAGGAACTGCAGGTGCTGGTTTACACCAAAGATAGACACAAAGAGCTGGAGTAACTCAGCGGGACAGGCAGCATCTCTGGAGAAACCGACGGGTGATGATTCCTCACCCATTTCCTTCTCTCCAGAGATGCTGCCCGTCCCGCTGAGTTACTCCAGCATTTTGTGTCTCTCTTCTTTTGCATAGATCCTGTTGCACTTTCATGCTTTTCCCGCTGGTGTTAATTCCCATTTCACCGGGATTGTTCCCCAAGTTCCAGTGAAAGCAGAACTGAGTTCCTTCTTGAACACTTTGTCTACTCCACTGCGATATCTATCTTCCAGCATCTGCAGTTCCTTCTTGAACACTGCTTCTGAATCTACCTGGCGCCCAGATCCTCCTTCCCTGTGGGCGTGGCTTGACCTGAGTGGTGGTCATGTGACAGGAAGCCAACCTGTCACTCACTCTGACCCACCCTGTGTTCAATCTCACTACAACCCACTTCCCCATTGAACTAGTAGAAACAAGGAACTGCAGATGCTGGTTAATGTACAAAAGGACACAAAGTGCCGGAGTAACACAATGGGACAGGAACTATCTCTGGAGAAAGAGGAACTCTCTGGGTGAAAAGATATTTCTTCATCTGAGTCCTCAATGGCCTACCCGTTATTGAGGTCACAACCTTAAACTGGACAGGAACTATCTCTGGAGAAAGTGGATAGGTGACGATTCATAGAAACATATAAACATAGAAAATAGGCGCAGGAGGAGACGATTCGGCCCTTCGAGCCGGCACTGCCCAGTTCTGCTTGCTCCCGTGATCCCATGATTCCATTGGCCCTAAGAGCTAAATCTAACTCTCTCTTGAATACATCCAGTGAATTGGCCTCCACTGCCCTCTGTGGCAGAGAATTCTACAGATTCACAACTCTGGGTGAAAAGCTTTCTACCCCATCTTAACTTAGTTGTGTGTGTTAGTTGTCTGTGCATCATGTGTGTGTGTGTGTGGGAGGGAGGGAGGGAAGTCGAGAAAGACGGGATGGAGCGAATGAGAGAAAGGAAAAGAGCGGAAGGAGGGAGGGAAGGAGAGAAGGGAGGGAGAGGGATGCCGGGGTACAGGCAGACAGGTGTGAGTTGAGGCCAATGTTTGTATACGATGCCCCAACCCCCGGCCCAGCCCTCCGTGTATTGTTCACTGCCTCTCCCCGGGGAGAGAGAGGCGTGGAACCGGGTCTGTGTGCGTGAAGCACGGCGACTGGAGGGGCAGGAGCGCTGCCGTGAGCGAACGACCCACCTCCCCCTCTCCCCCTTCTCCATTCCCCCTCACACCCCCCTCCCCGTCTACCCCTTTCTTCCCCCTCCACCCCTCTACTCTCTCTCCACCCGGGGTAGATCTACCCGTCGAGAGTAGATTACACTGGCGCGGGGCCCCCTTACTCGCGGGGCCCAATTGGGAGCAAACGGTCCAACCGGCTTAAGGCCGGCCCTGGGTATTCAGTATTCAGTATTTACTTTAATGTCATTTTAACTTACATACACAGAAGAAACTAAAAATTGTTTCTCAATCAGTTCCCGTCAGTGCAGTTAATAAAAACAGAATAAATACATATAGATTTAAAATTAAAATTAACATATCTAAAATAGGCCTAAAAATTGAAATAAAACAGACATTCAGACCAAACAGTGGCTTTGCTTTGACAGATGCCTAGCTGTCAAAGTATAGGCGAGGTTAGACGTGTTGGTGTATGATGTATGTGGAGGGGACACAGTCCGTTAACCAGTCTTATTGCCTGTGGGAAGAAGCTGTGTAGCATCCTGCTGGTTTTGCAGCTGATGCTCCTGTACCTCTTCCCAGGTGGCAGAATGGAGAAGATGTGATGTGATGGATGATAGGGGTCCTTAATAATGGAGATGGCTCTGCTGATGTTACGTTTCTGATAGATCTCCAACAGGAAAGGGAGTGGAGCACCAATGATCCTACTGGCTGTCTTCACTATCCTGTTAAGTTGTTTTTGTTCATAAGCCTTGCAGCTCCCAAACCAGGAAGTGATGCCGTGGGTCAGTATACTCTCGATGGTGCCCCTGTAGAAGGACCTTAGGTGAACAGTAGGGAGACCTGCTTTTCTTAGTCTCCGGAGAGGGTGGGACCCTCTGGATACATGGATAGGACAGGTTTGAAGGGACTTGGGCCAAACATGGACAGGTGGGACTAGTGTTGCTGAGACATGTTGGCCGGTGTGGGCAAGTTGGGCCGAAGGGCCTGTTTCCGCACTGTATCACTCTATAATAATAATAATAATAATAATCTTTATTTATATAGCACTTTTCAACAAAACCAGTATTTGAACCGAAGTGCTTTACAGAGTTTGATTAAATTAATAGAACAGACCAAATGTCAATATATCCATACAAAAAGAAAAAAGAGAAAAAAGAAAAAAAGACACAGAACAGTACACTATAGAAATCAACATGAAACGTCCCCCCACAGCAGAATTCACTGTGAGGGAAGGCACTAAAAATATCCAGTTCTCCCCCTCATAGTCCACCCGAGGTCGGGGTCTATATGTGGCCTCCTTAGCCAACTCGATGTTCTCAGGCCCTCTGCCGCGAAGCTGGATCATCGGCGTCGGGTGAACATTCTTCAGCGGCCAGGACTGAAGCAGCCGCCTCCTCCCTGAAGACTGCAATGTCCAAAGTTCTCAGGCCGCGCTGGCCGGACCTCTGACACTGGCGAACTCGGACACCAGGCCCCGCGGTGTTGAAATCCTGGGCCGCCCGCCCGCGGCTGGACGCTCTGCAGCCGCAGCTCAGCAATGTTGCAGTCGGCGTTCGCAGTGCCCCGGAGCTTACCCGAAGGCGATCCGGTAAGCCATCGCCCGCTCCGTGCTGGTGTTGGTGTCCCAGCATCTGCACCGCCGGCGAAGCTGTGGTCCCGGCAGGAAATCGTCGCTCCAGCGCTGCTCCAGCTCGATGGTAGGCCGCACAGAGAGGACGAAGAAGCGGTTCGGAAGAAAACCGCATCTCCGACCAGGTAGGACTGGGATTAAAACAGTTTCCCCCTTCCCCCCCACCCCCCACCCACCACAGAAAAGAAGACTTCCAATTAAAAGTTCCCACAGACAGGACTAAAAATAAAAATAAAAAAGGGAGAAAAGGACGGACTGCAGGAGGAGCAGCCATACACAACAGCGCATCACCCCCGCAGTCCGCCACTCTATGACTCTAACACATGTGAAACTCTGCAGATTCAGGAGCTGGGGTGGAGACACATCATCACATCAGTCCAGGTCAGCTCACAAGCCACAAGACAAATGCTTTGAAGGAGAACTCAGAGGCTGGGGAAAGCAAAGTGTGTAGAACAGCTCGAGCAGCAGAGTCTGTTGTAAGGCAGCTGGTTTTTCTGAGAAGGGAGAGATTACCACAACTTCTCCAAATGCTAAATTGGACAGTCACTCTGGTGCTTCCTCATTTGAGATGACGCCTGTTCCCAATGGCTGGCTTTCACAGGTTTTTTCTTTGAATGTGCTAAGGTTTATGTTCAACATTTCCCATTGCAGTGCGTGGAGGGAGTGCCGTGTGTCTTTGATAGACACTAAATGCTGGAGTAACGCAGCGGATCAGGGGGCATCTCTGGAGAGAAGGAATGGGTGACGTTTCGGGTCGAGACCTTTCTTCAGACCCACAGTCAGAGAGGGAGGAAGTCAAGCGATATGGAAGGGGTAAAGCATTTAGCTGATCTGCAGTCAAGTCACTGAGCACACAGCATCACAACAGTCATTAGTGCAGGGAAGAACAAGTCTGCAAGCATTTTATCTTTAGCAGCTCGTAGCCCAGTAGTCTGCTCTGTGGCTCAAAATAATTCAAGGTGCTGGCAAATAATTCTGAAGAACAGATCATAAGTTCATTAGTACTAGGAGCAGAATTAGGACATTTGGCCCATCAAGTCTACTCTCCTCCATTCAATTATGGCTGATCTATCTTTCCCTCTCAACTAAATCCTCCTGCCTTTTCCCCAGGACTCCTGACACCAGTACTGATCAAGAATCTATCCATCTCGGCCTTAGAAATACCTATTGATGGCCTCCACAGTCTGTGGCAATGAATTCCACAGTTTCTGTCTCACAAAATTCCTCCTCATCTCCTTCCTAAAGCAACGCCCTTTAATTCTGAGGCTGCGACCTCTGGTCCTAGACTCTCCCACTAGTGTAAACATCCTCACCCCATCCACTCTATCCAGGCCTTTCACTATTCAGTAAGTTTCAATGAGGTCCACAAGGCAAGGCAAGCTGTAGATAGTTATCTCCCGACTTGGCTGCACACAACACGACAACAACCGCTGATGGAAGTCTCTACAGGAACTAACGAGTGTTGAGCAATTTATCATCAGCTCCCCACACAGTACAGAGAGGTCTGTGGTTACAAATAATTCAAGGCGCTAGTAAATAATTCTAAAGAACAGAGCATTTTGTAAAACACCGATTTACCTGGTGTGAGACCAACAGCGACAAGAACCAACAGAGCGACTGTTCCCCTGGATCTGGGCCGTCTCTGGTGGGTGAATTCTCCCTGTCCCACCGCCATGTCTCGGCTACGTTGGATCGGTTTGGTCCCTGCACTGCGTTTGAGTTGTCCTCTTCCTCATTCACAACTGAAGTCAAACAGTCAATTTCCGTTTACACAGGAAACGACTTTGCAGTGGTTCAAGACTTAATTTGGTGACTCACTTGTCACCTCCCCCAGCCTCCTCACCACGGACAATGCCCCTATCAGGAGTGAGCTACAACACTCTCCAGTTGCCTGGATTGGAGCATCTCCTCGAAGCTCTGCTTCATCCTGGTGACGTTTGCCCACTTGACTGGGGCTCTGTCCACCACCGCAAACATTCCCTTGCCCACCCCCTCAACCCCCTCCCCCAAATGCGGGCACACTGTGTCTGAACTTGTATGGGATTAGGAGGTAGAGATCAGCCATGTTTGAATGGCAGAGTATACTGGATGGGCCGAATGGCCAAATTCTACTCCTGGAATGTGTGAACTTGTGATCTGTTTATCCACCTCAAAATGCGCGTCACTAATTTGTCCTGCCTTCCTCAGCTTCTCATCTGGTGAAACGTTACCCAGAAGAAATAAGACACCAACTGAACGGAGATGAGGAAACACTTTATCACCCAGTGAGTTGTGAGTCTGTGGAATTCTCTGCCACAGAGAGCGGTGGAGGCCGGTTCTCTGGACACTTTCAAGAGTGAGCTAGATAGGGCTCTTAAAGATAGCAGAGTCAGGGTATAAGGGGAGAAGGCAGGAACGGGGATTGTGGATGATCAGCCATGATCACATTGAATGGTGATGCTGGCTCGAAGGGCGAATGGCCTACTCCTGCACCTATTGTCTGTTGTCTATTGTCAAATGCGAACTGATGTCAACTCACGTCACCAGATAAACTCCTTGAAGTATTCAAATACTTGAGCATCGGAGACCGGGTAAAGCTGAGTTTGGGATGTGATTCATAAAATCATAGAGTGATACAGCAGGGAAACAGCTTGCCCAATGCTGATCAAGATGTCCCATGTACGCTGGTCCCTCTTTAGTTTAGTTTAGTTTAGAGATACAGTGGGGAAACAAACCCTCCGGCCCACTGTGTCTGCACCGTCCAGTGATCCCTGCACATTAACACAAATGTTTACATTTACACCAACCCAATTAACCTACAAACCTGTACGTCTTTGGAGTGTGGGAGGAAACTGAAGTTCTCGGCGAAAACCCACGCAGGTCACTAGGAGAAAGTACAGACTATGTACAGACAAGCACCTGTAGCCAGGATTGAATCCGGGTATCTGGCGCTGTTATACAATGTAAAGGCAGCAACTCTACTGCTGTGCCACCGTAAAAACCAGGCCTGCATTTGACCCCTGTCCTTACAAACCTTTCCTATCCACGTACCTTGTCCTAATGCTTTTCAATGTTGTTACCAGTACCAGTCTCCACTAGCTCCTCTGGACATGTTCCTTCCATGTACCCATCAGCTTCTGTGAGATAATATTGTTGAGGTAGGATTAGGGTTGTGTGTGAAGGGAGAAGATAAAGGAGATTGCATATACTAGAATCTGGAACAATAGGCAGAACACCTGAAAAACCTCAACGGGTCAAGCAGCATCTGTGGAGACAAAAAGTGTATGTTTGTATTCCGGCCGAGACACTACCTCGGGACTGAGGGTAAAAACAGGATATTTATCGATATAAGAGGAGATGGGTCAAATGGGGGCAAGTGGGACTAGCGGACTAGGGCGGCACGATGGAACAGTGGTAGAGCTGCTGACTTACAGCGCTTACAGTCGGGTTTGATCCCGACTACGGGTGCTGTCTGTATGGAGTTTGTACGTTCTCCATGTGACTGCCTGGGTTTTCTCCGAGATCTTCAGTTTCCTTCCACACTCCAAAAACGTATAGGTTTGTAGGTTAGTTGGTTTGGAATAAGTGTAAATAGTCCCTAGTGCGTGTAGGATAGTGTTAATGTGTGGGGATTGCTGTTTGGTGCGGACTCGGTGGGCCGAAGGGCCAGTTTCCCACGCTGTACCTCTATACTAAACTAGTGCAGGTGGGCAGTTTGCTCAAAGAATTGCTCAATAAACCTTTAGTCAGAGGGTGATGAATCTGTGGAACTCAATAGACAATAGACAACAGGTGCAGGAGTAGGCCATCCGGCCCCTCGAGCCAACACCACCATTCAATATGATCATGGCTGATCATCCCCAATCAGTACCCCGTTCCTGCCCTTTCCCCAGATCCCCTGACTCTGCTATCTTCAAGAGGCCTATCTAGCTCTCTCTTGAAAGTATCACGAGAACATCTGTGGATATTTTTACGGGAGACATATACAATAGGTGCAGGAGTAGGCCATTTGGCCCTTCTAGCTAGCACCGCCATTCAATGTGATCATGGCTGATCATCCCCAATCAATTCGGCTATTTCATTTTATAATTGACTCCAGCATCTTCCCCACCACCGATGTCAGGCTAATTGGTCTATAATTCCCCGTTTTCTCTCTCCCGCATTTCTTAAAAAGTTTGATAACATTAGCTACCCTCCAATCCACAGGAACGGATCTTGAGTCTATAGAAAATTATCACCAATGCATCCACGATTTCTAGAGTCACTTCCTTAAGTACCCTGGGATGCAGACCATCAGGCCCTGGGGATTTAGCAGCCTTCAGTCCCATCAGTCTATCCTTTCTATTGTGGATTTCCTTCAGTTCCTCTGTCACCCCCAGATCCTCTGGCCACTACATGAAGATTGTTTGTGTCCTCCTTAGTGAAGACAGATACAAAGTATCTGTTCATCTCATCTGCCATTTCCTTGTTCCCCATAATAAATTCACCTTTATCGGCGCATAGATGGATTCTTTCGGATTAATTAGTCTGAATTTAATTAGTACAGGTGTCAGAGGTTACGGGGAGAGGCAGGAAAATTGGGTTAGGAGGGAGAGATAGATCGGCCATGATTGAATGGCGGAGTAGACTTGATGGACCGAATGGCCTATGTCCTACAGTGGTATAGGACAGGCAGCACAGCCTCCCCACTGACGATCAAGGAACCTCTGTGTGAATATAGATGAGCGGATCAATCCAGGTCATGTTCATAAGTTATAAGAGCAGAATTAGGACATTCGGCCCATCAAGTCCACTTCGCCATTCAATCAATCATGGCTGATCTATCTTTCCCTCTTGACCCCATTCTCCTGCCTTCTCCCCGTAACCCCTGATCCGTACTAATCAAGAATCTATCAATCTCAGCCTTCAAAATATCCATTGACTTGACCTCCACATCCTTCTATCGCAATGATTTCCACAGATTCACCACCCTCTGACTAAAGACATTCCTTCTCATCTCCTTTCTCAAAGAATGTCCTTTTATTCTGAGGCTAGGGCACAGATTCATCACTCTCTCTCGAGGTGTCTTGGGTGACTTTCACAGGCTAACTGAGCCACACCATGGGCCAGTGTAGACATCCAGCGAATGGTCAACTTGTGGCAGGGTGTGGTGGAGATGCACCTCAAAATAAGGGAAGGTATCCCACGCCAGTGGTCCACGAGTGGCGAGGTGTGGGGTTAATTTGTGTAAACAGTATTGCATGTACACATAGCAACCGAGAATGTTGAATGGAGTTTTGTAAGGATCATGTATTGCATATATTTATTTTTTGAATAAAGTATATTTTGAAATTTAAAAAAAAATCTGAGTCAGAGATTTATTGGTTCAACTCCCACTCCTGAAGCCCGAGGACTGAGGGGGTGCAGTACTGAGGGAGCTCGCCACTGCTGGAGGTGAAGTCATTTTGCCGAGGCATTTAGCTGATCTGCTGTCTGCTCTGTCTCAAGTCACTGAGAAAGGTCACCTGGAGATAGTTCGCACCAGAATAGGGGAGAGACTCCTTGTTCTGGGGGCAAGAGTTCTCCCTACAAACCAAGATCAACAAGGCAAGCTGTAGGTAGTTGTCTCCCTTCTCTACAGGGAGCTAGCTGTGTGCAATTTGGTTGCACACAACACGACGACAACCGTTGATGGAACGATCGAGTGTTGAGCAGTTTATCATTAGCACCTCACCCAGTACAGTGAGGCCCGTGGCTAAACATCATTCAAGGCGCTGAGTAAATAATTCTAAAGAACAGAGCATTTTGTAATGGTTCGCACCAGAATAGTGGAGGATCTCCTTGTTCTGGGGCAAGAGGTATCCCATCAACCAAGGACACCAAAGTCATCTGTAGGATAGTTGTTGTTTTTTAAAGGGAACTTGTTGTGTCCAAATTAGATGCACACAAGACTACAAGGGTGGAATGTAGAAACAAGGAACTGCAGATGCTGGTTTATACCACAGATAGGCAGAAAATGTTGGAGCATCTCAGCGGGTCAAGCAGCTTCTCTGGACAAAAAGGATGGGTAACATTTCTCGATGGGACCCTTCAGAGTGGTCCTGACCTCCCAACTACCTCGTTCGAGACCTTGGAACTATCTTTAATCGGATTTTACTAGACTGTATCTTGCATTGAACATTATTCCCTTTATCCTGTACCTGCGGACGGCTCGATTGTAATCATATACAGTGTTTTCACTGACTGGATAGCATACACACAGAAAAGCTTTTCACTCCACCTCGGTACACGTGACTATAATTGGCTAAACTAAAGAGGTTGCCATAGATTCCTTGAATGCAAAAATGAAGTCATTGAGACTTTCAGAATGGGTTGGGTTTCACATGGTTTTTCAATGAGTGACCTGTGGTCTAGGTTCAACATTTCCCACGCTGTTTCTAGCAGGAGTCCTGTGGGACTTTACCATGCTAACCGAGCCACACCAAGGCCCAGTGTTGGGTCCTGCAGTGCAAACTCAGTGGGTGAAAACTATTGAGTGAGTTAGAGAGATGTTGGTTCAGTTCCCACTCCAGAATGCCGAGCACGGAGGGAGAGTTAACCATATAACCATATAACAATTACAGCACGGAAACAGGCCATCTCGGCCCTACAAGTCCATGCCGAACAACTTTTTTTCCCCTTAGTCCCACCTGCCTGCACTCATACCATAACCCTCCATTCCCTTCTCATCCATATGCCTATCCAATTTATTTTTAAATGATATCAATGAACCTGCCTCCACCACTTCCACTGGAAGCTCATTCCACACCGCTACCACTCTCTGAGTAAAGAAGTTCCCCCTCATATTACCCCTAAACTTCTGTCCCTTAATTCTGAAGTCATGTCCTCTTGTTTGAATCTTCCCTATTCTCAAAGGGAAAAGCTTTGAGAATCTATCCCTCTCGTCATTTTAAAGACCTCTATCAAGTCCCCCCTTAACCTTCTGCGCTCCAGAGAATAAAGGCCTAACTTATTCAACCTATCTCTGTAACTGTTGTACTGAGTTGTACTGAGGGAGCTCCGCAATGGAAACATAGAAGCATAGAAAATAGGCGCTGGAGTATGCCATTCGGCCCTTCGAACCAGCACCGCCATTCAATATGATCGTGGCAGATCAACCTAAATCAGTACCCAGTTCCTTCTCTCTCCCCATATCCCTTGATTCCGTTTGTTCTAAGCACTGTGTCTAAAGTTGCTGGAGGTGCTGTCACTCTGATGAGGCATTTAGCTGGCCTGCTGCTGTGCTGTCTGCTCTCACAAGCCTGCTCTCTCTCTTCAGGGCGGCACGGTGGTGCAGCGGTTTGCTGCTGCCTCACAGCGCCAGAGACCCGGGTTCGATCCTCTCTACGGGTGCTGTCTGTGTGGAGTTTGAATGTTCTCCCTGTGACCTCATGGGTTTCCTCCAGGTGCTCCGGCTTCCTCCCACATCCCTAATCCATGCGAGTTTGTAGGTTAAATACCTCTGGAAGATTGTCGCAAATCTGTAGGGAATGGGTGAGAAAGTGGGATAACAGAACTAGTGTGTGTACAGGTAGACAACAATGCTGGAGAAACTCAGCGTTTTTGTCTACCTTCGCTTTTCCAGCATCTGCTGTTCCTTCTTAAACATAGTGTGTACAGGTGATCAGTGGTCGGCATGGACTCGGTGGATCAATGGGCCTGTTTCCATGCGCTATCTCTAAACCAAACTAATTCTACTCTTATCACTTATGACTTTATGACAAAAATTCAGCCATCTTTTATTACATTGGATTATTTTAATCATTATTCAATGTGCAGGGTTTCACACAGCAATTCAATTGGTAGTAAAGTTAAAAGTTCACATTCTGGAAAGCCAGCTTTGAGTTCTAGTCTATGTTCTGCTGTCTTTTGGGTGAATGTCAGGATGTACAGACGTGTCTGCAAACATAGGTACAGAATTCGGCCATTTGCTCCATCGAGTCTACTCCGCCATTCAATCATGGATGATCTATCTTTCCCCCTCCATCCCATTCTCCTGCCTTCTCCCCTCAACCTTTGACACCCTGAGTAAACCTGTCAATCTCCAATTTAAAAATATCCATTGACTTGACCTCCACAGCCGCCTGTGGCAATGAATTCCACAGATTCATCACCCTCTGGCTAAAGAAATTCCTCCTCAAGTGGTCAAGGTAGATTGGACATAGGTGTGGTGTGGTGATGCTGTAGGGTCAAGGTGATGAGATTTGTACATCTCCAACTGGTGAACACCCTCTCTGGCCCTGAAAAGCTAAACGATGATTATTGGGCGTCATTCCGTCAGAATAACAATATTGATATAACGATTACCCTTCATTTTTATCTTATTCTTCTAACGCGTGTCCACAGTTCAATACTTGTAATCATTTAACCGTTTTTATATCCCCATTGTTCAATGGTTCAATGATACTTTATTGTCTCATGCACATGGGTACAGTGACATTTCTTTTGTATAGAATTCAGTAAAAATCTTACTTGATATAAGCACAGCTGAAGCTAAGAACAAGAGTATTAATAGCAGATTATATGATGCAGTACACAAGAGTTGCCACATTACTGGCAGTATCTTATATTCTTAAACATCAAACTGGGCTTAAAGGCCCATTTTATTTTGGGCTTAAAGGCCCATTGTCATGGAGACGGCACTGGGTGGGAGTTGCAGGGGTCGGCCTGGCCTGGCGATGTTGTCGGTGCCTCCACCACCGCTCCGTGCCGCTGCAGGCCGTGTCCGAACCGTACGCTCATCCCCGACCTCTGCAGGACCTCCAGCGGCACCCGATCCACCGGCTGCTGCAGGGCCTCCAGCAGCCCACTCGCACTCCGCCCACACCTCGACCCACCAACGCACCCTTTTCCCCTCGCCTCCCACGGCCGTCTCCATGCGAGGTGAGGCCTCACCCAGCCAGCTCACCGGCGCTGTTCCTCTCCTTCCTCCACCACTGCCGACCTCATCTCCAAGGTCTTGGCTGTTTTTTTCCTTGAATAACAATTAAAACACAGTTTATAATCTCCACCATCAAATTTTACCCGAGGAAATGACCCAGGGCGGCACAGTGGCGCAGCGGTAGAGTTGCTGCCTTACAGCGCCAGAGACCCGGGTTTGATCATGACTACGGGTGCTGTCTGTACGGAGTTTGTATGTTCTGCCTCTGACAGCGTGGGTTTTATCCAGGTGCTCCGGTTTCTTACCACAATCCAAAGACGTGTAGTTTTGTAGGTTAATTGGCCTCTGTATAATTGTAAATTGTCCCTCGTGTGTAGGATAGTGCGAGTGTACGGGGTGATCATTGGTCGGCGCGGACTTGATTGGCTGTATACCCTTTAATAATATCTGACAATGTGCACTTTAACCACGTGTGATTTTTTCAATTACAAATCTCAAATTGTGGAATACAGAGGCAAATAAATAAATGAAGGGTCTTTGTCCCAAACATTATGGAGGGCGCTGTATGTCCACACTTTATCTCTACAAATCGAAAGTAAATTCCCATCATTTCCAGTTGAATTTAATGTGAACATCAGAGTAAAGAGATTGCAAACTTTCACCTTTTCAAAGTTGTCACACAGCTGATGGAAACCGGGAAGAGAAGCAGAATTCCAAAGAGTACCCAGCGTAACACACCCCAAACACGGCGAACATTCAGCACGATGTCCCTGGAAATCCAATGAAATATTATTACTTCCACACAGAGTTACCACAGATCAACGCTGGTAATTTTCTTTCATCATATTGCACACGGAATCATTCAGTGTGATCCAAGATTTTGGCGTGGACATTGGTGAGATGTTAATATCGCAACATGCACCCATTCCTTGGAGGTGTTCCATGACTACATTAACAACTTAGATGTTCATTTTGATGGTCAGACATAGATCACGAAAACATGTCCTTTGACCCAATTTCCCCATTGCCGACCAAGATGTCCTTATCTACACTAGTCCCATCTGCCGGCCTTAGATGTTAATGTTGGAAGTATGATTTACGAGTTTACAGATTACATCAACATTGTCTCATTTTGGATAGTACGATAATCATAGACCACAGAGGGATAAGAAGCAACTGGTATGTTGGGCAGAGCAATGCCAGCAGGTATTGAACCATGATAAGTGTGACGTTATTTGTTTTTGGCATCATGTAAGGGTAGACATTCACAATGGTAGGGCCACTGGGTGTACTAAGGACAGATGGACTTTAGTCAGGGCCAAGGAGTATTTATCAATGGACTGGAATATGATCAGCCACGCTTTCTCAAAGTACTGGGACTTTGAGTCACTGACCTGTGTCGAGGCGATGAACCAGGAGCTCCTGGTGGTCGATGCTTCCGGAGGCAGAGTGGGTGTGGTGGTTCCTGAGGTGGTGGTGACCATATTTTAATCCAGTTTAGTTTAATTTTGAGATATAGCGCGGAAACAGGCCCGACGGCCCATGGAGTCCACACCGACCATCGATCCTCGCACACTAACACTAGGCTACACACACACTAGGGTCAATTGACACATACGCCAAGCCAATCTACTTACATACCTGTATGTCTTTAGAGTGTTGGAGGAAATCAAAGATCTCAGAGAAAACCCATGCGGTCGTGGGGATAACGTACAAACCCCGTACAGGCAGCACCTGTAGTCGGGATCGAACCTGGGTCTCTGGCGCTACAAGCGTTGTAAGGCAGCAACTCTACCGCTGCGCCACCGTGCAACCCCCCCCCCCCCACACACACACACACACCAAAGTGGTGAGGATATCTGGGTGATATGTTTGAGACCCTTGTGAAGATAAAGTGAATGAAGTCTTTGAACATTAAATGTTTATAATCACGTTCTGTGCCACTTTAGTGACGTGTGGGAGATGCTGCAGTTGGGGGCGATCTTGCTCTGTGTGGGGAGATTTTTGATTCGAATCCGAAACCTGAGATTTGAGCAAGGATCCTTCCTAAACCACCATAGATGGACCAAGCCCCTTGATCTAGACATGAGGCTCGCCCATTGAGATGTCAGCTCAGCGGTAGAGTTGCTGCCTCACAGCACAGTAGACGCGGGGTCGATCCTGATACCGGTGCTGTCAGTGCAGAGTCTGTACGTTCTCCATGTGATCGCAAGAGTTTACTCTGGGTTCTCCAGTTTCCTCCCACATTCCAAAGACGTGCGGGTTTGTAGTAAGTTGCCCCTAGTGTGTAGAACAGAACTGGTGTATGGGGTGATCGCTGCTCAGAGCGGACTCGGTGGGCCAAAGGGCCCATTTCCATGCTGTATCTTTAAACTGAGCTGAATTGAACTGAACTAATTGGTTCTCAGGTGAGGCTGAGTTGGCTCTTCGAGTTACTAACCTGTTTGTAGGTGTTGAACCAGGAGACTCTGTGGAACTTGCTGCCTTGGTGGTTGGTGCATCTTGAGGCATGGTGGTCAGAATGGTTGTGGTGGAAGCCTTTGTGCTTATTGTTGCAGAGGTGGTGCTGACCATGTCTGGGTGGCTTGTTTGAGATCCTTGTGGAGATAAAGGGAATGACGTTTTTGAACATTAAATGTCTGAAAGTACGTTCTGTGCCACTTTAGTGATGTGTGGGAGATGCCTCAGTCGGGAGCGCTCTTGCTCCGTGTGGGGAGATTCCTGGGTTCAAATCCCAATCCAGAGATTTGAGCAAAGATCCTTCTGAGGCCACCATAGATGGACCAAGCCTCTTGATCTAGACCGGAGACTCACCCATTAAGATGCCACCAGATGGTCACAAGCATTCAGAGACTTCTTTCATGCCCTTCAGAGTCCCACAGGCTGTGTTATCTGCCTGCTGCTAGAGTTAGGCACATCTTTTCTACAATGGAGAAGAACTTGGGAGCGGGAGGATCCATGGACTATTTTCATCACGCGGACTGAATTGGAAATAATGCAATTTGGTTGGAGGTATTTACCTGAAACATTAACTCTCATTCTCTCTCCACAGAAGCTGCCCGACCCGTTGAGTGTCTCATCTTGTACAGTTTGTGTGGCTCAGTGTAAAGTCTATATCACTCATCTCTTGAGGATTCTTAGTTCATTAGTTCATAAGTGATAGGGGCAGATTGAGGCCATTTGGCCCATTGAGTCTATTCCACCTTTCAATCATGGCTGATCTATCTCTCCCTCTCAACCCCATTCTCCTGCCTTCTCCCCATATCGCTTGACACCCGTACTAATGGAGAACCTGTCAATCTCCACCTGAAAATACCCAATGACTTGGCCCTCATTGGAAACATGGTAAAAGCTTTTCCCTGTACCTCAGTACAGACCACAACAATAAACTGAGCTCATGAATCACCAAAGTTTGTGAGACACAAGGAATTGCAGGTGCTGGAATCTTGAGCAAAACACAAAGTGCTGGAGTAACTCAGCAGGTCAGGCAGCATCCGTGGAAGGAATGAACTGACAATGTTTAAGGTTGGGTCCCTTCTTCAGATGTTGTGTGCGTGGTGGGTGTGACAGTGATGGGCAGGGGGAGAGGGTGAGGGGGCACCAGAGGTTCTGGCTGTTCCCCTGCTCCAGTGAGGGGCGGCAGGGGTTCTGGACCCGGAGCGATCGTCTTTGGGGAAATGCGCCGCCAGCAGCAGAACCGCCGGTCCCCATTGATGAGCCCCCCCCCCCCCCCCCCCCCCCCCCCACACACACACACACACACTGCTCCTGGGACAGTGGGCTCTTGGTGTGGCCCCATGGGCCGGGACCCCAGTAAATGTGCTCCCCCCTCCTTCACCCCGACCCCCGGGGATGTGGCACCGAGTCACCGTCAGGACCGAGGCCGGGAATTCCCAGGCTGGAATGTTCACATCTGGGAGAGTGAGGAGAGATCGTCAACGTACCTTCAGAAACCGTCAATGAGATGGAGGTCCTTTCATCGCTTGAAAATATTCCCTTTACTATCACACACCAGTAGTATCCTTCATCACTCTTCTCCAGGTTGTCGATGGTGACTGAAACTATCCGTTGTTTTTTGTCATCAGTCATCGATGTTCTCCCTTGTTGTGGGTGATCAGTAGAAACCACGGTAGGAGATGACAGGTAATAATCACCTTTACTCCATAGCTTGTCGTTGTCTTTGTATTTCCGATCGTACCGACATTCCACAGTGACCGACTGCCCCACCTCTCCCCTCACCTCCTCGGGTCCAGTTATTCCCCTTGACCCTGTGGGCACATTAATGATGAAAGATCACTCACACTGCAGCAACACAAGCTGTGGTTTAACAATAAAAAACATGTCATTTGTGCTGTTCAGACAGGTTCATGGTTTCGCATAGATCATGTGTAACAAGGAACTGCAGGTGCTGGTTTACACCAAAGATAGACACAAAGAGCCGGAGTAACTCAGCGGGACAGGCAGCATCTCGGGAGAAACCGACGGGTGATGTTTCCTCACCCATTTCCTTCTCTCCAGAGATGCTGCCCTTCCTGCTGAGTTACTCCAGCATTTTGTGTCTCTCTCCTTTTGCATAGATCCTGGTGCACTTTAATGCTTTTCCCGCTGGTGTTAATTCCCATTTCACTGGGATTATTGTTGTAGAGGTGGTGGTGACCATGTCTGGGCGGCTTGTTTGAGACCCTTGTGGAGATAAAGTGAATGACGTTTTTGAACATTAAAAGTCTGAAAGCACGTTCTGTGCCACTTTAGTGATGTGTCGGAGATGCCTCAGTCGGGAGCGCTCTTGCTCCGTGTTGGGAGATTCCTGGGTTCAAATCCCAATCCAGAGATTTGAGCAAGGATCCTTCTGAGGCCCCCATAGATGGACCAAGCCCCTTGATCTAGTCATCTCATGAGGATTCTTCGTTCATACGTTATAGAAACATAGAAAATAGGTGCAAGACGAGGCCATTCAGCCCTTCGAGCCTGCACCGCCATTCACTGTGATCAGGGCTGAACGTCCCCAATCAATAACCCGTGCCTGCCTTCTCCCCATATCCCTTGATTCCACTAGCCCCTGGAGCTCTATCTAACTCTCTCTTAAATCCATCCAGTGATTTGGCCTCCACTGCCTTCTGTGGCACGGAATTCCACAAATTCACAACTCTCTGGGTGAAAAAGTTTTTTCTCACCGCAGTCTGAAATGGCCTCCCCTTTATTCTAAGGCTGTGGCCCCTGGTTCTGGACTTGCCCAACATTGGGAACATTTTTCCTTCATCAAGCTTGTCCAGTCCTTTTATAATTTTATAAGTTTCTATAAGAAACCCACTCATCCTTCTAAACTCCAGTTTTGAGCCTAGTCTTTTCAATCTTTCCTCATATGACAGTCCCGCCATCCCAGGGAGCAATCTCGTGAACCTACGCTGCACTGCCTCAATCACAAGGATGTTCTTCCTCAAATTAGACCAAAACTGTACACAATACTCCAGATGTGGTCTTACCAGAGCCTGATACAACTGCGGAAGAACCCCTCTACTACTGTACTGAAATCGTCTTGTTATGAAGTTCATGTGATAGGGGCAGAATGCGGCCATTTGGCTTATTTATGTCTACTCCGCCATTCAATCATGGCTGATCTATCTCTCCCTCTCAACCCCATTATCTTCCCTTCTCCCCATATCGCTTGACACTCATACTAATCGAGAACCTGTGAATCTTAAAAATACCCAATGATTTGGCCATCATTGGAAACATGGTAAAAGCTTTTCCCTGTACCTCAGTACAGACAACAACAATAAACTGAACTCATGAATCACCAAAGTTTGTGAGACACAAGGAATTGCAGGTGCTGGAATCTTGAGCAAAACACAAAGTGCTGGAGTAACTCAGCAGGTCAGGCAGCATCTGTGGAAGGAATGAACTGACAATGTTTAGTGTTGGGACCTTTCTACAGATGTTGTGTGTGTGGTGGGTGTGACAGTGACGGGCAGGGGGAGAGGGTGAGGGGGCACCAGAGGTTCTGGCTGTTCCCCTGCCCCAGTGAGGGGCGGCAGAGGTTCTGGACCTGGAGCGATCGTCTTTGGGGAAATGAGCCGCCAGCAGCAGAACCGCCGGTCCCCATTGATGAGCCCCCCCCCCCCCCCCCCCCCACACACACACTGCTCCTGGAACAGTGGGCTCTTGGTGTGGCCCCATGGGCCGGGACCCCAGTAAATGTGCTCCCCCCTCCTTCACACCGACCCACGGGGATGTGGCACCGAGTCACCGTCAGGACCGAGGCCGGGAATTCCCAGGCTGGAATGTTCACATCTGGGAGAGTGAGGAGAGATCGTCAACGTACCTTCAGAAACCGTCAATAAGATGGAGGTCCTTTTATTGATTGGAAATATTCCCTTTACAATCAGCACACACCAGTAGTATCCTTCATCACTCTTCTTCAGGTTGTCGATGGTGACTGAAACTATCCGTTGTGTTTTGTTATCACTCATCGATGTTCTCCTATATTGTGGGTCATCAGTAGAAACCACGGTAGAAGAATTTGTGTAATAATAACCTTTACTCCATCGCTTCTTGTTGTCACTGTATTCCTGACCATACTGACATTCCAAAGTGACCGACTGCCCCAACTCTCCCCTCACCTCCTTAGGTCCAGTTATTCCCCTTGACCCTGTGGACACATTAATGATGAAAGATCACTCACACTGCAGCAAGAGGTTCTGGACCCGGAGCGATCGGCTTTGGGGAAATGAGCCGCCAGCAGCAGAACCGCCGGCAGCACAAGCTGAGGTTTAACAATAAAAAACATGTCATTTGCGCTGTTCAGACAGGTTCATGGTTTTGCATAGATCATGTGTAGCGAGGAACTGCAGGTGCTGGTTTAAACCAAAGATAGACACAAAGTGCTGGAGTAACTCGGCGGATCAGGCAGAATCTCTGGAGAAAATGGATAGGTGTCCTTTTCGGGTTCAGACCATTCTTGATCTCCCGGTTGCCAACCCTGTCCATGTCCCTTCCCATTCCCACACTGACCTTTCTGTCCTGGGCCTCCTCCATTGCCAGAGTGAAGCCACATGCAAATTGGAGGAACCGCACCTCATATTGGGCTCAGGTAGTTTACAACCCAACGGTTTGAACGTTGGTTCTCTAATTTTAAGTATCTTCTACTAACCTGCCCCCTCCCCCATTGACTCCTATCTCCACCCGGGTTTCCCACCACCTGCCCCAGTGAGGGGGCGGCAGAGGTTCTGGTCCCGGAGCGATCGTCTTCGTGGAAATGAGCCGTCAGCAACAGAACCGCCGGTAGATGGGACCTTCCGTGGGGCTGGTGTCTGACAGCCCCCCCCCCCCCCCCCCCCCCCCCCCATATTGCTCCAGCGACAGTGAGCTCTTGGTGTGGCCCCACGGGCCGGGACCCCAGTAAGTGAGTTATCCACCCAGCCCCGTTACCGCGACCCCCGGGGATGTGGCACCGAGTCACCGTCAGGACCGAGGCCGGGAATTCACAGGCTGGAATTTTCACATCTGGGAGAGTGAGGAGAGATCGTCAACTTACCTTCAGAAACCTTCAATGAGATGGAGACCAATTCAATGGGTGAATCGTTTCTCTTTACTATCACACACCAGTAGCGTCCTTCATCACTCTTCTCCAGCTTGTCGATGGTGACTAAAACTATCTGGTGTGTTTTGTCATCAGTCATCGATGTTCTCCGTTGTTGTGGGTCATCAGTAGAAACCACAGTATAAGATTTCTGGTAAGAATCACCTTTCCTCCACAGCTTCCTGTTGTCCTTGTATTCCTGACCATACTGACATTCCACTGTGACCGACTGCCCCAACTCTCCCCTCACCTCCTCGGGTTCAGTTATTCCGCTTGACCCTGTTGGCACATTAATGATGAAAGATCACTCACACTGCAGCAACACAAGCTGAGGTTTAACAATAAAAAACATGTCATTTGTGCTGTTCAGACAGGTTCATGGTTTCGCATAGATCATGTGTAGCAAGGAACTGCAGGTGCTGGTTGACACAAAGATAGACACAAAGAGCTGGAGTAACTCAGCGGGACAGGCAGCATCTCTGGAGAAACCGACAGGTGATGTTTCCTCACCCATTTCCTTCTCTCCAGAGATGCTGCCCGTCCCGCTGAGTTACTCCAGCATTTTGTGTCTCTTCTTTTGCATAGATCCTGTTGCACTTTAATGCTTTTCCCGCTGGTGTTAATTCCCATTTCACCGGGATTTTTCCCCAAGTTCCAGTGAAAGCAGAACTGAGTTCCTTCTTGAACACTTTGTCTACTCCACTGCGATATCTATCTTCCAGCATCTGCAGATCCTTCTTGAACACTGCTTCTGAATCTACCTGGCGCCCAGATCCTCCTTCCCTGTGGGCGTGGCTTGACATGAGTGGTGGTCATGTGACAGGAAGCCAACCTGTCACTCACTCTGACCCACCCTGTGTTCAATCTCACTACAACCCACTTCCCCATTGAACTAGTAGAAACAAGGAACTGCAGATGCTGGTTAATGTACAAAAGGACACAAAGTGCCGGAGTAACACAATGGGACAGGAACTATCTCTGGAGATAGAGGAACTCTCTGGGTGAAAAGATATTTCCTCATCTGAGTCCTCAATGGCCTACCCGTTATTGAGGTCACAACCTTAAACAGGAACTATCTCTGGAGAAAGTGGATAGATGACGATTCATAGAAACATATAAACATAGAAAATAGGCGCAGGAGGGGATGATTCGGCCCTTCGAGCCGGCACTGTCCAGTTCTGCTTGCTCCCGTGATCCCATGATTCCATTAGCCCTAAGAGCTGTATCTAACTCTCTCTTGAACTCTCTCTTGAATTGGCCTCCACTGCCCTCTGTGGCAGAGAATTCTACAGATTCACAACTCTGGGTGAAAAGGTTTCTACCCCATCTTAACTTAGTTGTGTGTGTTAGTTGTCTGTGCGTTATGTGTGTGTGTGTGGGAGGGAGGGAGAGGGATGCCGGGGTCTGGGCAGACGGGTGTGAGCTGAGGCCGATGTTTGTATACGATGCCCCAACCCCCGGCCCAGCCCTCCGTGTATTGTTCACCGCCTCTCCCCGGGGAGAGAGAGGGGTGGAGCCCGAGCTGTGTGCGTAAAGCACGGCAACTGGAGGGGCAGGAGCGCTGCCGTGAGCGAACGACCCACCTCCCCCTCTCCCCCTTCTCCATTCCCCCTCACACCCCCCCTCCCCGTCTACCCCTTTCTTCCCCCTCCACCCCTCTACTCTATCTCCACCTGTGGTAGATCTACTTACATACACAGAAGAAACTAGATTTAAAATTAAAATTAACATATCTAAAATAGGCCTAAAAATTGAAATAAAAACAGGCATTCAGACCGAACAGTGGCTTTGCTTTGACAGGTGCCTAGCTGTCAAAGTATGGGCGAGGTTAGATGTGTTGGTGTATGATGTATGGGGAGGGGACACAGTCCGTTAACCAGTCTTATTGCCTGTGGGAAGAAGCTGTGGGGCATCCTGCTGGTTTTGCAGCTGATGCTCCTGTACCTCTTCCCAGGTGGCAGAATGGAGAAGATGTGATGTGATGGATGATAGGGGTCCTTAATAATGGAGATGGCTCTGCTGATGTTACGCTTCTGATAGATCTCCAACAGGAAAGGGAGTGGAGCACCAATGATCCTACTGGCTGTCTTCACTATCCTGTTAAGTTGTTTTTGTTCATAAGCCTTGCAGCTCCCAAACCAGGAAGTGATGCCGTGGGTCAGTATACTCTCGATGGTGCCCCTGTAGAAGGACCTTAGGTGAACAGTAGGGAGACCTGCTTTTCTTAGTCTCCGGAGAGGGTGGGACCCTCTGGATACATGGATAGGACAGGTTTGAAGGGACTTGGACCAAACGTGGACAGGTGGGACTAGTGTTGCTGAGACATGTTGGCCGGTGTGGGCAAGTTGGGCCGAAGGGCCTGTTTCCACACTGTATCACTCTATGACTCTAACACATGTGAAACTCTGCAGATTCAGGAGCTGAGGTGGAGACACATCATCACATCAGTCCAGGTCAGCTCACAAGCCACAAGACAAATGCCTTGAAGGAGAACTCAGAGGCTGGGGAAAGCAAAGTGTGTAGAACAGCTCGAGCAGCAGAGTCTGTTGTAAGGCAGCTGGTTTTTCTCAGAAGGGAGAGATTACCACAACTTCTCCAGATGCTAAATTGGACAGTCACTCTGGTGCTTCCTCATTTGAGATGCTCGCCTGTTCCCATTGGCTGGCTTTCACAGGTTTTTTCTTTGAATGTGCTAAGGTTTATGTTCAACATTTCCCATTGCAGTGCGTGGAGGGAGTGCCGTGTGCCTTTGATAGACACTAAATGCTGGAGTAACGCAGCGGATCAGGGGGCATCTCTGGAGAGAAGGAATGGCTGACGTTTCGGGTCAAGACACTTCTTCAGACCAACAGTCAGAGAGGGAGGAAGTCAAGAGATATGCAAGGGGTAAAGCATTTAGCTGATCTGCTGTCAAGTCACTGAGAAAGTTCACCTGGAGATAGTTAGCACCAGAATAGTGGAGCAAACTCTCGGTTCTGGGGGCAAGAGTTACCCCTATACCCATAATCAACAAGGCCAGCTGTGGGGTCATTTTCTACAGGGAGTTAGCTGTGTACAATTTGGCTGCACACAGCATCACAACAGTCATTAGTGCAGGGAAGAACAAGTCTGCAAGCATTTTATCTTTAGCAGCTCGTAGCCCAGTAGTCTGCTCTGTGGCTCAAAATAATTCAAGATGCTGGCAAATAATTCTGAAGAACAGATCATGTTCATTAGTACTAGGAGAAGAATTAGGCCATTTGGCCCATCAAGTCTACTCTCCTCCAATCAATCATGGCTGATCTATCTTTCCCATTCAACTAAATCCTCCTACCTTTTCCCCAGGTCTCCTGACACCAGTACTGATCAAGAATCTATCCATCTCAGCCTTAGAAATACCTATTGATGGCCTCCACAGTCTGTGGCAATGAATTTCACAGTTTCTGTCTCACAAAATTCCTCCTCATCTCCTTCCTAAAGCAACGCCCTTTAATTCTGAGGCTGCGACCTCTGGTCCTAGAGTCTCCCACTAGTGTAAACATCTTCACCCCATCCACTCTATCCAGGCCTTTCACTATTCAGTAAGTTTCAATGAGGTCCACAAGGCAAGGCAAGCTGTAGATAGTTATCTCCCGACTTGGCTGCACACAACACGACAACAACCGCTGATGGAAGTCTCTACAGGAACTAACGAGTGTTGAGCAATTCATCATCAGCTCCCCACACAGTACAGAGAGGTCTGTGGTTACAAATAATTCAAGGCGCTAGTAAATAATTCTAAAGAACAGAGCATTTTGTAAAACACCGATTTACCTGGTGTGAGACCAACAGCGACAAGAACCAACAGAGCGACTGTTCCCCTGGATCTGGGCCATCTCTGGTGGGTGAATTCTCCCTGTCCCACCGCCATGTCTCGACTACGTTGGATCGGTTTGGTCCCTGCACTGCGTTTGAGTTGTCCTGTTCCTTCTTCACAACTGAAGTCAAACAGTCAATTTCCGTTTAACAGGACATGACTTTGCAGTGGTTCAAGACTTAACTTGGTAACTCACTTACCACCTCCCCCAGCCTCCTCACCACGGACAATGCCCCTATCAGGAGTGAGCTGCAACACTCTCCAGTTGCCTGGATTGGAGCATCTCCTCGAAGCTCTGCTTCATCCTGGTGACGTTTGCCCACTTGACTGGCGCTCTGTCCACCACCGCAAACATTCCCTTGCCCACCCCCTCAAGCCCCTCCCCCAAATGCGGGCACACTGTGTCTGAACTTGTATGGGATTAAGAGGCAGAGACCAGCCATGTTTGAATGGCAGAGTAGACTGGATGGGCCGAATGGCCAAATTCTACTCCTGGAACGTGCGAGCTTGTGATCTGTTTACCCACCTCAAAATGCACGTCACTAATTTGTCCAGCCTTCCTCAGCTTCTCATCTGTTGAAACAATACCCAGAAGAAAAAAGACACCAACGGAATGGAGATGAGGAAACACTTTATCACTCAGTGAGTTGTGAGTCTGTGGAATTCTCTGCCTAAGAGAGCGGTGGAGGCCGGTTCTCTGGATGCTTTCAAGAGAGAGCTAGATAGGGCTCTTAAAGATAGTGGAGTCAAGGGATATGGGGAGAAGGCAGGAACAGGGTACTGATTGTGGATGATCAGCCATGATCACATTGAATTGTGATACTGTCTCGAAGGGCCAAATGGTCTACTGCTGCACCTATTGTCTATTGTCTATTGCCAAACGCGATCAGATAAGTCCACTCGCGTCACCAGATAAACTCCCTGAAAGACAATTCACATACTTGAGCATCGGAGACCGGGTAAAGCTGAGTTTGAGGATGTGATTCATAAAATCATAGAGTGATACAGCAGGGAAACAGCTTGCCCAATGCTGATCAAGATGTCCCATGTACGCTGGTCCCTCTTTAGTTTAGTTTAGTTTAGAGATACAGTGGGGAAACAAACCATCCGGCCCACCGTGTCCGCACCGTCCAGTGATCCCTGCACAGCAACACAAATGTTTACATTTACACCAACCCAATTAACCTACAAACCTGTATGTCTTTGGAGTGTGGGAGGAAACTGAAGTTCTCAGGGAAAACCCATGCAGGTCACTGGGAGAAAGTACAGACTATGTACAGACAAGCACCTGTAGCCAGGATCGAACCTGGTTATCTGGCGCTGTTATACCATGTAAGGCAGCAACGTTATGGCTGCACCAGCATAAAAACCAGGTCTGCATTTGACCCCTGTCCCTACAAACCTTTCCTATCAAAACCTTCATAGCAAAAGGATTTGAGTATAGGAGCAGGGAGGTTCTACTGCAGTTCTACAGGGTATTGGCGAGACCACACCTGGAGTATTGTGTACAGTTTTGGTCTCCAAATCTGAGGAAAGACATTCTTGTCATAGAGGGAGTACAGAGAAGGTTCACCAGACTGATTCCTGGGATGTCAGGACTTTCATATGAAGAAAGCCTGGATAGACTCGGCTTGTACTCGCTAGAATTCAGAAGATTGAGGGGGGGATCTTATAGAAACTTACAAAATTCTTAAGGGGTTGGACAGGCTAGATGCAGGAAGATTGTTCCCGATGTTGGGGAAGTCCAGGACAAGGGGTCACAGCTTAAGGATAAGGGGGAAATCCTTTAAAACCGAGATGAGGGTGTATGGAGAGAAGGCAGGTACGGGATACTGAGTTGGATGATCAGCCATGATCATATTGAATGGCGGTGCAGGCTCGAAGGGCCTACTCCTGCACCTAATTTCTATGTTTCTATCCACGTACCATGTCCTTATGCTTTTCAATGTTGTTACTAGTACCTGTCTACACTACCTTCTCTGGACATGCTCCTTCCATGTACCCATCAGCCTCTGTGAGATTACATTGTAGAGGTCGGATTATCCTGTACCTGTATCCTGTGTATGGCTTGATTGTAATCGTATATAGTGTTTTCACTGACTGGATATCATACATCAGAAAAGCTTTTCACTGCACCTCTGTACACATGACTATAATAGGCTAAACTAAAGAGGTTGCCACAGATTCCTTGAATGCAAACATGAAAAGTCATCGCGGTGCTTCCTCATTTCAGAAGCGGTTGAGTTTCACATGGTTTTCAATGTGAGACCTGTGGTCTAAGTTCAACATTTCCCACGCTGTTTCTAGCAGGAGTCCTGTGTGACTTTACCACGCTAACTGAGCCACACCAAGGCCCAGTGTTGGGTCCTGCAGTGCAAGCTCAGTGGGTGAAAACTATTGAGTGAGTTAGAGAGATGTTGGTTCAGTTCCCACTCCAGAACGCCGAGCACGGAGGGAGTGTTGTACTGAGGGAGCTCCGCAATGCAAACATAGAAGCATAGAAAATAGGCGCTGGAGTAGGCCATTCGGCTCTTCGAACCAGCACCGCCATTCAATATGATCGTGGCAGATCAACATAAATCAGTACCCAGTTCCTGCTCTCTCCCCATATCACTTGATTCTGTTTGTCCTATGCACTGTGTCTAAAGTTGCTGAAGGTGCTGTCACTCTGATGAGGCATTTAGCTGGCCTGCTGCTCTGCTGCTCTGCTGCTCTGCTCTCACAAGCCTGCTCTCTCTCTTCAGAGCGGCACGGTGGTGCAGCGGTTTGCTGCTGCCTCACAGCACCAGAGACCCGGGTTCGATCCCCACTACGGGTGCTGTCTGTGTGGAGTTTGAATGTTCTCCCTGTGACCTCGTGGGTTTCCTCCTTGTGCTCCGGCTTCCTTCCACATCCCCAATCCATGCAAGTTTGTAGGTTAAATACCTCTGAAAATTTTGTTGCAAATATGTAGGGAATGAATGAGAAAGTGGGATAACAGAATTAGTGTGTACAGGTGATCAGTGGTCGGCGTGGACTCGGTGGATCAATAGTCCAGTTTCCATGCGGTATCTCTAAACCAAACTAATCAACCAAACGGGATTGATCCCTGGGATGGCGGGACTGTCATATGTGGAAAGATTGAAAAGACTCGGCTTGTATTCGCTGGAGTTTAGGGGATCTTATAGAAACATATAAAATTATAAAAGGACTGGAAAAGCTAGATGCAGGAAAATAGTTCCCAATGTTGGCTAGTCCAGAACCAGGGGCCACAGTTTTGGAATAAAGGGGAGGCCATTTAAGACTGAGATGAGAAAAAATGTTTTCACCCAGAGAGTTGTGAATTTGTGGAATTCCCTGCCACAGAGGGCAGTGGAGGCCAAGTCACAGGATGGATTGAAGAGAGAGTTAGATAGAGCTCTCGGGGCTGGTGGAATCAAGGGATATGGAGACAAGGCAGGCACGGGTTATTGATTGGGGACAATCAGCTATGGTCACAATGAATGGCGGTGCTGGCTCGAAGTGCCGCATGGCCTCCTCCTGCACCTATTTTCTATGTTTCTATGTTTATCTTTCTCATACCCCACATGTTATCCTTGCCTGTTCCTCCATCGAAACTAGCACCAGTCTACAATAAATAGCTACATGAATCATATTACCAGACACAGCACCCCAAGTATTGTATAAGCATTGCATAATCACTTGCTTTTAGGAAAGAATTATGCCAAAGAGCAGACCTGGTTTTGTTTAAAAGGCTGTTTATTAACAAACATATTTTATTGGTTAACCTAAGCTGCTCTTGTCATTGGAGGTGAGAACAGTAAATTAGTGATCAATTGATATAATAACCAGATGGGTTTTTCAAAAGCATCGTGTTATAGGAAAGATGTTGTCTAGCTAGAAAGGGTACAGAGAAGATTTACGAGGATGTTGCCAGGATTACATGGTCTGAGCTATAAGGAGAGGTTGAGTAGGCTGGGATTCTATTCCTTGGAGCACAGGAGGATGAGGGGTGATCTCATAGAAATGTATAAAATTACGAGAGGGATAGATCGGGTAGATGCACGTAGTCTCTTGCCCAGAGTAAGGGAATCGAGGACCAGAGAACATAGGTGTAATGTGAAGGGGAAAAGATTCAATAGGAATCTGAGGGGTAACTTTTTCACACCAAGGATGGTGGATGTATGGAACAAACTGCCAGAGGAGGTAGTTGAGGTAGGGACTATCCTGACGTTTCAGAAACAGTTAGATAGGGTACTTGGATAGGACAGGTTTCAAGGGATATGGGCCTGGTGGGACTAGTGTAGCTAGCCTGGGACAAGTTGGCTGGTGTGGGCAAGTTGGGCTGAAGGGCCCGTTTCCACACTGTGTCACTCTATGTGTATGGCAATTATTTTGGAAAAGAACTTCATGAAAGGATTTGAAGGCATTTCCTCTGTAAAACCAAGGCATTGGGTCTGTGTCTGAGGGTGAATCGAGAAGTTAACCCTCACTCTGGTTTAGTACAGAGTTACCCCTTCTACTCAAGTAGTGTCGCAGTATTTATCTGTTACAACACTGACATTAGGGTGGCATAGTAGCGCAGCGGTCGAGTTGCTGCCTCACAACGCCAGAGACCCAGGTTCAATCCTGAGTTTGTACGATCTTTCTGTGACCACATAGGTTTTCTCCAGGTGCTCTGGCTTCTTCCCACATTCCAAAGATGCGCAGGAAGGAACTGCAGATGCTGGTTTACCCCGAATATAGACGCAAAATGATAAGAGTAATGCCACTGTCCCACTTAGAGGAGTCCTGAACATAAACCTCTGGAGACTTTGCGCCCCACCCAAGGTTTCCGTGCAGTTCCCGGAGTTTGCAGGTGGTTGCCGGAGGTTGCAGGTAGTGGAAGCAGGTAGGGAGAGTGACAAAAACCTCCGGGAACCGCACGGAAACCTTGGGTGGGGCGCAAAGTCTCCTGAGGTTTCCGTTCAGGTTTCCTAAGTGGGACAGGGGCATTACTCAGCGGGACAGGTGGCTTGTTTGTAGATTGATCGGCTTCTGTAACTTGTCCTTGGCGTGTAGGATAGTGCAAGTGTACGCAGGATCATTGGTCATTGTTCACTTTAATTGGCTTCCGTAAATTGTCCCTAGTCTGCAGGATAGAACCTGTGTACAGGTGATCTTTGGTCTGTGCAGACTCGGTGGACCGAAGGGCCTGTTTCTGCTCTGTATCCCTAGTCTAAAACTAAATCTAAATAACATATAGACTCTGATTCAATGCCAGGCTGTAGAAATGAAGCTAATAGCTGAGTTGAAAGGACCCATTAAAGTTAACGTACAAGTTTGAAGTGTTGAAAGCAGATACACTATGATTATAATCCAATTGTTGAGAACGGATCAATTCTGGCACGAGAGATTCTCCTTCTCTTCGTGGTCTGGTGTCTGATGAATATCGCGGAAGGTTTCTTGTGTCTGAGTGCTGGATTTATCCGTGGTCGTGTCACTTAATTTACCTTCTTCGTCATCTCTGGAAGACTTTCAAAAGAAGGTCAAAATGTTATTGTTAAACAGTATGTCATCCGTCGATCTTTAAGCCAAAACAAATTTAAATCTTTTATTGATTCCACCACAGAATGCTGAATATGGCTCTCTTTTAATTCTTGTTATAATCATGGGCTTGTACACTCTGGAGTTTAGAAGGATGAGAGGGTATCTCATTGAAACATATAAGATTGTTAAGGGCTTGGACACGCTGGAGGCAGGAAACATGTTCCCGATGTTGGGGGAGTCCAGAACCAGGGGCCACAGTTCAAGAATAAGGAGTAAGCCATTTAGAACGGAGACGAAACGGAGTCTGTGGAATTCTCTGCCTCAGAGGGTGGTAGAGGCAGGTTCTCTGGATGCTTTCAAGAGAGAGCTAGATAGGGCTCTTAAAAATAGTGAAGTCAGGGGATATGGGGAGAAGGCAGGAACGGGGTACTAATTGGGGGTGATCAGCCATGATCACATTGAATGGCGGTGCTGGCTCGAAGGGCCGAATGGCCTACTCCTGCACCTATTGTCTATTGATTTAATTGGAACAATAAATGAAATGGATTAGCTGTACATTTTGCACAAAGGACTATATTGTACTTTATGTTATTTTTTTAATGATTAGCATGGTTCAGTTACAATTTGCCAACGAGCCATCTTTATATAGAGTGAGTGATACAGTGTCGAAACAGGCCCTTCGGCCCAGTTTGTCCACACCAGCCAACATGTCCCACCTGCCTGCGCTTGGTCCATAACCCTCCAAACCTGTCTAACCTTTTTTTAAATGTTGGGATAGTCCCAGCCTCAATTACTTCCTCTGGCAGCTCGATCCATACACTCACCACCCTTTGTTTAAAAAAGTTCACGAGTCAAGAGTGTTTTATTGTCATATGTCCCAGATAGGACAATGAAATTCTTACTTGCTGCAGCACAACAGAATATGGAAACATAGTACATAATGGGAGAAAAAAAAAACTTCAGTATGTATATATACACACATACACACACACTCAATAAATAAACAAATATAGTGCAATAATAATAATGGTCTACTTCAATAGTTACTCCTCAGATTCCCATCACCTTAAACCTATGTCCTCTGGGCCACAAATTCACCCACTCTGGGCAAGAGACTCTGTGCATATATTTAGATTAAAACAGGACTATATTGTACTTCTGTTATAATGTGAATATATGAAGATGACCCTGTGACACGTTGTAACTGAACCATGCTCATCATAAGATAACAACAAGTAGAAGCTAAGGAGATGATCTGCCTCTTTACGACAGATCTGCCATGTGTTCTCTGGAATGCCGAAGGTTGAGGGGAGACCTATATAAAACTATGAGCGGCATTGAGAGGGGAGACAGCCAGAAACCTTTTTCCCCAGACTGGAGAGCATTGCTTTAAGGTGTTTGGGGCAATCTTTAAAGGACATGTAAGGCCCAAGTTTACTTTTTTTTTACACATAGGTGGGTGACTGGTTTGCACAGCTGTGTGTGATGGTGGTGGAGGCAGATTATGAAAGTGGCATTTAAGAGACACTTGGACAAGCACATGGATATGCAGGGATACTGATTATGTGCGGACAGAAAGGGGTTAGTCTCACTATCATTGTCAGTACAGGGGCGGCACGGTGGCGCAGCGGTAGATTTGCTGCCTTACAGCGCCTGTGACCCGGGTTCGATCCTGACTATGGGTGCTGTCTGTATGGAGTTTATACGTTCTCCCTGTGACCTGCGTGGGTTATCTCTGGGAGCTACGGTTTCCTCCAGCACTCCACA
The DNA here is from genome assembly GCF_028641065.1 of Leucoraja erinaceus. Classification (NCBI taxonomy): domain Eukaryota; kingdom Metazoa; phylum Chordata; class Chondrichthyes; order Rajiformes; family Rajidae; genus Leucoraja; species Leucoraja erinaceus. The sequence continues at coordinate 29,692,184 of NC_073400.1, read as the reverse complement.
GTCGTACAGGTTTGTACGCTAATGGGCTTCGTGAAATTGTAAATTGTCCCTGGTGTGTGTCGGATAGTGTAAGTGTGCGGGGATTGCTGGTCGGCGCGGACTCGGTGGGCCGAAGTGCCTGTTTCTACACTGTATCTTTAAAATAAACTAAACTAAACTGCAGACATTGTGGGCCGAAGGGCCTGTTCCTGTGCTGTACTGTTCTGTGATCTGAATTTTTAATCTTATACACCAACTCCATCTGATCCCCATAACCCTTGGGCACTCACATGCGCCCAGATTGTACTTGGCGTTTTGTGGATTATGTGGAATAATATTGTATAGAATACATCGGATAAATAAATATCCAAGCGATAGCATAGAGACACATTCTATTAATGATCATTGCCGGTGGGCAGCGCGACTCTGGTCAGCAGCGGCCTCTGCAGTCTGTCCGCGTTTTATTATTTTCTGTCTGTGTTTTATTTTAGTTTTTGTTATTTTTTGTTGGGGTGTGTGTGTGTGGGGGGGTGGGGGGGTGGGGGGGGGGGGGAAACTTTTTAAATCTCTCCCTGCACTGGAGACCCGACCTTTTCTCGTCGGGTTTCCGTTGTCGTTGGGGCCGCAACGAGGAGCGGCCTCCAACAGGAAGAAGCCGGGGACTCTGGTGCTACGACTCACCGTCGCCGTCGTGGGGCTGGCCGAGTCCGGAGCGGGTGGAGAGGTGGAGGAGCGCTGCTGTTGCTGTTGCTGTTGCTGCTGCTGCTGCTGCTGCTGCTAACGGAGAGTCGGAGGCTCCAACGGCAGGTCTGTGGACGGCGGCACCGGGAGCCCGCGGCTCCCTGGAGGGAGACCGCTTTTCAGGGCTCCCGCAACGGCGACTTCTCCCGCCCGAGTTGCGGGGTTGAAGAGCTCCTGGAGCGGGGCCTACATCACTGCCCCACGCGGCTTGGAATGGTCGCGGGACTCTGCGAGCGCACGCCGGGGGCTCTAACAGCAAGACCCGGTGTGCGACCTCGCACCACCCGGCGTGGCTTTAATGGCCGCGGGACAATCGCCATCGCCAGCCGGGGGCTTTGACTTTGACTCTGACATGGGGGGGGGGGGGAGAGGGCAGGGGGGAGATAAGTTTTTTTGGCCTCCATCACAGCGATGTGATGGATGTTTATGTAAATTATGTTGTGTCTTGGGTCTATGTGTTTGTAATGTAATGTATGGCTGCAGAAACGGCATTTCGTTTGGACCTCAAGGGGTCCAAATGACAATTAAATGTATCTTGTATCTTGTATCTTGTATCAGACAGACATCAGATGAGAATTCCTTACCACAGAATTGCAGACAGCATTATATTCTTCTTCTTTGTGACCGATTCCTTTCTTCCCTAAGGATGATAAAGAAATAGATTGCAGTAATACGACTAAAAATTAATCCGTTGCAGTACATATTTTAATGAATAGTTGTCTGCAGTGTGTTTTGACATTTGCAATAAGCAAGTCGACTGAAAGGTAATTTTTTTCTTTAAAGCAGCACAGTGGTGCAGCGGTAGAGTTGCTGCTTTACAGCGCCGGAGACACGGGTTCAATCCTCATTGCGGGTGCTGTCTGTACGGAGTTAGCACGTTCTCCCCGTGACCTGCGTGGATTTTCTCCGGGTGCTCTGGTTTCCTGCCACACTCCAAAGATGTGCAGGTTTGTACGTTAATTGGCTTCTGGAAATTGTCCCTTGTGTGTAGGATAGAACTAGTGTAGGGGGTGGTCGCTGGTTGGTGAGGACTCGGTGGGACGAAAGGGCCTGTTTCCACGCTGTATCTCCAAACTAAACTAAATTAAACTAAACCAAACTCCAAAGATGTGCATGTTTGTAGGTTAATTGACTTCTGTAAATTGTCCCTTGTGTGTGGGATGGAACTAGTGTACGCTGGTTGGACTCGGTGGGCTTATGGCTGTATCTCTAAACTAAACTAAACAGCAAGAAAACATTATATCTCAGAAGATGTCCCTTTAAAACACATCCAAGCACATCATGTGTCACTGTAGGATTGCTATTTTTTTTTAAATGTCAGCCTGTCTTTAATCCACCTGAAAACACCAAAATGGCTCCTCTTGCTCTTGGTACTGATTTAATAATTCAGTAAATGAATAATTGAACCATACTGTGGTGATGGAGGATGGACTTGAATGAATGTCACACACACAGGACCTATTTTATCACTCCTATGATTGGAACGTTATGTTACTGTCCTTGTGCATACTTGTGTCTTGTATGTACAGCATTGTATATTGTTCTCTGTCTATTGCTCGATTCGAGTCTGTAGTGTCAGGGCATATTCTTATTCATTGTTCGTCTCGAGTGCAGCCTCTCCATAGATTCCTGCAGGTGTCAGCTGGCGTTCAGCTGGTGACACTGTGAGCCAGAGGTTGGGGGGGTTCAAATCCCACTGCCATATGAGTCGAACACAAAGATCGTGTCTAACCATTCAGCGTGGAACTCAAGCACTGAATTATTGTTGGAGATGCTGTCGGATGAGACAAGTAACTTAGGCTTTCCCTGTTCTCTCTGAAGGGTCTGTTAAGCTGCTGCATGCAAGAATTTCATTGTTCTGTTTTCAATATATTTGATAATTAAATACTCTTAACTTGGCTTGAGGATATATGAGGTCGTTAGCCAAGGTGAATTGATTACTATTTGCCCCACATGATCCATGTCCTAATTTTATTGAAAACACAAATAATCTGAGTATTAACACATCAGTTTGCATGTTTTCCCCGTGACCGTGTGGGTTTTCTCCGGGTGCTCCCGTTTCCTCCCTAAACTTTAGAAGGATGAGAGGGTGTCTTATTGAAACATGGAAGATTATTAAGGGATTGGACACACTAGAGGCAGGAAACATGTTCCCTATGTTGGAGGAGTCCAGAACCAGGGGCCACATTTTAAATATAAGGGGTAGGCCATTTAGAACGGAGATGAGGAAGTAGCTATTCCTGAACCTGGTCGTTGCAGTCTTCAGGTTCCTGTACCTTCTACCTATAGGTATCAGGGAGATGAGTGTGTGGCCAGGATGGTGTGGGTCCTTGATGATAGTGCCAGCCTTTTTGAGGCACCGACTGCGATAGATCCCCTCGATGGCAGGGAGGTCAGAGCCGATGATGGACTGGGCAGTGTTTCCTACTTTTTGTAGTCTTTTCCTCGCCAGGGCGCTATCGTCTGATCTATCGTCATCAAAAAGACAGCCAACTACATCAAAGACCCACACCATCCTGGCCATCTCACCACTGCCATCGGGAAGAAGGTACAGGAGCCTGAGAACTATAACTAGAACTTGGGAATGTGAGGAGCCATCTTGGGGAGCAGCTGCTAACCAGCAGCCGTCCGTTTACTTTGCTTTTTTTAAAATAAAATATTTTTAGTAAGTCCTGTGTTTCGTCCGTTGGAGAAATTGACTTTTTAATGTGGGGGGTTGGAGGCAATTTTACTTCTAGGTCCCTACCTGGTCGGTGAGGCAGCTTTTTCTCTGGGCTGCCCGTCGACCGGCCTCGTGGCCTACCAGCAGGCTTGGAGCGCCGTTTCCTGGCGGGGACTGCCCAGCACCTCGGCCTCGGTGGTGGCGCAGCGCCGGGGCGCTGTCGCGGAGCGGGCGGTGCCTTGTCTGGGTCGCCGTGCTGGAGCTCCGGTGAGCTGTGTCCGCCGTGTTCGACACCTCCGGGCTGCGGGTCTGCAGAGCGGAGCAGGCGGCGCCGAATTCAACATCGGGAGCCTGGGAGCTCCAGGCCGGCGCGGCCTTGTCGGCTTCGGAAGCCGCGGTCTCCAGCTAGGAAGCGGCCGTTCCAAGTGGCCCAGCCGCTGAGAGGACTCTCCCGACGCTGGGGCAAGATCACACGGTGAGAACGGCCAGAACATCGGGCCTCCGTAGAGGCAATTGCGGTGGCCTCAATAGGCCTGACTTTGGGTGAACTTGGGGTTGGGGACTGGACATTGTGCCTTCCCCCACAGTGGTATCCATTGTGGGGGGATGATTTTTTTTTGTCTGTAAGTAATCCTGTTAGTCTTTGTGCAAAGATGGCTGTCGGAAGGGAGAGTGGACGTTGGCGCGCTTTAGCTGCCGCTGCTCTCTTTTTCACATTGTGTTTTTGATTTTTTGTTTTTGGACTGAATTCTGTTTTTAATTTGTGTTTCTGTGATGTCTTTATTATTTATTTTATTCTGATTATACGTTTTTTATTCCTGTTAATCTCTGTAAGGTGTCCTTGAGATTTCTGAAAGGCGCCCAAAAATAAAATTTATTATTATTATTATTATAACGTCCAGGTTCAGGAACAGCTTCTTCCCTGCAGCCATCAGGCTATTAAACACTACAACCTCATACACTCTGAACTACAATAGACTATTATTATTATTATTATTGCACTGTTATTGTTTGGGGTTTTTTTTCTGAGTTTTTGTTATATTATTTATTATGAATACATATTCTGTTGTGCTGCAGTAAGAATTTCATTGTTCTATCTGGGACATATGACAATAAAACACTCTCGACTATTGTAGGGTTAGAACTGAAGGAATGGGAGAGGTTTCTGGAGAATTCCACATTTCCCTCTTCAGCTCATCCACTGGATGTAGAAAGTTTTCTCATGTACAAATGGAATGTTTAAAGTTGCGTCACTTACCCGCTGCGGAATATTTCCTGCATTTTATGACAAAAACAGCAGTAACAATCAAAACAATCAAAACTCCAAATATGCTTCCCAGAAGAATGGATATATTTACGGAACTGTGGGAATAAAATAAAAGCAAAATTTAATTATCCCAAGCCAATTTTCATACTTGTTGTTTCTTACGTTTTTCAATTTTCTATTCCCATTTCTGTTAGATCATGTCATAAATGACAGGAGCAGAATTAGGCCATTCGGCCCATAAAGTCGACTCCGCCGTTAAATCCTGGCTGATCTATCTCACCCTCCTAACCCCATTCTCCTGCCTTCTCCCCATAACCCCCGACACCCGTACTAATCAAGAATATATCTATCTAATTCTGCCTTAAAAATATCCATTGACGTCCTCCACGGACTAAAGAAATTCCTCCTCATCTCCTTCCTAAAAGAACGTCCTTTATTTCTGAGGCAATTACCTCTAGTCCTAGACTCTCCCACTAGTGGAAACATCCTCTCCACATCCACTCTATCCAAGCCTTTCATTATTTTGTATGTTTCAATGCGATACCCCCTCATTCTTCTAAACTCTTGCGAGTACAGGCCCAACGCTGTCAAACGCTCATTCATAACTCACTCATTCCTGGGATCATTCTTGTAAACCTCCTCTGGACCCTCTCCAGAGTCAGCACATCCGTCCTCAGATACGGTGCCCAAAATTACTCACCATGCTCCAAAAACGGCCTTACCAGCGCCTTATAGAGCCTCAGCATTATATCTCTGTCTTTGTATTCTAGCCTTCTTGAAATAAATGCTAGCATTGCTAGCATCTGTTGCTAAAACCACTGATGTTTGCGGGATGCAGACCCCCAGACACTAACTATATACCCAACACCAGGTACATACACAAGTCACATGGGGACATGAACGATGTGGAGGTTTGCAAACTGCTAAAGCTGAAGGGAGACAGAAGGAACTGCAGATGCTGGAATCTTGAATAAGATGAAAAGTGCTAGAGCAACTCAGCAGGTCAGGCAGCAACTGAGGATAGACAATGGATAGACAATGTTTTGGGTCAAGATCAGCTTTAGTAAAGCACAAAGTGCTGGAGTAACTCAATGGGCCAAGCTGCATCTGTGGAAGGAATGAATTGGCGATGTTTCAGGTTGGGACCCTGCTTAAGATTGAGACACAAAGAACTGCAGATGCTGGAATTGAGAGTAAGTTACCGTAGTAACTCAGTGGGTCAGGAGACACGTGGAACCCCAAAACTGCAGTCTTGACCCAAAACATTGTCTATCCATTGTCTATCCTCAGTTGCTGCCTGACCTGCTGAGTTGCTCCAGCACTTTTCATCTTATTCAAGATTCCAGCATCTGCAGTTCCTTCTGTCTCCATTCAGCTTTAGATGTTTGCAAACCTCCACATCGTTCATGTTCCTACGGAAACACAATTGAGCAAGTTATTAGAGAGCAATCAAGAGAGGAAGCCCTGAGTAATATTCACCCTTAGAATGAAGTTCCCCCTAGGAATCTACATGAGCGGCAACTCAGTTTAAATATAGAATCATATTTACACCATAGTTTGTTGCAGGTTGTTATACTTCCTATTTAAAACTTTATTTTTATTTTCAATTGGCAATAAAAGAGTAACTGAAAGTAACATGGGGAAGTTCATTTTAAAATAGCTTGTGGTTTGGGCCAATACCAGAGGTGAGTGGTTTAATTTAGTTTAGAGATACAGTGCGGAAACAGTGGAGGCAGATGGAATGAAAGTGTTCGAAGGGGAACCAGGTAGATACTTAAACACGAAAAGTTTGCCGGGATCCGTGGAGAGTGAAGGATAGTGAGACCAACTGGGTTGCTCCAACACAGAGCTAGTAGAGATTAGATGGGCTGAACAGTCATTTCCTAAGATGTTTTACACCATCCAAATATGAGGAAGGACATTATTGCCATAGAGGGAGTGCAGAGACGGTTCACCAGACTGATTCCTGGGATGTCAGGACTGTCTTATGAAGAAAGACTGGATAGACTTGGTTTATACTCTCTAGAATTTAGAAGATTGAGAGGGGATCTTATAGAAACTTACAAAATTCTTAAGGGGTTGGACAAGCTAGATGCAGGAAGATTATTCCCGATGTTAGGGAAGTCCAGGACAAGGGGTCACAGCTTAAGGATAAAGGGGAAATCCTTTAAAACCGAGATGAGAAGAACTTTTTTCACACAGAGAGTGGTGAATCTCTGGAATTCTCTGCCACAGAGGGTAGTTGAGGCCAGTTCATTGGCTATATTTAAGAGGGAGTTAGATGTGGCCCTTGTGGCTAAGGGGATCAGGGGGTATGGAGAGAAGGCAGGTACGGGATACTGAGTTGGATGATCAGCCATGATCATATTGAATGGCGGTGCAGGCTCGAAGGGCCGAATGGCCTACTCCTGCACCTAATTTCTATGTTTCTATGTTTCTATGTAATAATCCTGCGATTCTGTAATCAGTTAGTACAACAAATTGATATTAGTTTAGGTTACACAAAAACGCTGGAGAAGCTCAGCGGGTGAGGCAGCAAATATGGAGCGAAGGAAATAGGCGACGTTTCGGGTCGAGACCCGAAGGGTGTCGACCCGAAACGTCGCCTATTTCCTTAGTCTAAAAAAAGGGTCTCGACCCGAAACATCACCCATTTCCTTCGCTCCAAAGATGCTGCTTCGCCCACTGAGTTTCTGCAGCATTTTTGTCTATCTTCGATTTTCCAGCATCTGCAGTCCCATCTTAAACATTAGTTTAGGTTAGTTCGGTTTGGCGATAGAGTATGGAAACAGGCTATTCGGCCCACCTAGTTCGTGCTAACCAGCCATCATCCATTCGCACTAGTTCTATGTTATCCCACTTTCTCATCAACTCTCTACACACTAGCGACAACTTACAGAAGCCAATTAACCTACACACCTGCACGTCTTTGGGATGGTAGAGGATGCCGGAGCACGCAGAGAAAACTAAAGGGGTCACAGGGAGAATGTACAAACTCCGTACAGACAGCACCCGTAGTCAGGTTCAAACCCGGGTCCCTGGCGCTGTGAGGCAGCAACTCTACCACTGCACCACCGTGCTGCTGCAGGAGATGCTTGGCGCTTTCATCCATGCATTAACAGCAACAGCTGCACAATCCAAATCATTGCAGAGTTTTGGATGCAAGTACAAGCTTGTATTTTCTCCACTCTTTCATCAACAGTCTCATCTGGGCATTGATATTGAGCGGGTTCCATGGCTGTGGTTGAAATGTGGCTTGTAAAATGGAATTTGCTTCGTGATGACTGATCTGGGCCAATTTGTTTCAACGAAGAAGATCCACTAAAAGCATTATCATTCCATTCTCTTATTAGTGCTCTTGCGAAGGCAAAAGTGTCTAATATTTTGCACACTGTTTTCAACACTTGGTCAACACAGCTAATATAACTGCAGCACTCAAAGTTCACTAAAGGTCAAATCAGCGGGAAAATGTATCAATTTTGTTGATTGCGTGACATAGATTTGTCACGGAAGTGGTTGCGAAAGTGGGATAACGTCGGAGCTAGTCTGAACGGGTGATCAATGGTCAGGGTGGACTTGGTGAGTTGAGGAGCCGGTTTCTATGCTATATCCCTAAACTAAATCTTCAAGGCTTTGTGGGATAAGAAGTAAACTGACACCAACAGTAATCATGCCAGAGGAAGTTGAATTGAATAGTTTATTGTCACATATAACAAGTCACAGTGAAATTCTTGGCTTGCATACCCATGGTATGCGATTAGTCACCAGGTAAAGGGCACTGACTAAGTTACAAAGTATTTGAGGTAGATACTACAACAACAACATTTAAAAGACAGTTGGACAGGTACAGCACGGTGGCGCAGCAGTAGAGTTGCTGCCTTTCAGCGCCAGAGACCCAGGTTTACGGGTGCTGTCTGTACGGAGTTTGCACGTTCTCCCCGTAACCTGCGTGGTTCTCCCCGTAACCTGATTCTCCGCGATCTTTGGTTTCCTCCCACACTCCAAACACCTACAAGTTTGCAGGTAAATTGGCTTTCTAAAAAATGTAAATTGTCCCTAGTATGTGTAGGATATTATTATGTGGGGATCACTGGTCGACACGGACTCTGTGGGCCGAAGGGCCAGTTTCCACACTGTATCATTAAACTAAACTAAGGTACATGGATACGGGCATTTGGATTGGCTTATCGGATGTGCGACACTATGACAACCAATTCTGTTTATTTATCTATTCCACTGTTACCTTTGATTTCCGTGATGAGCTGTTTCCTGAAGTTCAGGAGATATTGTAGGTGGTTGTGTTGTTGGATCTGAAAAACACATTTCGCACATTTACACTTTACAGTTTGTATACGTTTACATCCAACACATTGTTTATATAGAGATAACATTTTGTCTTTGGCCTTTGGAAAAGTTGAACAACCATTCTGTGAAGGAACCTACACAGAGTTTATTGTGGCATGGTCTGGTTTAGTTTAGTTTAGTTTAGAGATATAGCATGGAAACACCATGGCCTCGCTGTGTCTACGCCGACCATTTGTGACGTTTGTGACCAACAGTTTCTGACGACTATAATTTGACCATAGATTCATAAATTGTAATAAAAATCTGAGTATTTCTTATTTAAAAGCATTATATCAGTCTTTTCTAATAAGGAAAGACACAAAATTATAGAAACATAGAAACATAGAAATTAGGTGCAGGAGTAGGCCATTCGGCCCTTCGAGCCTGCACCGCCATTCAATATGATCATGGCTGATCATCCAACTCAGTATCCCGTACCTGCCTTCTCTCCTGATCCCCTTAGCCACAAGGGCCACATCTAACTCCCTCTTAAATATAGCCAATGAACTGGCCTCAACTACCCTCTGTGGCAGAGAGTTCCAGAGATTCACCACTCTCTGCGTGAAAAAAGTTCTTCTCATCTCGGTTTTAAAGGATTTCCCCTTTATCCTTAAGCTGTGACCCCCTTGTCCTGGACTTCCCTAACATCGGGAACAATCTTCCTGCATTATCTTAGCGGATTAGGCAACATCTCTGGATGGATGGCGACGTTATGTGCCTGCCTTCTCCCCATATACCTTGACTTCACTAGCCTCTGAGCTCTATCTAACTCTCTCTTAAATCAATCCAGTCACTTGGGCACCACTGCCCTCTATGGCAGGTTCTGGACACCCAACATTGGGAACATTGTTCCTGCATCTAGCTTGTCCAATCCTTGTATAATTTTATATGTTTCTATAAGATCCCCCCCATCCTTCTAAACTCCAGCATTTCTGGAGAAAAGGAATAGGTGAAGTTTCGGATCGAGACCCTTCTCCAGAGATTCTGCCTGACCTGCTGAGCTACTTCAGCATTTTGTGTCTTTCCTTAGTAAACCAGCATCTGCAGTTCCTTGTTTCTACGCCCCATTTGGTCTGAGTATATGGGAACATCTCATTAGGAAGAAATTAAGATTGATCTTACCTTCTGTAACGTTCAGTCGCACTGGAACCATTCTGTCATAGCCGAATTGCACAATGCCGCACCAGTAAAGCCCACTGTCATTGGCAGAGAGTTGGGTCACTTTAGTGATAAATTCTCCAGCAGTTTGGTTGTCCACCATTCTTATTCTATCGTCAATGTTTTTATGTTGGTTTGTAGAATTGGCCAGAACACTGCAGGATTTCCAATCAGAACCCTTGCACCAGTACTTTTCATGATACTTGTAAGATGCATGATACTGGCATCTTATGGTAACGGCTCCTCCCAAGGTCCCGGACACTAGCTTCGGCCCAGTTAATGCAGCTGTAAGTACAAAGCACAGTTGGCAATTACTCAGATTCCAGCAAAACGCTTGGAGGTCATCAGAGGATGAGCACTAATGTCTTATTTTGTTTTTTTCTTTGTACTGTCTTCCTTCGTTTTACGGTCGTGGAGTCACAGTCACTGTCGTGGAGTTCAGTTACGGTCGTGGAGTTCAGTGCAGCGCTGAAACCGGCCCTTCGGCCCACCCTCATGGCCGACCGAAGCAAAGATCTTATAGCTCCGCTATAAGGGGGGCGGGTGCTTTGGGTGCGACCGCACTCCCATTTTTTCCAGAGTAAAAAAAATTCAGAGGGAAAAAAAAAATACACGAAATTCTGGTTCCGGCCCGCGGGATGATTTGAAAAGTAGATTTGCGACCATCCGCGCCTGCGCAGTGGGGGGCGGGGGGGAGCTGGTGACAAACGACGCATAATGACGCCGTCTCTCCGCGCGTGCGCAGTGGGCGGGATCAGATCGCCGCCATTTTAAATGCAACGCCTCGATGCTCCGGGCCTAGTCTGTGTGAGTAGAACCGTGGAATATTGCGTTGCGTTGCGGCGGGAGGTGGGGGGGGAATCTGTTTGTTTTATATCGGGGTTTTAAACTACCCTCGAAGGGTCCAATCCGACCCGCGGGATGATTTGGGGGGGAAAAGGGAGATCCCTCGTCGCTTGCCCGCGCTCCACCCCCCCCCGCCGGGCCCTCGCACCTCACCATCGCCTTAGTTTATCGGAGTGAATGACGGGCCCCGCACTTCGTTCTGCACCCTGCCTGCTGAGTGCCACTACGCCAACGGCGATAACCGCTTTCAAAACAAACCCTCCATGCCGAGGAGGGAGGGAAGGAGGAAAGAAGGGATGCCTCCTTCCGCCGTCTGAAGCAATGATACTAGAGGAGCCTCCTTTAGTATCTTTGCTCTGAAGCACCTGCACCGCTCGGCCCCGCACCTTCCTGTTTGCCGGCGGAGGAGTGGAAGCGGACCAACTACCTCCCCCTTTGGCGGTGGGCAGGGAGGGACGGGCTGCGGGGCGATGATGCCGGTGTTGTCCGAGGAGCGCTGACCTTCCTCCTCTGCCCCTTCCCCCTCTCTCTCTTGTACGCCCCCCCGCCCTTATCCTGGGACCAACCCTCTCCACCCCACACTGATTCAAATTCCCCATATATTCAGTCCTCACTGCCACCCCCTGTGTTCCCCTCCCCATCTACCCCCTGTGCTCCCCTCCCCATCTACCCCCCCCCCCCCCCCCCCCATCTATTTATCCTGCACCGGTCTTCCTAGCCACCTCGCATTGATTATCCTGCACCCCCCCCCCATCCTACACTGGTCCCCCAATTCATCCTGTACTGACCCCCTTCCCATCCATCCTGCACTGTCTTTCCCCATTCATCCCGCACAGACCCCCCCATCAACACTATGCCGACCCACTCCCAGTCATCCTGTACTGATCCACACATTCATCCTGCACTGATCCCCCCCCCCCCCATCCATCAGGTACTGATTACCCCATCTATCCCGTACTCCCCCACTGACATCTCCTGCACTCTCCCCTCACAATTTTATCTACTCAACCAATACGCACTAATCCCCCTGCCTCACTCCATCCATTCTGCACTGATTGCCTTCTCAAAGACCCCATCTATCCATCCCGCACCGACAATGACAATGTTTGATAATGGAATGCAGTCAAATGTGTTTTAATTCTTAATGTTACTATTTGTTTTAATCTATAATGATGGATTAATTAAATTGTGAACCAGTGAAACATTAAAACTGCAGTGTTCAATTGTTACTGCTACCGTGGCATTTTGACAACTTTAAACATATTGTCAAAAGAACATTTGCTGCATTTGAAGTCCTTTGGCCATCTCTTGTCAGTTAGTGTAATGTTTAACCTGTCAGATGGGTATAGTCGGTTTTAACAGCTGTTATCATAAAAATGTCCTTGCAACCTGTATATTTTGTTGTGGATAAATTATGTGGGAAGCGAGAGTATTTCTGTACCAATAGCAATAACGACCCATGCAATGGCCATGTCATGATAATTTTTGGTCCTTCACAGAAACCATGCTTGCATCAATCTGTAGTGTGCATGGTTAAGCATATATGTTACCATGGTCCAGGATTTATTGACACACGTTGATCATACGCTGAATAATCCAACCACATATTTATTTGGAAGTGGAAATAAATAATAGAAATTGCATTCATTGCAATGTGTAAAAAGAGTTAAGATACTGTGTTATAATTTTGCTGTATGTCATTGTGGTATATATCATGTCTTGATTGCTGAATATGTTGAATTGACAGGTGAATTGATCATGGGGAACAAGGACATGGCAGACCAATTGAATAACTACTTTGGTTCTGTCTTCACTAAGGAAGGCATAAATAATCTGCTGAAAATAGCAGGGGACCGGGAGTCAAATGAGATGGAGGAACTGAGTGAAATCCAAGTTAGCCAGGAAGTGGTGTTAGGTGGCAGATTAAAGGCCGATAAATCCCCAGGGCCAGATAGGCTGCATCCCAGAGTACTTAAGGAAGTAACCCCAGAAATAGTGGATACATTAGTGATAATTTTTCAAAACTCTTTAGATTCTGGAGTAGTTCCTGAGGATTGGAGGTTAGCTAATGTAACCCCACTTTTTAAAAAGGGAGGGAGAGAAAAAACGGGGAATTACAGACCAGAGGAAAGGCATTTTTGCCATAGAGGGAGTACAGAGAAGATTCACCAGACTGATTCCTGGGATGTCAGGACTTTCATATGAAGAAAGACTGGATAGACTCGGCTTGTACTCGCTAGAATTTAGAAGATTAAGGGGGGATCTTATAGAAACTTACAAAATTCTTAAGGGGTCGGACAGGCTAGATGCAGGAAGATTGTTCCCGATGTCGGGGAAGTCCAGAACAAGGGGTCACAGTTTAAGGATAAGGGGGAAATCCTTTAGGACCGAGATGAGAAAAACATTTTTAACACAGAGATTGGTAAATCTCTGGAATTCTCTGCCACAGAAGGTAGTTGAGGCCAGTTCATTGGCTATATTTAAGAGGGAGTTAGATGTGGCCCTTGTGGCTAAAGGGATCAGGGGGTATGGAGAGAAGGCAGGTACAGGATATTGATTTGGATGATCAGCCATGATCATATTGAATGGCAGTGCATGCTCGAAGGGCCGAATGGCCTACTCCTGCACCTATTTTCTATGTTTAGTTTGTGACTATTTGAAGCATAAATAATATGTGAATGCTTCATTGAGCATAATTCCGACTGTTAACTATGCACTTCATCCAAACACATTAATGCACGCATCATGCAAGCCGTCTAAAATGACTTCTTCCCGACCCGAAACATCACCTCTTCACGTTCTCCACCGATAGGCTCAAACAGCTGGAGTAACTCAGCAGCATCTCTGGAGAAAAGGAATAGGTGAAGTTTCGGATCGAGACCCTTCTCCAGAGATGCTGCCTGACCTGCTGAGCTACTTCAGCATTTTGTGTCTTTCCTTAATAAACCAGCATCTGCAGTTCCTTGTTTCTACACCCCATTTGGTCTGGGTATATGGGAACATCTCATCAGGAAGAAATTAAGATTGATCTTACCTTCTGTAACGTTCAGTCGCACTGGAACCATTCTGTCATAGCCGAATTGCACAATGCCGCACCAGTAAAGCCCAGTATCATTGGCAGAGAGTTGGGTCACTTTAGTGATAAATTCTCCAGCAGTTTGGTTGTCCACCATTCTTATTCTATCGTCAATGTTTTTATGTTGGTTTGCAGAATTGGCCAGAACACTGCAGGATTTCCAATCAGAACCCTTGCACAAGTACTTTTCATGATACTTGTAATATGCATGATACTGGCATCTTATGGTAACGGCTCCTCCCAAGGTCCCGGACACTAGCTTCGGCCCAGTTAATGCAGCTGTAAGTACAAAGCACAGTTGGCAATTACTCAGTCCAGCAAAACGCTTGGAGGTCATCAGAGGATGAGCACTAATGTCTTATTTTGTTTTTTTCTTTGTACTGTCTTCCTTCGTTTTACGGTCGTGGAGTCACAGTCACTGTCGTGGAGTTCAGTTACGGTCGTGGAGTTCAGTGCAGCGCTGAAACCGGCCCTTCGGCCCACCCTCATGGCCGACCGAAGCAAAGATCTTATAGCTCCGCTATAAGGGGGGCGGGTGCTTTGGGTGCGACCGCACCCCCATTTTTTCCAGAGTAAAAAAAATTCAGAGGGAAAAAAAAAATTACACGAAATTCTGGTTCCGGCCCGCGGGATGATTTGAAAAGTAGATTTGCGACCATCCGCGCCTGCGCAGTGGGGGGCGGGGGGGAGCTGGTGACAAACGACGCATAATGACGCCGTCTCTCCGCGCGTGCGCAGTGGGCGGGATCAGATCGCCGCCATTTTAAATGCAACGCCTCGATGCTCCGGGCCTAGTCTGTGTGAGTAGAACCGTGGAATATTGCGCTGCGTTGCGGCGGTGGGGGGGGGGGTGGGGGGAATCTGTTTGTTTTATATCGGGGTTTTAAACTACCCTCGAAGGGTCCAATCCGACCCGCGGGATGATTTGGGGGGGAAAAGGGAGATCCCTCGTCGCGTTCCCCCCCGCCGGGCCCTCGCACCTCACCATCGCCTTAGTTTATCGGAGTGAATGACGGGCCCCGCACTTCGTTCTGCACCCTGCCTGCTGAGTGCCACTACGCCAACGGCGATAACCGCTTTCAAAACAAACCCTCCATGCCGAGGAGGGAGGGAAGGAGGAAAGAAGGGGGAGGCCTCCTTCCGCCGTCTGAAGCAATGATACTAGAGGAGCCTCCTTTAGTATCTTTGCTCTGAAGCACCTGCACCGCTCGGCCCCGCACCTTCCTGTTAGCTGGCGGAGGAGGAGAGGCGGACCAACTACCTCCCCCTTTGGCGGTGGGCAGGGAGGGACGGGCTGTGGGGCGATGATGCCGGTGTTGTCCGAGGAGCGCTGACCTTCCTCCTCTGCCCCTTCCCCCCCCTCTCTCTCTCGTACCCCCCCCCCCCCCCCCCCCTTATCCTGGGACCAACCCTCTCCACCCCACACTGATTCAAATTCCCCATATATTCAGTCCTCACTGCACCCCCTGTGTTCCCCTCCCCATCTACCCCCTGTGCTCCCCTCCCCATCTACCCCCCCCCCCCCCATCTATTTATCCTGCACCGGTCTTCCTATCCACCTCGCATTGATTATCCTGCCCCCCCCCCCCCCCCTACACACTGGTCCCCCAATTCATCCTGTACTGACCCCCTTCCCATCCATCCTGCACTGTCTTTCCCCATTCATCCCGCACAGACCCCCCGATCCACACTATGCTGACCCACTCCCATTCATCCTGTACTGATCCACACATTCATCCTGCACTGATCCCCCCCCCCCCCCCCCATCAGGTACTGATTACCCCATCTATCCCGTACTCCCCCACTGACATCTCCTGCACTCTCCCCTCACAATTTTATCTACTCAACCAATACGCACTAATCCCCCTGCCTCACTCCATCCATTCTGCACTGATTGCCTTCTCAAAGACCCCATCTATCCATCCCGCACCGACAATGACAATGTTTGATAATGGAATGCAGTCAAATGTGTTTTAATTCTTAATGTTATTATTTGTTTTAATCTATAATGATGGATTAATTAAATTGTGAACCAGTGAAACATTAAAACTGCAGTGTTCAATTGTCACTGCTACCGTGGCATTTTGACAACTTTAAACATGTTGTCAAAAGAACATTTGCTGCATTTGAAGTCCTTTGGCCATCTCTTGTTAGTTAGTGTAATGTTTAACCTGTCAGATGGGTATAGTCGGTTTTAACAGCTGTTATCATAAAAATGTCCTTGCAACCTGTATATTTTGTTGTGGATAAATTATGTGGGAAGCGAGAGTGTTTCTGTACCAATAGCAATAACGACCCATGCAATGGCCATGTCATGATAATTTTTGGTCCTTCACAGAAACCATGCTTGCATCAATCTGTAGTGTGCATGGTTAAGCATATATGTTACCATGGTCCAGGATTTATTGACACACGTTGATCATACGCTGAATAATCCAACCACATATTTGTTTGGAAGTGGAAATAAATAATAGAAATTGCATTCATTGCAACGTGTAAAAAGAGTTGAGATACTGTGTTATAATTTTGCTGTATGTCATTGTGGTATATATCATGTCTTGATTGCTGAATATGTTGAATTGACAGGTGAATTGATTGATCATGGGGAACAAGGGCATGGCAGACCAATTGAATAACTACTTTGGTTCTGTCTTCACTAAGGAAGGCATAAATAATCTGCTGAAAATAGCAGGGGACCGGGAGTCAAATGAGATGGAGGAACTGAGTGAAATCCAAGTTAGCCAGGAAGTGGTGTTAGGTGGCAGATTAAAGGCCGATAAATCCCCAGGGCCAGATAGGCTGCATCCCAGAGTACTTAAGGAAGTAACCCCAGAAATAGTGGATGCATTAGTGATAATTTTTCAAAACTCTTTAGATTCTGGAGTAGTTCCTGAGGATTGGAGGGTAGCTAATGTAACCCCACTTTTTAAAAAGGGCGGGAGAGAAAAAACTGGGAATTACAGACCAGAGGAAAGGCATTTTTGCCATAGAGGGAGTACAGAGAAGATTCACCAGACTGATTCCTGGGATGTCAGGACTTTCATATGAAGAAAGACTGGATAGACTCGGCTTGTACTCGCTAGAATTTAGAAGATTAAGGGGGGATCTTATAGAAACTTACAAAATTCTTAAGGGGTCGGACAGGCTAGATGCAGGAAGATTGTTCCCGATGTCGGGGAAGTCCAGAACAAGGGGTCACAGTTTAAGGATAAGGGGGAAATCCTTTAGGACCGAGATGAGAAAAACATTTTTAACACAGAGAGTGGTAAATCTCTGGAATTCTCTGCCACAGAAGGTAGTTGAGGCCAGTTCATTGGCTATATTTAAGAGGGAGTTAGATGTGGCCCTTGTGGCTAAAGGGATCAGGGGGTATGGAGAGAAGGCAGGTACAGGATATTGATTTGGATGATCAGCCATGATCATATTGAATGGCAGTGCATGCTCGAAGGGCCGAATGGCCTACTCCTGCACCTATTTTCTATGTTTAGTTTGTGACTATTTGAAGCATAAATAATATGTGAATGCTTCATTGAGCATAATTCCGACTGTTAACTATGCACTTCATCCAAACACATTAATGCACGCATCATGCAAGCCGTCTAAAATGACTTCTTCCCGACCCGAAACATCACCTCTTCACGTTCTCCACCGATAGGCTCAAACAGCTGGAGTAACTCAGCAGCATCTCTGGAGAAAAGGAATAGGTGAAGTTTCGGATCGAGACCCTTCTCCAGAGATGCTGCCTGACCTGCTGAGCTACTTCAGCATTTTGTGTCTTTCCTTAGTAAACCAGCATCTGCATTTCCTTGTTCCTTGTTTCTACACCCCATTTGGTCTGGGTATATGGGAACATCTCATCAGGAAGAAATTAAGATTGATCTTACCTTCTGTAACGTTCAGTCGCACTGGAACCATTCTGTCATAGCCGAATTGCACAATGCCGCACCAGTAAAGCCCAGTATCATTGGCAGAGAGTTGGGTCACTTTAGTGATAAATTCTCCAGCAGTTTGGTTGTCCACCATTCTTATTCTATCGTCAATGTTTTTATGTTGGTTTGTAGAATTGGCCAGAACACTGCAGGATTTCCAATCAGAACCCTTGCACAAGTACTTTTCATGATACTTGTAATATGCATGATACTGGCATCTTATGGTAACGGCTCCTCCCAAGGTCCCGGACACTAGCTTCGGCCCAGTTAATGCAGCTGTAAGTACAAAGCACAGTTGGCAATTACTCAGATTCCAGCAAAACGCTTGGAGGTCATCAGAGGATGAGCACTAATGTCTTATTTTGTTTTTTTCTTTGTACTGTCTTCCTTCGTTTTACGGTCGTGGAGTCACAGTCACTGTCGTGGAGTTCAGTTACGGTCGTGGAGTTCAGTGCAGCGCTGAAACCGGCCCTTCGGCCCACCCTCATGGCCGACCGAAGCAAAGATCTTATAGCTCCGCTATAAGGGGGGCGGGGGGGGGGTGCTTTGGGTGCGACCGCATCCCCATTTTTTCCAGAGTAAAAAAAATTCAGCGGGAAAAAAAAAATTACACGAAATTCTGGTTCCGGCCCGCGGGATGATTTGAAAAGTAGATTTGCGACCATCCGCGCCTTCGCAGTGGGGGGGGGGGGCGGGAGTGGTGGGGGAAGCTGGTGACAAAAAGCGACGCAGAAGTGGGTGACAAAGACGCAGTAGCTAGTGACATACGACGCACAATGACGCCGGCTCTCCGCGCGTGCGCAGTGGGCGGGATCAGATCGCCGCCATTTTAAATGCAACGCCTCGATGCTCCGGGCCTAGTCTGTGTGAGTAGAACCGTGGAATATTGCGTTGCTTTACGTTGCGGGGAGGGGGGGTCTGTTTGTTTTATATCGGGGTTTTAAACTACCCTCGAAGGGTCCAATCCGACCCGCGGGATGATTTGGGGGGGAAAAGGGAGATCCCTCGTCGCGTGCCCGCGCTCCCCCCCGCCGGGCCCTCGCACCTCACCATCGCCTTAGTTTATCGGAGTGAATGACGGGCCCCGCACTTCGTTCTGCACCCTGCCTGCTGAGTGCCACTACGCCAACGGCGATAACCGCTTTCAAAACAAACCCTCCATGCCGAGGAGGGAGGGAAGGAGGAAAGAAGGGGGAGGCCTCCTTCCGCTGTCTGAAGCAATGATACTAGAGGAGCCTCCTTTAGTATCTTTGCTCTGAAGCACCTGCACCGCTCGGCCCCGCACCTTCCTGTTAGCTGGCGGAGGAGTGGAAGCGGACCAACTACCTCCCCCTTTGGCGGTGGGCAGGGACGGGCTGCGGGGCGATGATGCCGGTGTTGTCCGAGGAGCGCTGACCTTCCTCCTCTGCCCCTTCCCCCCTCTCTCTCTCGTACGCCCCCCCCCCCTTATCCTGGGACCAACCCTCTCCACCCCACACTGATTCAAATTCCCCATATATTCAGTCCTCACTGCCACCCCCTGTGTTCCCCTCCCCATCTACCCCCTGTGCTCCCCTCCCCATCTACCCCCCCCCCCCCCCATCTATTTATCCTGCACCGGTCTTCCTATCCACCTCGCATTGATTATCCTGCCCCCCCCCCCCCCATCCTACACTGGTCCCCCAATTCATCCTGTACTGACCCCCTTCCCCTCCATCCTGCACTGTATTTCCCCATTCATCCCGCACAGACCCCCCGATCCACACTATGCTGACCCACCCCCCATCATCATCCTGTACTGATCCACACATTCATCCTGCACTGCCCCCTGATCCCCCCCCCCCCATCCATCAGGTACTGATTACCCCATCTATCCCGTACTCCCCCACTGACATCTCCTGCACTCTCCCCTCACAATTTTATCTACTCAACCAATACGCACTAATCCCCCTGCCTCACTCCATCCATTCTGCACTGATTGCCTTCTCAAAGACCCCATCTATCCATCCCGCACCGACAATGACAATGTTTGATAATGGAATGCAGTCAAATGTGTTTTAATTTTTAATGTTATTATTTGTTTTAATCTATAATGATGGATTAATTAAATTGTGAACCAGTGAAACATTAAAACTGCAGTGTTCAATTGTCACTGCTACCGTGGCATTTTGACAACTTTAAACATGTTGTCAAAAGAACATTTGCTGCATTTGAAGTCCTTTGGCCATCTCTTGTCAGTTAGTGTAATGTTTAACCTGTCAGATGGGTATAGTCGGTTTTAACAGCTGTTATCATAAAAATGTCCTTGCAACCTGTATATTTTGTTGTGGATAAATTATGTGGGAAGCGAGAGTATTTCTGTACCAATAGCAATAACGACCCATGCAATGGCCATGTCATGATAATTTTTGGTCCTTCACAGAAACCATGCTTGCATCAATCTGTAGTGTGCATGGTTAAGCATATATGTTACCATGGTCCAGGATTTATTGACACACGTTGATCATACGCTGAATAATCCAACCACATATTTGTTTGGAAGTGGAAATAAATAATAGAAATTGCATTCATTGCAACGTGTAAAAAGAGTTGAGACACTGTGTTATAATTTTGCTGTATGTCATTGTGGTATATATCATGTCTTGATTGCTGAATATGTTGAATTGACAGGTGAATTGATCATGGGGAACAAGGACATGGCAGACCAATTGAATAACTACTTTGGTTCTGTCTTCACTAAGGAAGGCATAAATAATCTGCTGAAAATAGCAGGGGACCGGGACTCAAATGAGATGGAGGAACTGAGTGAAATCCAAGTTAGCCAGGAAGTGGTGTTAGGTGGCAGATTAAAGGCCGATAAATCCCCAGGGCCAGATAGGCTGCATCCCAGAGTACTTAAGGAAGTAACCCCAGAAATAGTGGATGCATTAGTGATAATTTTTCAAAACTCTTTAGATTCTGGAGTAGTTCCTGAGGATTGGAGGGTAGCTAATGTAACCCCACTTTTTAAAAAGGGAGGGAGAGAAAAAACGGGGAATTACAGACCAGAGGAAAGGCATTTTTGCCATAGAGGGAGTACAGAGAAGATTCACCAGACTGATTCCTGGGATGTCAGGACTTTCATATGAAGAAAGACTGGATAGACTCGGCTTGTACTCGCTAGAATTTAGAAGATTAAGGGGGGATCTTATAGAAACGTACAAAATTCTTAAGGGGTCGGGCAGGCTAGATGCAGGAAGATTGTTCCCGATGTCGGGGAAGTCCAGAACAAGGGGTCACAGTTTAAGGATAAGGGGGAAATCCTTTAGGACCGAGATGAGAAAAACATTTTTAACACAGAGAGTGGTAAATCTCTGGAATTCTCTGCCACAGAAGGTAGTTGAGGCCAGTTCATTGGCTATATTTAAGAGGGAGTTAGATGTGGCCCTTGTGGCTAAAGGGATCAGGGGGTATGGAGAGAAGGCAGGTACAGGATATTGATTTGGATGATCAGCCATGATCATATTGAATGGCAGTGCATGCTCGAAGGGCCGAATGGCCTACTCCTGCACCTATTTTCTATGTTTAGTTTGTGACTATTTGAAGCATAAATAATATGTGAATGCTTCATTGAGCATAATTCCGACTGTTAACTATGCACTTCACCAAACACATTAATGCACGCATCATGCAAACCGTCTAAAATGACTTCTTCCCGACCCGAAACATCACCTCTTCACGTTCTCCACCGATAGGCTCAAACAGCTGGAGTAACTCAGCAGCATCTCTGGAGAAAAGGAATAGGTGAAGTTTCGGATCGAGACCCTTCTCCAGAGATGCTGCCTGACCTGCTGAGCTACTTCAGCATTTTGTGTCTTTCCTTAGTAAACCAGCATCTGCAGTTCCTTGTGTCTACACCCCATTTGGTCTGAGTATATGGGAACATCTCATCAGGAAGAAATTAAGATTGATCTTACCTTCTGTAACGTTCAGTCGCACTGGAACCATTCTGTCATAGCCGAGTTGCACAATGCCGCACCAGTAAAGCCCAGTGTCGTTGGCAGAGAGTTGGGTCACTTTAGTGATAAATTCTCCAGCAGTTTGGTTGTCCACCATTCTTATTCTATCATCAATGTTTTTATGTTGGCTTGCAGAATTGGCCAGAACACTGCAGGATTTCCAATCAGAACCCTTGCACCAGTACTTTTCATGATACTTGTAATATGCATGATACTGGCATCTTATGGTAACGGCTCCTCCCAAGGTCCCGGACACTAGCTTCGGCCCAGTTAATGCAGCTGTAAGTACAAAGCACAGTTGGCAATTACTCTGTCCAGCAAAACGCTTGGAGGTCATCAGAGGACGAGCACTAATGTCTTATTTTGTTGTCTTGGTTTTTTCTTTGCACTGTCTTCCTTCTTTTTATGGTCTTGGAGTCCATAGAGTCATGCAGCGCTGAAAGCGGCCCTTCAGCCCAACCTATCCCATTAAAAGTGACATCCAGGCATACACAAATGGACACGGACATGCACACATACACAAATACACGTACGATACAAAAACATGCACATCACATGCATGGACACAAACACGCACATATGCATGCACATACACATGCCCTTCGAGCCAGCACCGCCATTCAATATATGATCATGGCTGATCATCCAGAATCAGTACTATATTCTTGATTTTCCCCC
The DNA here is from genome assembly GCF_028641065.1 of Leucoraja erinaceus. Lineage (NCBI taxonomy): Eukaryota > Metazoa > Chordata > Chondrichthyes > Rajiformes > Rajidae > Leucoraja > Leucoraja erinaceus. The sequence continues at coordinate 29,669,527 of NC_073400.1, read as the reverse complement.
TTATCACTTGATTCTGTTAAGAGCTAAATCTAATTCTCTCTTGAAAACACCCAGTGAATTGGCCTCCACTGCCTTCTGTGGCAGAGAATTCCATAGATTCACAACTCGCTGGGTGAATAGGTTTTTCCTCATCTCAGTCCTAAATAGCCTACCCCTTATTCTTAAACTGTGACTTCTGGTTCTGGACTCCCCCAACTTAATGGTGGCTTCCTGCACTGAGCCATTCCTGACAACCCAAAGTTGGTAATAATAATCGTACATGAGGCCAGCGTTTGTACAGATGACCTGGAGGATTGACTTTAGGCATGTTAGCTGAATCGGGACTTCACAGTTTGTCTTGGCATCGACATGTCATCAATTTCTATCCGATTCCAGCAGATACTCTCCACCAGCTATGAAGGGACTGGTCCCCGCTTCCCAGGTTCGATCCTGACTACGGGTACTGTCTGTGCAGAAACAATCGCAATGTTTAAGAAACATTTAGACATGTACATGGATAGTACACGTTTCGAGAGATATGGGCCAAATGGAGGAAGGTGGGAGGAGTGTAGATGGGACATGTTGGTCGGGGTGGGCAACTTGAGCCGAAGGACCTGTTTCCATGGTGTATTTCTGATTCTATTTCTAGTGTATGGGTAATCGATGGTCGGAGTTTTATGACCGTTGGCAGATCTATTTCCCTCCTGTGAAAAATAAAGTTCCTATTGTATCGTATAAATGTAAACACTGTTGTAAGGGGCTGTACTATAAGGCTTTGTCATAGTAATAATAATAATAATAATAATATTTATTTATATAGCACTTTTAAACAAAATCACTTTGAACCAAAGTGCTTTACAGAGATTGATTAAACTAATTGAATAGATTAAATGTCAATAAATCCATATAAAATAAAAAAGAAAAAGAAAAAAGAAAAAAGAACAGTACACTACAGAAATCAACAAGAAACGTCCCCTCACAGCAGAATTCACTGTGAGGGAAGGCACTAAAAATATCCAGTTCTCCTCCTCATAGTCCACCCGAGGTCGGGGTCTATATGTGGCCTCCTCAGCCAACCCGGTGTTTTCAGGCCCTCCTGCCGCAAAGCTGGATCATCGGCGTCGGGTGAACATCCTTCAGCGGCTTGGACTGAAGCGGCCGCTTCCTCCCCGAAGACTGCATTGTCCAAAGTTCTCAGGCCGCGCCGGCTGGACCTCCGACTCTGGCGATCCCGGATCCCAGGCTCCGCGGTGTTTTAAATCCAGTGCCGCCCGCCCGCGGCTGGACGCTCTGCAGCCGCAGCTCAACGATGTTGCAGTCGGCGTTCACAGTGCCCCGGAGCTTACCGCAAGGCGACCCGGTAAGGCATCGCCCGCTCCGTGTTGGTGTCCCAGCATTTGCACCACCGGCGAAGCTGTAGTCCCGGCAGGAAACGCCGCTCCAGCGCTGCTCCAGCTCGATGGTAGGCCGCACAGAGAGGACGAAGATGCGGTTCGGAGGAAAACCGCATCTCCGACCAGGTAGGACTGGGATTAAAATAGTTTCCCCCTTCCCCTCCCCCCACCCACCACATAAAAGAAGACCTCCAACAAACATTTTGTAGTGACAGGACTAAAAATAAAAATAAAAAAGGGTGAAAGGACGGACTGCAGGCGGAGCAGCCATACACAACGGCGCATCACCCCTGCAGTCCGCCATCTTGTGCTATCATAGTGAACATACTAAGTATCTCAGAGGAAGAGAAGTGGAAGGTTGTGGGTGGGGGTGGGCGGGTGGGGGGGGTCATTAAATGTGTCGGGTCCCAGCAGCTTAAAGATAATAGAAACACCAGCAATGATTGTGAAACCAGTTGCTGGTAAACTTCCCAAAAATGCCGTTTAAAGTCTATCGAGGGAGTTGTTTGTTTCCTAACCAAGGGCACTATGGTTAAATATTTAGAGACAGGGTCATGTTCTGTAGATAATACCTATCCCACAAGCTTATGCCAATGCACTGAGGTTTAAATGCGTTCTGCTTCTTCTGTATTCACAACCCAATGATTCGCACCAGGATCAAGACTCAACTAATTTCTAAAAGAGGGCTTGGTTTAGTTTAGTTCAAGGTTTCAAGGTCAGTTTATTGTCACATATACCAATTAAGGGATACACCAAGGAAACGGTCATAAAACACAAAATACATGAACATTGCAATGAGAGTGTTGCTGCCTTACAGCGCCAGAGTTCCGGGTCCGATCCTGACTGCGGGTGCTGTCTGTGCGGAGTTTGTACACTCTCACTGTGGCCGTGTGGGTTTTCTCTGGGTACTCCGGTTTCCTACCACTTTCTAAAGAGATGCAGGTTTGTAGGTTTAATTGGCTTGTGCAAATTGTCCCCAGCTTGTAGGATAGAACTAGTGTGCGGATGATCACTGGTTGCCGTGGACTCGGTGGGCAGAAGGGCCTGTTTCCACGCTTGTACTCTTTCAGGCATGTAGTGTTTAGTTCAACTAAACTAAACATTATATGCCTGAAAGAGTACAACTACAAGTATATTTTTTAGGGTGTAGTGCCCTTAAAGGCAAAGTTCTCTGTTTAATTAGAGCTCCTCCTAATACCTATTTCTTCTGCCACGTACCTGCTGCAGCACGTACTCTTTCTAGAGAAGGACAATATTTATTTCTCAGCCTTAATCACTGAATAATGATGATTATGTTGTTGCTTGTGGAAGCTTTGAATGTTGTGGCAATGTTCCTTGACATCAATGGCTTTATTTTTAAAATAATTTAATAAGTCTCAAGAAATTGAAGTTTATTAAAGTTACAATATAAAATCAAATTTTCCTTAACATTCCTCTCCGTGGGCCAAAGGGCTTGTTTCCCGAAGGGCTCTATCTGCAAACTAAACTAAATTAAACTAAACTGGAGTGAATGATAGTTGAAATAAAACATAATTTGTTATGAAGAAGGGTCTCGACCGGAAAAGTCACCCATTCCTTCTCTCCCGAGATACTGCCTGTCCCGCTGAGTTACTCTCGCATTTTGTGTGTATCTTCGGTTTAAACCAGCATCTGCAGTTCCTTCCTACATAAAACATAATCAAATAGTTTTGCTTACCTGCCAATGAAAAGGTGGTCAGGAACAGAGTAAAATGAATATATTTCATGATTAATAATAATTTGTCAATCCTTCATATGAACGCCACTTTGCGCTGTGTACGTTTGTCCGGATCCTGTCATTTGCTGCCTATCTGGACTTAGCAAGAATAAAATGTTTGCAATAGATTGTGTAACCTCCCACAAGGTTATCTGATGGCCAAGATAATGTTGCATATGTCAAAGATGTGTTTTCCCTGTTTCGAGCCTACTTCATCAGGTGATATTCAGTGTGTGCTTATTTGTTTTTCTGGCATGGATCGCATAGACCATGTCACAACTGCTGGGTCACAGGAACCAGGACCTATGAAAGAAGTGGCTGTGTCTATAAGTTGTACGGACACATCTTGTGCAAAATATGGTCTTTTTTTTTTACACAGAATTACAGAATATTGAAATTCGGTGCTTGGATTGCAAAGTCTACAATTTTCTTTCCAGTTCCAGATATGGGAGCGATAGATCTGGTAGACACACAGAGTCTCTTGCCTGGAGTAGGAGAATCAAGTACCAGAGGACATACGTTTAAGGTGATGGGAAAAAAAATTAATATCAACCTCAGGGGTTACTTTTTCACACAAATGGTGGTGGGTGTATGGAACGAGCTGCCAGAGGACATAGTTGAGGCAGGGACTATTGCAACATTTAAGAAGCATATGGACAGGTACATTTGATAGGACAGGTTTAGAAGCACATAGGTCATGTGCGGGCAGTAAGGCTAGTGTAGAAGGGACACAAAAATGCTGGAGAAACTCAGCGGGTGCATCTATGGAGCGAAGGAAATAGGCAAAGTTTTGGGCCGAAACCCTTCTTCAGACTGAGGGGCGGGGAGAAGATAGGAAAAAGGAGGAGGAGGAGGACCCCGGGGGCTGAGGGATGGGAGGAGACAGTCCGAGGGCTGAGGAAGGGGAGGAGGCAGCAAGGGCTAACAAAATTGGGAGAATTCAATGTTCATGCCTGCAGGATGGTTGGTGTGGGCAAGTTGGGCTGAAGGGCTGTTTCCATGATGTATGAACCTATGACTCTATGACACTATCCACTGTGTATTTAATAGAACATAGAACCGTACAGCACAGGAACTGGCCACATTCAATCTCTGTGTAAAAGATAATCTCCTTTAAACGTAGCCACTCTCACCTTAAAGCTGTGCCCTTTAGACTTCAGCATTTTCACCACAGGACAAAGATTCTACCTTTGATTTACATATACAGACTTTGCAATCAGAGAGATGAGAGGTGGAAAGAAAAGCTTCGTAATCCAAGCAAGCGTTTGTAAAATTTTAATACCAACATGGACGTAAAGAGGAGCACAATCATTTAAACATGAAAAGTGGTCACGTATTGATAAAAAAAAAGTTTCTTGGAAGCTAGTAATCGTTCGAATGCAAAGTTAGACTGAAAAGAAATGTGAGCTATTCAGGCAATAATACTACAGAAAATACATTAAGTATATTGTATTTCAATTTCTTAACACGTGGAATGTAGAAATCATTATTTAAAAGTCAGTAACTGTTACAAAAGACATTTTAAAACATAATTTTTTGAGTTACTGTCAAGTTGTAGTTCAAATTTGACATAACAAACAAGATTTCAGTATCATTTGCACAAATACAAAGTTTAATGTTGCGCTTGTATCAGGGAACAAGAATTCATTGCTCAAAAAGATATTAGAACATAATTCATTATCAACCTTAACATAAAATGCTACTATTGTCTTCCTGGTTATCCATTGCATCACTGCAAACGGACTCAGTGAAGCCTTTTATTCCCTTTGCAATAAATTAAGAAGATTCAGTTCATTCTCAACCTCAAGTTGATTGTGTGTTTGACACTACATATGTTTCTTTACAAAACCATACTCCAGTGGTAAGACTCAATATCGTACAGGTCAACAAAGTCGCTCAGCAATCATTGATCAGCTGTGCAAAGGTTCTTTGATCACCTTGACCAAAATTAAAGCATTAATTGGGAGAAGGACCATTCTACTTGACTCAACAGTGACTATAAAGTACCCAAATGGTTCTGCAACTCAGGGCACATCTCCAAGGTTCCAAGTTGTGATCATGTAGCATCACATTGCAATATGAATTTAATATTGATGTTAGTAAACGTTAATTCTTAAATGATTCACCTCGCACATTGCAGACTTAAATCTCCACAGATGTGTGTGGACAATGTGGAACTGTGGACGGGTTAATACCTCAAGTTGGATTTTTGGTGAAATTAGTTGGAGCTTATATCTCAAAGTGATAATGATTGGATTGGATCCAATATAACAAGGATGGAAAAATGTAATTTCTGACAATGCCACTTGATATGGAATTGATAAAAGAGTACCTAGCCTTTCAGCCCAAGTGTTTATGATTCATTTGAATCTCGTGCACCTGTCTCCTGTCCTCCATGTACTGGTTCCCATCTTTTCTACATATCCAGTTCCTAGTCCCTTAGTACTATGTCCGGGGTGGGAGATTGCAACCTTCATGTGGTCCACCCTGTTTCGACAAATGCAATCAACCTGGTGTGCACAGTCAAATAAGATCAAATAGAAAAAGTTGTCCTACAACTTTAGGCTGTGCACGCCATACGCAAGAAGAAGAAGAAAAAGTCCTATGCCCTATCTCTCTGCTCCTTAACGGCACCTATTATCCATCTTAATTTCAGCTCTCTTCTTGTTTAGTTTAATGTAGTTTAGAGATACAGTGCAGAACCACGACCTTCGGCGCAATGAGTCTGCGCCAACCATAGATCCCCGCACATTAACACTATTCTACACACACAAGAGACAATTTACAATTTTTACCAAAGCCAATTAACCTACAAACCTGTGCATAATTGGAGTGAGGGAGGAAACCAGTGCTCTTGGGGAAAACCCAAGTGGGTCACGGAGAGAACGTACAAAGTCCGTACAGACAGCACCCATAATCGGGATCGAACCCGTGTCTCTGGCGCTGTATGGCAGCAACTCAACCTCTACGCCACAGTGCTGTTAATTCTGTGTCTCCCAGCGGCTCAGCCCACAGTTGTGGTCTGTGGTTGGAAATGAAGCTAAGATCATTTCCCTTTAGTTGGTCAACAGAGTCTATCATTGTTCCATCACAATGAATCATGTGCAGCTGCATCCATACCTTTAATGCAGAACTAAACCTGGAGAGCAGAACACCAGACCACAAGGATAGCACGGTGACGCAGTGGTAGAGCTGCTGCCTCACAGCACCAGAGACCCGGGTTCGATCCTCACCACGGGTGATGTCCATATGGAGTTTGTACATTTCTCCTGTGACCACATGAGTTTCCTCCAGGTCCTCCGGTTCCTCTCACATTCCAAAGATGTGCGGGTTTATAGGTTAACTGGCTTCTGCAAATTGTCCCTAGTGTGTAGGATGTGGGGATAGCATGAAACTAGTGGAAGCGGGTGATCGATGGTCGGCGTGGACTTAGTGGGCTGAATGGCCTGTAGCTACGCTGTATATCTAAACTAAACTAAACTAAAGCCATAGCACATCAGTCAAGTTAAGTGCAAATAGGCAGTCCATGCATTATGAATAACTAAAGCCTACATCAACTGTATGCAAAATAAACAAATGATTAAATAGTGAATAATCAGGAAGAAATGCTAGTTGTACATGTTCCCTCATGTTGTTCTGGTGCAGTATGTAGCAGAATGGCACAGCCATCTTACAGCAGACAACCCAGAAATGCAAGGATCCATCAAATAACATTGTGTTTCAACTTCCTGTTGCTCCCCGTTATATCTGAAGCAGCACCTTCCACCTTTCTGTTTATCCCTGAATCTGAGAAAAGGGATGTGGCACAGTGGCGCAGTGTTCGGGTTGCTGCCTCGCAGCGCCAGAGACCCGGGTTCAATCCTGACTAAAGGTGCTGTCTGTACGGAGTCTGTACGTTCTCCCTGTGACCATGTGGGTTTCCTCCTGGTGCTCCGGTTTCTTCCCACACTCCAAAGACGCACAGGTTTGTAGGTTAATCGGCTTCTGAGATAGTGTTTTTTGTACGGGTCGGCACGGACTCGGTGGGCCGAAGGGCCAGTTTCCGCGCTGTATTTCTAAAGTCTAAAGCTTTTTCTTTTGCTGGGGAATGACTGTGTAGTTGAGTAGGATATTAGTGAAGTTGACTAAAATGTCACATCTTAGGTTAAATGGGCAGGTTAGGTTAGAAGAGACAGCTATTCGGCCCCTTGAGCCTCTTCTACAGTTCAATTGGATCGTGGCTGATTTGTATCTAGAAGTATCTTGGGTGGTGAAGATCAGATTCCCCAGCCTAGCAAACTTTTCAATTGTCCTCCCTCCCCTACCACCATGCGCACCTCAGCAAATATTTGAGAGAGGAAATCCCATATTTCCATTTCATTTTGTGTGAAGAAAAGAACTGAGATCTATTTGACTTCCCCTTAGCAAAAAAAAAAAACCCCTGGAAGAAATAAATGAGCCAAGCAACATATGCAGAAACAAAGTCATGGTCGATGTTTTGGCTCAGAGACATCGGCCATCTCTTTGCGTTCACAGATGTTGCTGGCTTGCTGAGTTCTTCCAGCAGTTTTTAACGTGGGATTATGACCCGTGGATGAACACAAGGTGCAAAATGACACGTGTATCCAAATGGAATAAGTTGTGACTTGGAGGGATGTTGTTCTGCAAAGAATGGCTGGAACATCAGGGGAAGAATTTTACTTTTTGAATGCAATTGTCGAATACTCTAACGGTTCTGCGTTTGGAGGCTCGGTAACCGGCGGCTTTTTCTCTTCTTGAACCTTGGGGGGGTTGACGTTATCGTACATGGTGGAGTCTTCCTGGTGGTTGTTGCTCTGCTTGATTGCCACGGTGGCGTAGGTAACTCCGGCTTCCATCTCTTTGGCCAACTGCGGACATTGAGAAGGAAAGAAACAAAACCGATGTGTTAGAAACAAGGGAACTGCAGAGGTTTAAGAAGGAACTGCAGATGCTGGAAAATCGAAAGTAGACAAAAATGCTGGAGAAACTCAGCGGGTGAGGTAGCATCTATGGAGCGAAGTAATAGGCTATATTTCGGGTTGAGACCCTTCTTCAGACTGGTGGGGGGCGGGAAGAAGAAAGGAATAGGCGGAGACAGTGGGCTGAGGGAGAGCTGAGAAGGGGAGGAGAAAGGAGGGACTACCTGAAATTAGAGAAGTCAATGTTCATACCGCTGGGGTGCAAACTGCCCAAGCGAAATATGAGGTGCTGCTCCTCCAATTTTTCGGTAGGCCTCACTCTGGCCATTGAGTAGGCCCAAGACAGAAAGGTTGGATTCTGATCGGGAGGCGGAGTTGAAGTGCTGAGCCACCGGGAGATCAGGTTGGTTATTGCGAATCGAGCGGAAGTTCTGCAGTTGCTGCCTTACAAAAAAAACCCGCCCAGAGTGCCGGAGTAACTCAGTGGGTCAGGCAGCATTTCTGGAGAACTTGGACGGGTGACGTTTCTGGTCGGGACCCTTCTTGGACTCTGGCGAAGGGTCTGAAGAAGGGTCCCGACTCGGAACTGTCACATATCCATGTACGAAGTTTGTATATTCTCCCTGTTTTTCTCTATTCAACAGCTAAACCAACCTCTCACCAACGAGAGCGGTCCTGACCTCCCGTCTACCTCATTGAAGACTTTTGATCTATCCTTAATTGGACTTTTCTGGACTTGAACTAAACGTTATACCCTTTATTCTGTATCTGTACATTGTAATCATGTCTCGTCTTGCTGCTGACTCGATAGCACGCAACAAAAACGCTTTTCACTGTACCCCAGGCCACATGACAATAATAAACTAAACTAAAACAAAACTAAACTAATTCCCAGAGGTTCCCTGCTCCCCAGAATTTAGACAGTGGATTTGTGCAGCTTGGGACTAGTTTTGAATTGAACACACTTACTGCAGATAGAGTAGAGATTTAGACACTTAGATATGGACGAGAGGGGATCTATAGAAACATATAAAATTCTTAAGGGATTGGACAGGCAGGAAAAATGTTCCCCGATTTTGGGGGAGTCCAGAACCAGGGATCACAGTTTAAGGATATAAGGCCATTTAGGACTGAGATGATGAAAAACATTTTCAGCCAGAGAGTTGCGAATCTGTGGAATTCTCTGCCACAGAAGGCAGTGAAGGCCAATTCACTGGATGTTTTCAAGAGAAAGTTAGATTTAGCTCTTTGGGCTAACGGAATCAAGGGATATGGGGAGAAAGCAGGAACAGTGTACTGATTCTAGATAGACAATAGACAATAGGTGCAGGAGTAGGCCATTCGGCCCTTCGAGCCAGCATCGCCATTCAATGTGATCATGGCTGATCATCCCCAATCAGTACTCCATTCCTGCCTTCTCCGAACATATTGAATGGCTCGAAGGGCTGAATGGCCTACCCCTGCACCTATTTTTAAAAAAAATATGCATGGAAAAAGTGAAACCTGATTAATTGAAGATGTACTTTTGTCCAACAAACTAAACTGCTGGCTCTAGCAATAATATATTTCCCAGTAAAACAAACAGTGGTGCTGGAGCCAATAACATTTGTACAAGAAAGAAAGTTGTTGATTAACAAAGATGTGCAACTTTGTAGGTTTCCTGGGCTCCGTTAAAAACTTTGTTCCTAATGTGCAGGGAGTGAATGAGAAAGTGGGATAACATAGAAAGAGTATGAATGGGTGCTTGGTGGTTGGCATGGGTGAGCCAAAGGGTCTGTTTTCATGCTGTATCTCTAAACTAAATTCAAGTAACCAAGTTTGATATTGATATAGTTTAATTTAGTTTGGATTTACAACATGGAAGTCCTTCTGCCCGCCAAGTTCCTGCTTGCTAACAAGTGTTCTATCTCACACGCTGGGGACAATTTTACAGAAGCCAATTAACATACAAACCAATATGACTTTGGGACATATGGGTCTGTGGCTTCTCTGCATGATTACAATCAAGTCGTCCACAGTGTTTGAGAATGATCTGCCATGATCACATTGAATGGCAGTGCTGGTTCGAAGGGCCGAATGGCCTACTCCTGCACCTATTGTCTATTGTCTATTGTACAGATACAGAATAAATTTTAGTGCAAGATAAAGTCCAATTGAAGATAGATCAAAGGTCTCCAATGAGGTGGATGGGAGGTCAGGACCACTCTTGTGGGTGGATGGTTCAATTGTCAAGTAGAGGAAACCGTAGGCAGAGGAAAATGGGATGAATCTTAATCCAAGGATCATTACACACTCTCAAATTGACAGAAGAATCCCATGAAAGGCCACAAAGGGCTGGAGTAACTCAGCGGGTCAGGCAGCATCACTGGAGAACATGGATAGATTACATTACAGATTTAGACCCTTCTTCAGACTTTGAAGCTAACATATCTGAAGAAGGGTCTTGATCTGAAACGTCACCTATAAGTGGGGTGGCAAGGTGGCGCTGCAGTAGAGTTGCTGCTTACAGCACCAGGTGCTGTCTGTCTAGAGTTTGTACATTCTCCCCACGACTGCGTAGGTTTTCCCTGGGTGCTCTAGTTTCCTGCCACACTCCAAAGACGTGCAGGTTTGCAGGTTAATTAGCTTCGGTGAAAATTGTAAATTGTCCTTAGTGTGTAGGATAGTGCGAGTGTATGGGGATTGGTGGTCGGCATGGACCGAAGGGCCTGTTTCCGCACTGTATCTCTAAACTAAACTAAACTCTTTGTGTCTTTTTGTGTATTATCCAGCATGTGCAGTTTTTGGTATCTACATAAAAATCCCCAGGGTTTACCTAGTAAAAGAGCAGGAGAGCTGCAATTGACGTCGTTGCCAATAGTTTGTCCTTAACCCATACTGCTCAGAGAAAAGTGAAAAGAGATTATCTGGTTGTTATCATGTTTCCATGGGAGGAGTTGTTGAACTGGAGAGGCTTGGCTGAACGTACAATCAGGACATTGAACTGATAAAGGTGAACGGGACTGGGATTCATCTGAGGGCAAAGCTTTTGATTAATAGGAAAGGTTCAGCAGCCAGAGTAAAGCAGATGTTTGTGCATTGACTAAATATGATAGCCCTGAGAGTTAGCGTAGACTTGATGGTCCGAAATGGTGTTCATCTATCTTATAACAAAATATGAAATTATGGGTCAGAAGAGTGAGTGCTGCAGCGCCAGAGCACAAGGGATTTGCACGTTCTCCCTGTGAACCGCGTGGGTTTCCTCCAAGTTCTCTGGTTTCCTCCCACATCCCAACGACATGCGGGTTTGTAGGCTAATTCTTCTTCTTCTTAAACCCTTTGCTCCTCTTGAGAGCATAGGCCATTGACAAATGTCCTCCACCTCACTCGGTTGTTGGCAGTTCTTTCAAGATCTCCCTATGCAGGCTAATTGGCCTCTGCAAATTTCCCTTAGTGTAGCAATGTTACAAAATTTTGAGATTTTAAAAATCAAGTCTGCAATTTATCCCATCAGATAAAGCATAACAATAAGTTTAATTTGACACCAAATTCACTTTCATATCTCAAGTATTAAAAAAGTTATGGCCATTTTCATACTCGGAAATTAGCATCTTGTTCCCTATTGATTTTCAATGGACATTACAAAAAAGCTGTGATCTTGGATAGTCAAAAGCCCATTTCTTAAGGAAAGATTAACATTTTTAAATAGCCTAAGTGTCCAAAGATTATTCACAAATAATTCACAATATAACATGATTTTTATATCTAATTTACATTAATTTATAGGCCAAATGGAAGGAATTTAGTGTTCAATTGCTGTAAATAAATGCCCATTTAAATCGGCTTTCTAGTGGGTTTCTGTGAACGCGCTGGTTTAGAACGTTGACATCGCGCTGGATTAGTGCCCTCAAATGCCGAGAAAAATACTGCGGGATATAAAAAGCCCAAAATGAACTACTCGCTATAGATAACTTTAATTACAGGGTTATATATATGCCCCATTTAATGTAAAAATAAGGTACATACCTTTAATTGTTTGCTTTATAAAACCCTGGGGCTGCGAGAGGTTGCGGAATGAGACAGTAATTTTAAAACTATTATAACTATATTATCGAGGCCTATAAAACTAATAATACCTTTTGCGACCGGGTCTTGCAGCGATTTTTCGTTAATGATTTACTAGGCTGAACATCTGCGATTAGTACAGCCTAGTAAAAATCGCGTTTTAAACCCGCCCCCTCCAAGCAGCGCCAAAATCGCGGACATGGCTGAGGGCAGATTCCCAATGACGATTCGGGTAGGTTTTGTAACATACCTACTTAGTGTGTCGGGAGTGGATCACAAGTGGTCTTGTATAGAACTTGATTGTAACCATGTATGTGTAGGAAGGAACAGCTGATGCTGGCCTATACCAAAGATAGACACAAACTGCTGGAGTTACAGAGTGGGTCAGGCAGCATCTTTGGAGAATAGAAATAGGTGAAGTTTCATGTTGGAACCCTTCTTCAGACTGTAGATGTCATCATGTATAGTCTTTTCGCTGACTGGATAACAAAAATGCTTTTCACTGTACCTCGGTACATGTGACAATAATAAACTAAACTAAGTTAGCGTGAACAGATGATAGATGGCTGGCATGGACTCGGTGGACCAAAGGGCCTGTTTCCATGCTGCATCCATCAATCATGAGTGTGAGTGGCAGGAATGGAACATTTAATAATTATAGTACATCAACACATTTAGTCAATTCAAAGAAATACAGTAAAAAAAAGTAAAGATATTATATTGGAATGCATGAACTGTTGTGGTCACCCAGAGATGATGGATAAGCTGAGACTTATTTCTCTGGAGCAGAGGAGTTTGAGGGGGTGTATAAAATGGTCAGGGACCTAGATTCACAATCTTTATCCCAGGGTAGGGGAATTTAAAATTAGAGGTTAAAAATTTGAGGTAAGCAGGGACAGATTTACCAGGGACTTTTTAAATCTATCCTCCCCAGGGTTGATCTATGGCATGTTTAAGAAAGAACTGCAGATGCTGGAAAAATTGAAGGTAGACAAAAATGCTGGAGGAACTCAGCGGGTGAGGCAGCATCATCGGAGGATGCTGCCTCACCCGCTGAGTTTCTCCAGCATTACCTATGGCATGTTTAAGGTGAGATGTAGCTCACATTTTAAATGTGTCGGAAGGAACTGCAGATGCTGGTTGAAACCAAAGATCGACACAAAATGCTGGGGTAACTCAGCAGCATCTCTGGACAGAAGGAATGCCTTCTGGGGTGCCTCGGGGATCTGGGTTGGGTCCTATGTTGTTTGTCATGTACATCAATGATCTGGATGAAGGTGTGGTAAATTGGATTAGTAAGTATGCAGATGATATCAAGATAGGGGGTGTTGTGGATAATGAAGAGGATTTCCAAAGTCTACAGAGTGATTTAGGCCATTTGGAAGAATGGGCTGAAAGATGGCAGATGGAGTTTAATGCTGATAAATGTGAGGATAAATGGATAAATGGCAGGACAAATCAAAATAGGACGTACATGGTAAATGGTAGGGAATTTCCGTGCTGAAATTGTTATATGGTTATATGGAATGGGTGACGTTTCGGGTGGAGACGGGACTGAAGAAGGGTCACCCATTCCTTCTCTCCAGAGATGCTGCCTATCCCGCTGAGATACTCCAGCATTTTGTGTCGATCTTTGGCTCACATTTTAAATTTTGGTTTCTCTATTCTGAGAAGGTTTACAACTTTGATTACAATAGTAAATAAAAAATTTTGACCGAGATATCTTAATTGCAAATAAAGAAGATGTGTATCACAATTGCAACGCGCCCCTTAAATAATTTTGCAGGCACTGAAACTTCCAATGTTGCCAAAAGTTTGTAGGCCTTACCATAGAGTTTGACTTCGGGACGGAGTTCTCTATTGTTGAGTCGCCTTCCTTCTTATCTAAAAAAAACACAAAGATATTAAGTCGTGCCAATCGAAAACATTTAAAACATTTTTTGTCAAATGTAATTTCTAAAATGCACTGTTTTTTTTTTAGCATGCATACCCAAATGTTAAAAGAAAAACCTAAATAGATGCTGTGTTAATAAAGAGTCATAGAGTGACACGGTGTGGAAACAGGCCCTTCGACCCACCGAGTCCGCGCTGACTATTGATCAACCCGTAAACTAGCACCATCGAGCGCATTCGGGGCCATTTACAATTTACCGAAGCCAATTAACTCACAAACCTGTATGTTTTTGGGATGTTGGAGGAAACCGGAGCACCCAGAGAAAACCCTCACAGACACCGGGAGAATGTACTGACTCCTTACAGACAGCACCCGTAGTCAGGATCGGACCTTGGTCTCTTGTGGTGCGAGGCAGCAACTCTACCACTGCGCCACTGTGTAATACTAAGATTTCCTGGTCTTTTAAAAAACTTGGCCCACTCACCTGTCCCTTCACCTTCAATCTCCTGCATTCCTTTAAATTCCACTTTACAGCCATCCACACGTTCACTCGCACCTGAGAACAATTAAATGCAAAGGCCGAGCTTTAAAGATAGAGTCAGATCAGCAATTATCATCCAGGTGTGATGCTGATTAGTTTTTCAGTTTTAGTTTTAGAGATACAGCGCGGAAACACGTCCTTCTGCCCACTGTGTCCACGCCGACTAGCGATCCCCGTACACTAACACTATCCTACACATTAGGGGCAATTTACAATTATACCAAGCCAAATACCTTACAAATTTATACGTCTTTGGAGTGTGGGAGGAAACCGGCGGAGCACCCGGAGAAAACGCATGCAGGTCACAGGGATAACGTACAAACTACAGCACCTGTAGTCAGGATCTAACCCGGGTCTCTGCTGCTGTAAGGCAGCAACTCTACTGCTGTGCCACCATGCTGTCAGATTAGTTGAAAGTTGTTTTGGATCATTTGTGTTAATTGGGCAGGATGAGATCTGTTACTCAACAATGACTTCCCTTGTCGTTTGCTGTGCTTAGACACACTCTCCTATTTACTTAACATGATGCAACGCAGAAAGCATACTGTTAGCTTGCGTCCCAGCTTAGTTTGGGAACAGCCCTGCCTAAGACGGCAGAAAATCGCAGAGAGTTGTAGATGTAGCCCAGACTCCCACCATTGACTCCATCTACACTTCACGCTGCCTCGGAAAAGCAACCAACATAATCAAAGTCTTGTCCCACCCTGGTCATTCTTTTTTTTCCCTGCTCCCGTCAGGCAAAAGATACAGAAGCCTGAAGTGGCGCATCACCAGACTCAGCAACGGCTTCTTTTCCTCTTTTATTAGCCTTTTGAATGGTAGCTTCCTTAAGCTAAGGTACTGTTCGATTCGCCTCTCCCCCATTACAGACATTGAACTTTGCCTCTGAAACTGATGCTCTACAATGCTGAGAACTATATTCTGCACTCTGTATCTTCTCCTTTGCTCTACCTATGGTACTTATGTTTGACGATTGTATTTATGTGTAGTATTATGTGATCTGGTTGGATAGCATGCAAACCAAAGCTTTTCACTGTACCTCAGTACGTGACAATAATAATCCTAAATATAAACCAAAGACAGAATTTTATACAGAAATAATTTAATCTAAAGAATTGAACTGTGTCTTGGGTTTATAATTGATATTTTGGTATTTTGTAGTAATATACAGTAATTTCTGCCTAATCTACATACCTTGCTGCTCAAACTAAACAGAGGCACAAAAAACTAACTCCTAACAGAACATCAATATATAATTTAACAAGCCATTGGGGGAGACCAGAACCAGGGGTCACAGTTTACGAATAAGGGGTAGGCCATTTAGGATTGAGATGAGGAATTTTTTTTTTTTACCCAGAGAGTTGTTTCACACAGAGAGTGGTGAATCTCTGGAACTCTCTGCCACAGAGGGTAGTTGAGGCCAGTTCATTGGCTATATTTAAGAGGGAGTTAGATGTGGCCCTTGTGGCTAAGGGAATCAGGGGGTATGGAGAGAAGGCAGGTACGGGATACTGAGTTGGATGATCAGCCATGATCATATTCAATGGCGGTGCAGGCTCGAAGGGCCGAATGGCCTACTCCTGCACCTAATTTCTATGTTTCTATGTTGTGAATCTGTGGAATTCTCTGTCGCAGAAGGAAGTGGAGGCCAATTCACTGCATAGTTTCAAAAGAGAGTTAGATTTAACTCTTAGGGCTAAAGGAATCGAGGGATATGGGGAAAAAGCAGGAACGGGGGTACTGATTTTGGATGATCAGCCATGATCATATTGAATGGCGGTGCTGGCTCGAAGGGCCGAATGGCCTACTCCCGCACGTATTTTTCTATGTTTCTATCAAACAAGATTACTTAGCAGGTAGTAAAACAGGAGATGGACACAAAAAGGTGGAGTAACTCAGCGGGTCAGGCAGCATCTCTGGACAAAAGGAATACTGTAGGTGGTGTTTCGGGTCAAGACCCTTCTTCAGACTGAGGGTCTTGGGAAAAGGAAACGAGATATAGAGAGATAGAGAACAAATGAATGAAAGATATGCGTGGTCATAGAGTTGGTGAGCACGAGGACTCACAGAGGGGGAGCAGCAAGAGGATGTTGCAGAACTCTCGACGGAGGGAGGAGGAGAACTTCTTCAAAGTAGGCATTCCTTGAGGAGATTTGACAGTGAAGCAGATGATATGTGTAGGAAGGAACTGCAGATGCTGGTTTAAACTGATGATAGACACAAAAAGCTGGAGTAACTCAGCGGTTCAGACGGCATCTCTGGAGTAACGGAATAGGTAATGTTTTGGGTCGAGGCTCTTCTTCAGACAGTCGGGGGAAAGAGAAACGAGAGATGTATAGAACAAATTAACGAAAGATATACGTGGTCGTAGTGTGGGAGAGCAGGAGGAATCACGGAGGGGGCGCAGAAAGAGAGGATGCTGCTGAACTCTCAGGGCCTGTTTTATTAACAAAAGAATCATTTCATATTAGCCAGCTCACTCATCTCGTGTGTTGATAATTGTTCGAGAAAGTATAGCTGTTTTGTTTCTTTGCACAGTACCAGACTGGGGGTGGACTTGACTCTGAGAGACTGCTGACAAATGGTCCTTTTAATTAGCACATGAAAATCACCTTTGTGCAGCTCACGTGACTCTCTAAGATTTTAAGACCGTCAGCAAGGAACAATGCATGCAGCTTTGTACCACACACAAATTGTCTCAACGCTAGTGGCAATCATGTCACCATTATATTGTACTGAATAGACAGACAGAGTAACAGAACTCCTATTCTTCCAAAGAGATACAGGAGGTTTCAGCAATTCTGGCAGACCCCTTTAATGAGATCTATGCCAGAACGAAATAAAAAAATATGAGGTTATTGAAATAAAAATATGAGGAGATTTCTGCCTGACAACATGCACATAGTTCTCAAGTGCAGATGTGTTTAGATCATTGCAAACCAAGACTCAACCATTAAAACAATGCTTTAAATTCTGTTTGGGTAGCTTACAACTTAACGACATGGACATTGAATTCTTTAATTTTAGGTAACATCCCACCCCATTCTCCAGCGGGACTGGCAGCATCTCTGGAGAAAGGGAATGGGTGACGTTTCAGGTCAAGACCCTTCAGACTAGTCAGGGGAAAGGGAAACGAGAGATATACACGAAGATGCAGAGAGACAAAGAACAATGAGTGAAAGATATTCAAAAAAGTAACCATGATAAACCATGATTCTCCAGCAGCTGCAGTTCCTTCTTGACCATGATAAAGGAAACAGGCTATTGTTAGCTGTTAGGTGAAAACAAGGCTGGAGCAACTTGGGTGGGGGAGGGATAGAGAGAGAGAGGGAATGCTGAGTTTACTTGAAGTTAGAGAAATCAATATTCGTACCATTGGGCTGTAAGCCACCCCAGCAAAGGATTAGATGTTGTTCCTCCAACATTTTGTGTCTATCTTCTGTTTAAACCAGCATCTACAGTTCATTCCGACACATTATTTCCTCCAGAGATGCTGCCTGACCCACTGAGTTACTCCTGCACTTCATGTTTAGTTTTTTTAGTTTAGAGATACAGTGCGGAATCAGGCCCTTTGGCCCACCGAGTCCGCGCCAACCAGCGATCCCTGCACACTTCCACTATTGTACACACTAGGGGCAATTTACAATTATACCGAGCCAATTAACCTACAAATCTGTAGGTCTTTGGAGTGTGGGAGAAAACCGGAGATCCATGAGCAAACCCACGCAGGTCATGGGGAGAACGTGCAAACTCCGTACAGACAAGAACCCGCTGGATCGAACCCGGGTCACTGGCATGTGAGGCGGCAACTCTACCGCTGCGCCACCGGCCCGCCCTAAAAATGAACGCCCGAACAGGGACTTGAACCCTGGACCCTCAGATTAAAAGTCTGATGCTCTACCGACTGAGCTATCCGGGCCCTCTTGCTCTATGCATGTTCCCAACATCTACAGTTCCTTGTGTCCACATCCATTTAAAACCTAGGTTAGTGTGTGCCATTGAAACAAGGTTTGACCTTGCATTAGTTTCTGAACTTACCATTATTTTTGTTCTTTCTAATTTTTCTGATAACCAGGAACAGGAGTCCGATAAACATAATCGTTAATATTCCGAAGACTAGTCCGATTATTAAGAAAAACCTTGGCGGTTAAGAAAAAGAGAAAATCATTAAAATAATTGCAGACATATCGGCTCGCATATCAGAGAAACATGAAAGATAACAATGAACAATTATGCAAGATCTTATTATTTCTGATTTAATGTATGGTACCACTTTCTAACCTCTCGGTACAGTCAAAGTTGCAGGCAACTCCTTTGCATTTATTTAATTCCAGTAGTTTTTAATTTTTAGGTTTAGAGATTCAGCGTGGCAAGAGGCGCTTCGGCCCACCGAGTCCACGCCGACCAACTGTCACCCGTTCATTCTAGTTCAATCCTAGCCACTAGGGACAATTTACAGAAGCCAATTAACCTATAAACATGCACGTCTTTGGGATATGGGAGGAAACCGGAGCACCTGGAGAAAACCCACGTGGTCACAGGGGGAACGTACAAACTCCAGACAGACAGCACCCGCAGTCAGGATCGAACCAAGGTCTCTGGCGCTGTGGGGAAACACTGTGTTACCCCTATTCCATATCCATACCATTCCCCTCAGTTATACATTTCTCTAAGCTGGTTCTTCATTTAGATTTTAATCTTTAGACTTAAGAGTTGCAGCGCGGAAGCAGGCCCTTAGGCCCATCGAGTCCACGCCAACCAGTGATCATCCCGCACACTAGCACTATCCCTCACACTAGGGCCAATTTACAATTTTACCAAAGTCAATTAACTCACAAACCCGCACGTCTTTGGGATGTGGGAGGAAACTGGAGCACCCGGTGAAAACCCATGCGGTCAAAGGGAGAACGTACAAACTCCACACAGACAGCACCCGTAATCAGGAACAAACCAGGGCCACTGGCGATAAGGCAGCAACTCTGTACAGTAGTTTATTAAGGATATTTGTTTGTATTGTACTATGGTGGTGGGATCTGGTTTGTTTTATTGTAGTGTAATATTATTTATTTAAGAATTGAATACATTTTTTAAATTTAAAAACAGGCAGCAACTCTACCGCTGCGCCACCGTGCCACTTTAGAATGACCCTATTCAGTTCAGCATTGTGTTCTTACGAGATAGATATGCAAAAATCCTATGTTTCCCACTTTAATTAATTAATTGATGTCTTTAATTTATATTATTTTTATTTATTGATCAATTGTTTATCAATATTTTGATTTATCTAACATAATTCCATTTTTTTACTGTTATGTATATAGGAACTGCGGATGCTGATTCACACTGAAGAGAGACACAATATGCCTGAGAAACAGGCAGCATCTCTGGAGAGAAGTAATGGGTGACGTTTCAGGTCGAGACCCTTCTTCAGGCTGAGAATCAGGGGAGAGGGAGACGTAGAGATATGGAAGGGTAAGGTGTGAAAACGATTTTTAGAATCAGTCAAGGTGGCAGAGTGAGCTGTCTGAAGGGAACAGAGTGGGCCTGGGCCTGGGCTTGCTCATACTGCCTGTGGCTTCTGGGCCTGTCCCACTTGGCGATTCTTTCGGCGACTGCCGGCGTCATATCAGTGTCGCCAAAAGATTTTGAACATTTCGAAATCCAGCGGCAACAAAAAAAATGTTGCGACACTTGAAAAAACACCGCGCATCAATACGTCATCACACCGCAAATTTTTCGGTGACCTATTACAGTCAATGATGCCAGCAGTTGCCGAAAAAATTGCTCTGTGTAGAAGGGTTTCCACAAGAGTGAGGGAGATGTGGGTGGGATTTGGGGAACCCTGTGGTTGTACAGGATACGTATATGGAGAGGGTGTCTCCAGTAGTTGGAAAGTCTTGGGACAGAGAACACAGCCCCAGAAGAAAAGGTCGTACCTTTGGAAAGCAGATGAGGAGGAATTTCTTTAGCCCGAGGATGGTGAATCAGTGGAATTCATTGGCACAGACAGCAGTGGAGACCAAGTCACTGGGTGTTTTTAACGCGAAGATTGATAGGTTCTTGATTAATAAGGGCGTCAAAGGGGGAGAAGGCAAGAGGATGGGGTTGAGGGGGAAACATAAATCAGCCATGTCCTATAGTCTTATAGTTTAAGATCTCGCATCCCATAAGAGGTGGTTGTGAGCTATGTGGTGGGATCAGAATTAATGCTGGGCCTTCAATGGTCTTCATTCTACTGCTCTCTGTCAGTATAGATACAGCCGACACCAGGGGAACCATCTCTCTGATGGGAAAGGAAATCTTAAAAATATTTACTCGCTCAAAAATCAGGAACAATGTTCTACTCAGCTCCCCAAACCTGCTCTGTCTGCCCTTTAATAAGCTCCTGACCTCAGCCGCTGTCTGTGTGGAGTTTGCACGTTCTGCCTGAGACCACGTGGGTTTCCTTTGGGTGCTCCGGCGTCATGGAACAAAGAACAGTACAGTACCAGTAGAGACCCTTCGGCCCACAATATGTATGTGCCGAACATGATGCCAGGTTAAACGGATCTCATCTGCCTGCACGTGATTCCCTGCCATTCCATGTCCCTATTTAAAAGCCTGTTAAATGCGACTATCATATCTAAAAAGAATGCCCGCATCCCAAAGTCGTGTGGATTCGTAGGTTAATTGGTCTCCGTAAATTGCTTCTAGTGTGTAGGACGTGGATGTGGAAATGTGATAACATAGAACTAGAGTGAATAGCTGATCGATGGCCGGCATGGACCCAGTGTGCTTGTATCTGCTGCATGTTTCAATCAATCGATCAAGATCGTTACCCCAACAGTCCCCCTATAACCTTTCACACCCTTGCTCATCAGACCGTTCTTCCGAAAATATAGTCATAGGTTCCACTTCCACTTCCATGGAAGAACGTTCCGAAGACTTAATAGGATCTGAGAGAAAATAACTTCCTCTCATCTCAGTCTTAAATGAACGCCCCTTGTTTTTAAACATGGACTCCAAATTCTAGACTATTCCCACAAGAGGGAGCAGTCTCCCCATCTCCAGATTTAAGGATGTGCCACTTTTTCATTAAGTTACCTTTCAGTCTTCTGAGGTTCAGTGGATATGCAATTCTGGACCAGACCAAAATTTTCTTAACGAAGACAACCCTTTATTCTATTAAGTTCTTTGAACTGCTTCAACTGTGGCCTGGACTAGAAGGCACGAGTGATGGGAGGAAATTGGATAAGTTGTCTGTTTTCCCTGGCAAAGGAGGCTGACAAGATAGAGAGATATATGAAATAATGAGAGGCCCAGTATTGTAGAGAGCCACAGTCTGTTTCTCATGGTGGAGGTGTCAAAAACTAGAGGGAATATTTTTAAGGTGAGAGGGAGGAGGTGTAAAGGTGAATAACTTGGAGAGTAGTTGGTATCTGGAATAAGCTGCCAGAGTGTGTACTGGAGGCAGGAATACTACAAGGTAACTAAATGAATATTTGAATGAGCAAGACATTGAAATTTAGTTCAGAAATACAGCACAAACAGGCCTTTCGGCCCACTGAGTCAGCGACTCCCATACACTAGCAACTATATTTAAGAGGGAGTTAGATGTGGCCCTTGTGGCTAAAGGTATCAGGGGGTATGTAGAGAAGGCAGGTACAGGATACTGAGGTGGATGATCAGCCATGACCATATTGAATGGCGGTGCAGGCTCGAAGGGCCGAATGGCCTACTCCTGCATCTATTTTCTATGTTTCTAAGTATCCTAACACTAGGAACAATTTACAATGCATACAGGATTAACCAATTAACCAACCAACCTGCCGTCTTTGGAATGTGGGAGGAAACCAGAGATCCCTGAGGAAACTCACGCAGGTAACAGGGAGAATGTATAAACTCCGATCAGACAGCACCTCTAATCAGGATCGAACCCGAGTCTCTGACACTGTAAGGCAGCAACTCTACCGCTTTGCCGCCCTGCCATCCCAAGCTATTTGGAATTAATACAGTGAAGTGTATAGGTACACAGGTACGATGGTCAGGATAGACATGTTTGGTTAAAGGGCCTGTTTCTATGCTGTACAACTCCAAGATTCTTTGACCATACTATTGATATCCTTCTTTCAATATTTAGCGCAATATAGTCCATTTGTTATTTTTTGTGCAGAATGAGAAAAATATATTTGATGTTTACCTTAGTCTTTCTTTGTCCGAAGGAAGTAGCGCTTGAGCTGGTAAAATGTATGAAAACATAATTTTATCTTTCACTATTTCACCAACATTGAGTTGTGGATTTACTGTTATAATGCAACACAAACAGAAAGAACATCCTAATAAATTAACAAGTGAAGGTAGAGAGAGAAAACAAACGGAGTGGCAAAGAAATCAGTGAACTGCAGGTCAGACCTTGATCTTTTAATTGTTTTCTTTCTCTCCTAATGTCTTTGTTAATCTATTAACAAGGTGGCTTCATAAACAGTGTCCTTTGATTCTCCAGGTGGGTTTCTGTGGGTCCTCAATCTGCAGCAGGTGAGCCGGGCCAGATTCAAGCTGCGTTCTTGCGGGCAAGTGCAGATGATTCCATTATGTTACTGCCTTGTCTGCTCATGTTCATAAGTTATATTAGCAGGATTAGGCCAGTCGGCCCATCAAGTCTACTCCACCATTATATCATGGGTGATCTATGTGTTGTAAATGGTGGAAAGGCTTTGGGAGGTCGGGAGATGAGGTACAAGAAAACCCCACCTTTCATCCAAATTTTAAAACCAAAAGTATGAATCACACTGAAAAAAAGACTCAAAGTGCTGGAGTAACTCAATGGGTCAGGCAGCATCTCTGGAGAACATGGACATGTGATGTTTCGGGTTGGGTCCCTTATTCAGACTTGACCTGAAACTAGGGTTGCCAACTGTCCCGTATTAGCCGGGACATCCCGTATATTGGGATAAATTGGTTTGTCCCGTACAGGACCACCCTTGTCCCATATTTGACTGTTACTTCTCGGGTCGGGCGGATTGTCGGGTCGGGGCGTCCGGCCCTGTCTCACCCGTCCAGACGTAGTGCAGTCCATGGAGTGCAGCAGCAGTGCCTCGCCCGTGGCCCCGTTGGTCGGCAGCCTGGCCAGCTGTCCGACCTTCCGAACTTGGCTTACCGCCCCGTCACCACCACCCCTCCTTCTCACGGCCGATCATCGGTTCATGAGTTGGACGGAGTGCCGGACTTTGCGCGCGAAGGCACGCAGCCCGGGCCAAAACTCCTCAGCTGGCCCACCGGCCGGGCTTTGTGTGCAGTGCAGCACCCGGGCCAACTCATCATTCACCCAGCCACGGCCCAGTCGGTCAACAAATTGCCATTGGGGATTTGTCCCTCATTTGGGAATGAGAAAGTTGGCAACCCTACCCGAAACATCACCTATTCATGTTCTCCAGAGATCTCCAGAGAGGGCATAAGTTTAAAATGAAGGGGGAGAGCTTTGTTAGGATTCTGAGGGGCACCTTTTTCACACAAAGGCGGATGGGTTTATGGAATGAGTTGCTGGAGGAGGTAGTTGAGGCAGGTACTATCGCTACGTTTAAGAAGCAATTGGACATGTGTAGGACGGGTTTAGAGGGATTTTGGCAAAACACAAGCAAGTGGGACTAGTATGGATGGGACATGGGTCAGTTGGGCTGAAGGGCCTGTTTCCACACTGTTATGACTCTATGACTCCTTGACTATGCTGGCTGACCCATGGAGTTACTTCAGCAATTTGTATCTTTGTTTGGGGAGAAACTAGCATCTATATTCTTTTCTATATTAATGTTCCATGTTCAGTTTAGTGTCCAACCATATGCTTAGTTGAACAAAAATATAGAGACAAATTGCATTATATGAACACAAATCTACATCTTACCTTCACGAACATTAAGCTCCACAGGATATAATGGGTCCAGAAGGTGGTACCTTTCTATTCCACACCAATACCAGCCCTTGTCGGCGTTTGTTAGTCCCTCCATTCGGATTTTAAGTTCTCCTTTGTTATTATCAGCTGTTATCGTTATTCTGCCATCTCTGCTTTTCCTCACAAGGCCCTGCGTTTGAACTAAAATCACGCAGCTTCGTCGATAGTATCCTTTGCACCAGTACTTCTGTTCGCTGCTGAAGTGCTTGTTGAATTCGCATGTGATTTCCACTACGCCTCCCACGATTCCAGTTGCCACGCTCGGCCCATTGATGTCGGCGTGTGTCACTGAGAGGTCAAAAACATGCATCAAATGTACAAGAGGGGAACGCTGCTACTGTTGGGCGCTAATGAGCTCCTTTGATGGTGACACATGTTTTCTTTTTAAACCACAAATAATTTTAATCAACTATTTACCAAAATACACACAAAAATACAAACAACCCACTGCCGTAACACAAAATAAAGTAAATATTCTTCAATATGAAATCACTATTTTCGTATCCTTATTGAGGATACATTCCACCCCACACAGTGCCCAGCGGTCCTGGGAATCCCCCAGGGCACCCGTGGACAGCGTGTCGTCCCTCTCTAGTACTACCCGGGCGTGGACGTAACCCCACAAAAGGATCAGGCAGCCGGCTCGGGCAGAGCACCCCTCCTGCCTGTCGCTGTGATTTGCGGATGGCCAGCTTGGCCAGGCCTAGGAGCAACCCAACCAGGACATCTTCGGCCCTCCTACCCTCTCCCCTAACCAAAGACGAGGATGGTGGGGATGAAGTGCAGGCAGAAGACGAGGAGCAGCCCCTTCAGGTAATGGAACAGGGGCTGCAACGTCACACACTCCATGTACACGTGGAACACAGACTCTCCCAGTCCGCAGTGGCAGGCGGCTGGTGACCAGCGAGTTGGCGATCAATGGTGGGGTACAGTATTGGCTGTAGGCTGTGGTGTCGTACATGTGGAGTACAGCCTAGGCTGTGGTGTTGTACACGTGGAGTACAGTCTAGGCTGTGGTGCTCTACACATGGTGTACTGCCTTGGAGAAACTCGATGGGTCAGGCAGCATTTCTGGAGAACATGGATATGTGATGTTTGGATCGGGACCCTTCAGACTTGAGCCAAAGCATCACCTGTCCATGTTCTCCAGAAAAACAAAGCAATTGACTATACCTAGGTACAAGTGGCAATAAAGTATCATTCATTCATTAAAGAAATGAGGGTTAGCAGGGACAGGTTGGGCTGAAGGGCTTGCTTCCAGGTCATCTTAGCCTCTCTTACCTTGCACCTGGTCTGACTGTTTGACTAACAATTGATTACTTCTGCATTTCTGTCCAAAACCAAATTGCAGACAGTTTGATGTTCTAGTTTGCATTTTCTCCCTGTGACCTTGTGATTTGTAGGTTTATTGGCCACCATAGGTTGCCCCCTAGTGCGTAGGGAATGGGTGAGAAAGTGGGATAACATAGAACTAGTGTGAATGGGTAATCAATGGTCGCCACGGACTCAGTGGGCTGAAGGGCTTGTGTCCATGCTGTATCTCTGAAACTAAAACTAAATGTATGGTTTTGCTGAAAATACAATCTTAATGGAAGTGATTATAGTTGCAAAGTTTTTAGGTCCATTTGTTTTCAAATGCAAATGGACATGATCTCACTTTCAGTAAAGAACCATAGGGTCATACGGTGTGGAAGCAGGCCCTTCGGCCCAACTTGCCCCATGTTGACCAGCATGCCCCATCTACACTTGTCCCACTTGCCTGTGTTTGGCCCATCTCCCTCTAAACCTGTCCTATCCAATTACCTGTCCAATTGTTCCTTAAACATTGAGATAGTCCCTGCCTCAACAACCATTGAACCAAATGACACTAAATACCCCAGAGAAAATGGAAGCGTACAAAATGTGCACCCTCTACTGACTTGTGTGAGTCATTCTTTAAAAATGTCCCATTGCATTGTCAATTCAGGGTGACCAGTGTAGAATGGCATATAGAAACATCAGAAAGAGTAGTCCTTTTATGTAGTCTGGCGTTCCACTTCAGGAAGACTCCTCCCAGACTAATATCCTCCTCATTTACCCATTCAATATAAAACGTGCATTAGCATTATCTTGTCCCTGGCACCTTCAATGGTGATCATAGACGTTTCTTCAGTACTTGTGGTCCATTACCTAGCTAATCTGTTAAGAACATTTTGCAAAGTCTGTGGGTAATCCAAGAAATTACATTTTAAGTTAAAACTGGATCCATGTAAATCAAAAACTAGATCAACTAGATGGGAGGTGTCGAGCAGTCTTGACTCCCATCTACTGCATTGGAGACCTTTGAACTGTCTTTATCTTGCACTAAACGTTATTCCCTTTATCCCATATCTGTACACTGGATGGTTTGATTGTAACCTTGTATAGTCTTTTTGCTGACTGGATAGCATGCAGCACAAAAGCTTTTCACTGTACTTCGGTACACGTGACATTAAGAAACTAAACTAAACCCTAGGAGATTTAGGGATTCTATGAATCCAACAAATAATTTAAATTCACCTCTGAGATCTGCCATCTCATCTCTTCCTCTTTCTGTCTTTTAGCACAATTCTATCATGAAAAAATACGTTGATTGATTCTGTCTGACTAAATAGGTTGAACTCAGAGAAATTCTATTTGGAAATTACAATATTAACAGAAGAACGATCACACATACAGTGCCATTCATTGTTCAAAGTTGTTTCAAAGTGTTTCATAACCAATAAATAATTTTTCAACGGCATTTTAATAGAACACAGCATGAAGAACAGTGCAGTTCAAGAACAGGCCCTTCGGCCCACAATGTCTGTGCTGAACATGATGCCGAAGGGCCTGTTTTCACGTTGTATATCTACACTAGAACTAAACCCAAATCCTGAACAAGTTTGGCCTGTCGGTAATAATTAAGCAATTTCATTTCATGTAATTCAGCTCAGCAGAATTATTTATAAATTCTTTAAACTAATCGGCTCGTGAATGGTTTTGACAGATGCAATCGAACAAAAATTCCCCGATCAAAACAAGAGTGTACAAAGTTGCTTCAATTAAACCTCATTGCATTCATGCAGGGGCTCATTACTACTGGTCAGCAATGCCAGAAACAGGTCACCATATTAGACTACCACTTTATATGGATAATGACTGGCTGCTGTAGTTGTACTATGGTTAATATTAATGTTAAAAGATAACGCGGTTAGCTAATGTAGAACATGGAAAAGAGCCGTATAGGGACAGGCCCTTCAGCCCACAATGTCTGTGCTGATCATGATGCCAGGATATTATATGTGTAGGAAGGAACTGCAGATGCCAGTTTAAATCAAAGATAGACAAAAGAGGCTGGAGTAACTTGACGGGTCAGGCAGCCTTTCTGGAAAAAATGAATAGGTGAAGTTTTGGGTTGAGACCGTTCTTCAGACTGAGAGTCAGAGGAAAGGGAAACGAGAGATATAGATGTTGATATAGAGAGATAGAGAACAAATAAATGAAATATATGAAAGCTATGATCATTGTTACATTTTTGCATATCTTTCATTCGACCCAAAACATCACCTATTCCTTTTCCCCAGAGATGCTGCCTGTCCCGCTGAGTTACTGCAACTTTTTGTGTCTAGCCTCCATTCCATTCCTTTCATCCCCTTGCACCTATCTAAAAGCCTCTTCAAATCCCAACAAAAATCTGTATTTTTCAATCCAGTTTTAAATTTCTTAATTTTCCATTACAGGAAATGAAAGCTTTTAAACTACATTTAAACATGTTTGTTTTTTTTTTCTCCCATGATTCTCCAAACTTTGCACAAAAATTGACGTTTTAAAAAAAAACCTTTATTCTCACAATTATGCTCTCCCTGATAGGTCTCAACCCAAAATGTCATCCATTCCTTCAACCCAGAAATGCTGCCTGTCCCGCTGAGTTACTCCAGCAGTTTGTGTCTATCTTCTGCGTAAACCAGCATCCGAGGTTCCTTCCGACACACACAATTACATTTCTCTGAGAGTTAAAAATGAAACTTTATGAATTTAAAAGAAAATTCCATGCTGAAGGGCAGTTGAAGGATATTTTGTACCGATGAACCGAATGTTGCGAGCAATTCCAATAGATCCTTGGTCAGACAGATCCAAATCCAAATTTCCAACACTTAAAAAAAATCCAAGCAAGGCAATGGTTTTCTTACCTGAGAGAAAAACAACGGACAGGAGAAGAGTAAGACCCATTTTTAATTACTCTTGTTAACTCCACTTTAAAAGCAGCTCTTTCGTCTGAGGTCCTACTTCTGTGCAGCTGTGTGTAAACTTCCACTTCCCCTCCACACTTGCAAGACCATGACCTCAACTCAAATGGAGAATAGAAAGTGCAACTTCTTGTTTTGATAGCCTCAGATTTATCCCCATAAATGAGTACCAAGGCATCCATTGTACAATGCCCAGGCCCCTGTGAAAGCCTAATTGTTTGCTTTCTGAGCCTTGTTGGAAGAATTGAATCCACTGTGTGATTGTTCGTGATGAAAAGACTGTTGCAAGTAGAGTTAAAAATCTTATAGCTGTTGCAATCCCTATTAAATGCTTCAAATCCTGCATAATGCATTTGGTATGATGAGCTCTGCTGAAAAAATTGCCGAACAAATTTACATCTAAACTCATTATCATTCTTGGGATTATTTATTGTGGATGGGCCGAGATGTGAGGATGGCTGGATAGGCTGGGTCTTTTATAACTGGTTTGCTGGAGGCTGAGAGGAGACCTTTACTATGCTTTACTTTAGAGATACTTTACAGATACAGTACTGAAACAGGCCCTTCGGCCCACCCAGTCCGCGCCGACTAGCGATCCCCATATACTTGTGCCCCTGTCCCACTTAGGAAACCTGAAATGAAACCTCTGGAGACTTTGCGCCCCACCCAAGGTTTCCGTGAGGTTCCCGGAGGTTTTTGTCAGTCTCCCTACCTGCAACCTCCAGCAACCACCTGCAGCCTCCGGGAACCGCAAGGAAACCTTGGGTGGGGCGCAAAGTCTCCAGAGGTTTCCGTTCAGGTTTCCTAAGTGGGACAAGGGCATAACACTATCCTACACACATGCGGGACAATTTATAATTTTACCAAAGCCAATTCACCTACAAACCTGCACGTCTTTGGAGTGTGAAAGGAAACTGGAGCACCCGGTGAAATCTCACGCAGTCACGGGGAGAATGTACCAACTCCATATGGAAAATACATACGGCATTGAACCCGGCACTGTAAGGCAGCAACTCTACCACTGTGCCACCTTGATAGAACTACAGTATATATAGTTGTGAGTGGCCGAAATACGGTAGACGGTTAGAACCTTTTTGCCCAGGGTAGAGATTTCAAGGACTAGTGGGAAGAGCTTTAAGGTGAGGGGGGAGAAAATTCAAAGGCGATGTGCGGGACAACTTTTTCCACAGAGTGTGTTGGGTGCTTTGAATGCACTGCCAGAAGTGGTGGTGGAGACAGACACAAGAATGGCTTTTAAGAGGCACATGGATCTGCAGGGAACGAATGGCTATAGATCATGTGCAGACAGAGGAGAATAGTTTAACACGGCAATTTTCTCCGGGTGCTCCGGTTTCCTCCCACACTCCAAAAATGTACAGGTTTGTAGGTTAATTGGCTTCGGTAAAAATAGTAAGTTGTCCCTCGTGTGTAGGATAACACTCCTGCTTGCTAGTCAGCATGGAGTCGATGGGCCAAAGGGCCAGTTTCCGCGTTGTTTCTCTAAAGTCTAAAAGTCTAAGGACTCAGTGAAGCCAGCTGGTGGCCGCTCACCCCGCCCCTGTGAACTTTCCCGTCATACTGTAGCTATTTATGTGCTTCTCTCCCACGCACTTCCTGTTCATTTCAGACTTACAAGCAGTTTGGCTTACTCCTATTGAGTCATATAGCACAGGGCCTTTGACCCAACTTGCCCATGCTGACCAAGATGCCCCATCTAACCTAGTCCCATTTGCCCACATTTGGCTCGTATCCCTCTAAACCTTGTTCAGATATCTATTGCTAGCCCTAGTTTATCCTGGTCTTTTCTTGGTTGCAGGTCCCCTCTCCCTCCACAATCAGCCTGGGGAAGGATCATTTGGACTGGTACATGGCTAAGGTAGGTCTTGCGGAATATGGGCCAAACACAGGCAGGTGGGACTAGCCTAGACGAGACATGTTGGTTTTCATGGGCAAGTTGGGCCAAAGGGCCTGTTTCAATGCTGTATGATTCTAGGATTCTGTCCCAACCTGAACGGTCACATATCCATTTTCTCTGGAGATACGGCATGTCCCACTGAGTTACTGCAGCATTTTGTGTTTACCTTTGGTATACACCAACATCCTTTTTATTACGTTGCCTATTTCCTTCGCTCCATAGATGCTGCTGCACCCGCTGAGTTTCTCCAGATTTTTTGTGTACCATCCTTTTTATTATATTCCCTCTCAACCTTTTCTTTCCTTTCTTACAATGGGTCTCAGTAATAGAACTCTGTTGTAACTTCGGGACTCGCACGGTAACTTTGATAGGACTTACAATGAAGACCACATTTGGTGCTATAGCCATTGACCCTAAGACATATGAGCAGAAATAGGTCATTTGGCCCATCAAGTCTATTCCGCCATTGAATCATGGCTGATCTATTTTCCTCTCTCAACCCCTATCATAATTTCATAAGGCATCGAGGGGGCGCAGTCGAGGATGGCAGACCTGCCTGCAGCTGTCGGTCCTTTCACCCTTTTAAAAAATTTTTAGAATGTTAAAAGTTCGTTTGGAGGTCTAACCTTTTTATGTGGCGGGGGGGGGGGGAGGCGGGGGACACTATTTTCTCTCAGTCCCTGGTCGGAGATGCGGCTTTCCTGCGGGCTGTATCTTCACCCCTTCCTCGCGGCCTATCAATGGGACTGGAGCGGCGTTTCCTGCCGGGACCGGACAGGGCTTCGGCTGCGGTGGCACAGCGCTGGAACGCCATCGCGGAGCGGGCGATGCCTTGCCTGGGTCGCCGTGCGATGGGCTCCGGAGTGCTGAGACCGCCAACTGCCAACATCGCAGAGTTGTCATTGCAGAGATTACAGCTGCAGGTGGCGCTGACTTGAAACACCGCGGAGCATGGGAGCTCTCGCCGAGATCGCCAGTGTCGGAGCTCCGACCAGCGAGGCCTGTGGACTTCGGGAGCCGTGGTCTCTGGCAGCAAGCTCCAGTTCCAGACGCTCCAAGCCGCTGAAGAGTGTTCTCCCGACGCCGAAGCCCCATCATCCGGCGAGAGGGCCTGTAACATCGGACCGTCGTTGCGGCTACTGCGGAGGCCTCAATAGGCCCGACCACGGGTGAACAAGGGGAAGAGAACTGGACTTTGTGCCTTCCCTCACAGTGGAAACCATTGTGGAGGGATGTTTTTATGTTGTATGTTCAATTCTTTTTAATATGGTGTCTTACTTTTATTGGTGTGCTGCAAATGGCAACTCAAATTTTATTACGCCAGAAATGGCGAATGTGGCAATAAATGTCCTTTGTCCTTAAGTTGGTCTGAGCTTCTTCAAGTGTAGCTCGGTCCAACTGATACCACCACCTGGAAGGACCAGGTGGAAGCTGGCTGGTTCAACACTATTGTCAGTCGCCCATGATCCCCATTGCTCAGTTACTGTTTAAAAGTGCGTACTGTATCAGAGTAATTACATTGCTGAATTGGATACATGTTGACCTGGAACAATGATTTGTGAATGGAAGATGAAATCTAGCAAAGCAACTGGACAATTGTTCATTAAATTCCAGGAATACAAAAGCAACATCAGCAGTGGTAGCCGTGAAGCCTAGTTTAGAGATGCAGTGTGGAAATGAGCCTGTCGACCCACTGAGTCCATACTGACCAGCGATCAGCCGTATACTAGTTCCATCCACACTAAGGGCAATTTTCAGAAGCTACTTAACTTAAAAACCTGTGTAGAAAGGAATCGCAGATGCTGGTTCATACTGAAGATAGATGTGAGGTGCTGGAGTAACTCAATGGTTATACATCATTTCTGGTGAAAAAGGATGGGTGACGTTTCAGTTCTGGACCCTTCACACCCCGTTTGAAGAATGGGCCCAATTTGAAACGTCTCCCAACCTTTCACTCCAGAGAATCTCTGAGAGATGTTGCCCGACTCATTGAGTTACTCCAACACTTTATATCTATCTTCAACTTACAAACTCGCACGTCTTTGGGATTACAATGGGTGCTGTCTGCATAGAGTTTGTATGTTCGCCCTATGACCGCATGGGTTTTCTCAGTTTGCTCAGGTATCCTCCCACATTCCAAATACATGCAGGCTTGTAGGTTAATTGGTTTCTGTAAATTGGTGCGTAGGAGAGAATTGTGCAAGATAGAATGGGTGATCACTGGTCAGTCCAGACTCGGAGGGCCGAAGGGCCTGTTTCCGTGAGGTATCTTTAAGCATAAATACAGAGTGCAGAATATAGTTCTCAGCATAGTAACACATCAGTTCCATATAGGAAGTCCAATGTCTACAATGGGGTAGAGGTGAATTTGACAGTACCCTAGTTTATGTAAGTGCCATTAGTGTTAAAGCAAGATTGAGCATTGAATGACTAACCCCTGCTTCTATTTCTTATGCTCTGAGTCATCAAGTCATGCTTCCAACTCATCAGTTCCAGTCACGCACCATATTGATTTCAAAATATATTGTTGGCTGTGTCTGAGTCTGGAACACACTCCCCAATTGTGATGGAACCTTTGCCAGGATAGCAATGGTTCAACGAGGCAGCTAACAGCCACTTCAACGAGGGCAGTAAGGAATGGGCGATACGCACATGCCTTGTCAGCAACACTACAACCCCCAAATGATGAAATAAATGCAGACAGTGAGGAAGTTCAGGTTTCCCCATGTCTGCAATAGTTTTAGAAAGTACTGTGCAGAAGTGATGACAGTTTAAAAAAAAAAATCTCATGAGTGTGGTGAATTTTTCCACAAAATAGTTTATACCACGTTTCCTTTTTTTTTTAAATCACGAGAATTCAGAGACTGCTTTATTGATAAACAAGTAATTTTGCAAACATGGCTGGCTTTCATTAAACCAAGACCAAATAATGTGCAAATAAAATGTTGCGTTCATGCATAATTGTGAAGTTAATTGCCTCAAAGCACCAGGAGATCCGGGTTTGATCCTGACCTGGGGTGCTGATTGTGTGGAGTTTGCAGGTTGACCCCCTAGGTTTCCTCCGGGTGCTCCGACCTCCCACTTCCCAAAGACGTACAGGTTTGTAGGTTAATTGGCCTCAGTAGAGAGTGGATGGGAAAGTGGGGTAACATCTATCGTGTGAATGGTGATCAATGGTTGATACGGACTTGATGGGCCGAAGGGCCTGTTTCCATGCTTTATCTCTCGACTAAACTAAACTAGTTCCTGACTGTGAGCGTTAGCAACCTGCATTGTACATTGGCAACTTGAGCTGAGTACACAAAATAGTTTCTGATCTTTGGTTCAAAGAATGAGAAATTGGTTATTGACTGCCCAAAATAACCAACCCAGCTGTTAATGCTACGTGACAATCGTAAATAGTTCCCTATTTCATGTAATTCTGTGTGAATCTCCTCGCATCTCTGCTGGAATATTGGAGAATTCTCAGGGGAATTGACATTACTGTGTTGGAAGCAATCAGGAAAAACACTAAAGGTTTAATGGTCGAAATTACACAGGGTCTCACAATGGCACAGTGGTAGAGTTTGTTCCTCGCAGTGCCAGAGATCCGTGTTTGATCTTGACTATGGGTGCTATCCGTACAGAATTTGTACGTTCTCCCTGTGACCAGTGTGAGTTTTCTCCGGGATCTCCGGCTTCCTTCCACACTCCAAAGGAGTACAGGTTTGTATGGTAATTGTCTTGGTATAATTGTAAATTATCCCTAGTGTGTGTAGGATAGTGCTTGTGTGTGGGGATCGCTGGTTAGTGCGGACTAGGTGGCCGAAGGGCCTGCTGCCATGCTGTATCTCGAAACTGAACTGAACTGAACTAAACTAAGCTAAACTCCTCTTCTGTAAAAGTTAGTCATAGCTATCACTGTTATGAACAAACGTGAACATTCTCAGTCCAGAAAATAACATTCAGTGTGAAGCTTTACACTTCAGCACATATGTAATGGAGGAAGAAGTCGCTGGGACTGGCACGGCCGTGACAAAGTTCCTCCCACATTCATTGCAACCAAAGTGAAGCACAAGATGAGGAACTTCAACCGTTTCGAGACATTTTAGGCAACGGAGGCCAGCTGGAACAAACTTTGAGGTTCTCGTTGAACAAGCTTACAGTGGGTTGATATAATTGAAGTAAGATCACTCGGTGACCAGTTTGAACCACTGGCTTTTCTTTAGAGGCTGATTCCCCCCCCCCCCCCCCCCCCCCCCCCCCTTTTCTGCTTAGCAGTCTGCAGTCATGGGCTTAACAGAGATTATTCAAGTTCAAGTTCACATTTATTGTCACATGCACCAATTAAGGAACAGCGATATTTGAGTTAACATACAGCCATACAAGTAAAATGAACACCATACATAATAGAATTTAACATGAACTTCCACCACAGTGGAATCATCATTCTTCACTGTGATGGAAGGCAATAAAGTTTGGTCATCTTCCTCCTTTATTCACCCGTGGTCGGGGGCCTTGAACCCTCCGCAGTCGCTGCTACAGATGTTCAGGCCATCTCGTCGGGATGATCGAAGCTCCGATGTCGGAACGGATCGGAACACACTCCGTGGCTTGGAGTTCCCGAATCAGCCGCTTCTTGCGGCTTCATGATGTTATAATCCACAGGCCCGGCGGTCAGAGCTTTAATATTGGCGATCCTTGGCAAAGGGTCACAGCTCCGCGATGTTAAAGACCGCGCCGCAGCCGCGGCTAGAAGCTCCGCAGACCGCTGCTCCATCCCGCAGTCGGAGCTCCAACACTGGCGATCCTTGGCAAAGGATGCTGTCGCCCGCTCGGTGGTGACTCTGTGTAATACTTTGCTGCAGAAGGCTGTGGAGGTCAAGTTAATGGGTATTTTTATGACAGAGATAGATAGATTCTTCGGTGTCAGAGGTTATGGGGAATAGGCAGGAGAACGGGGTAAGGAGGGAGAGATGGATCAACCATGATTGAATGGCGGAGTAGACTTGATGGGCTGAATGGCATAATTTGGCTCCTATCACATATGTCCTTATACCTCGGTACATGTGACAATAAACTAAAAACTGGAGAAAACAAATTCCCCTTCTATTGGGGAGCAGAGACCTTGTAAGGGAACTAATGCTTTGAGAGCACAGTATTTACATCAGATCAGTCGGCCAGTCGGTGGTGTGTATGTGATAAACAGGAATACATTGAGGATAGTCCTTGTTCTTCAGTTCACTGGATGGTTTTCAGTGTTGAAAGAGCTGATGAGTTATGGGGCAGTGGTGCAGAGTGACAGACCGCTCTCGCCCTGGAAGGCAAAGAATGAAAGACAATTTGCATCTTGCAAAACAGAATTGAGTCTTTGTGTCCTGCAATTTTGTACTTGGCAATCATCATTATACACACATGCTGAACAAAAGGAATAAAATCAGAGAACTCCAGAATCTCCGACAGGTTGGGCAACCGACAGGTCACCTGTAACTTCCCGTACATTGTCCCTAGTGGGTAGGATAGAACTTGTCTAAAAGAGAAGCAAACTACCGATTTAGCAGTATGTTTAGGTTTAGATTAGACATACAGCTAAGAAACAGGTCCTTCGGCTCACCCAGTCCGTGACGACCAGCGATCCCGGTGCACTAACGCTATCCTACACACACTAGGGACAATGTACAATTTTACCAAGACAAGTAGTCTACCATCCTGCATTTTGGAGTGTGGGAGGAAACCGGAGCTGCCGGAGAAAACCAACACAGGTCACGCACGGGGCGAACTCCGTACGGACGGCACCCATAGTCAGGATCAAACCCGGGTCTCTGGCGCTGTGAGGCAGCATCTCTACCGCTGCGTCACCATGGCACCCTACAAGGAATATGTAACTACAAGGAACTGCAATGCAGGCTTATCCTAAAGAAAGTTTATGTTCGTAAGTTATAGGAGCAGAATTAGGCCATTTGGTCCATCGAGTCTACTCTGCCATTCAGTCATGAATAATCTACCTTTCCCTCTCAACCCCATTCTCTTGCCTTCTCCGCGTGGACTTTGACCCCTGTACTAATCAAGAACCTGTCAATCTCTGCTGGATATTCCTTGCTATCGCCTGACATGATGGACTGGAAAGGAGGAAAGGACACTTAATTTTTAATTAATTCTTAGAAATAGTTATAAAAGGTGCCTGGGGTAATGGGCAGAAGGTAGGAGAATGGGTTTAAGAGGGAAAGATTGAGGATATGAGGGGGGGGGAGGTGGAAATCGGAGCACCAGGAGAAAACCCACGTAATCACAGGGAGAACGTGCAAACTCCACACAGAGAGCACCTGAGCTCAGGATCAATCCCAGGTTTCTGGCATGTGAGGCAACAGCTTTACCCTTGCAGAGATTGCTATTACATCCAGGTGTCGGGTTATGGGGAGAAGGCAGGAGAATGTGGTTAGGAGGGGGAGATAGATCAGCCTTAATTGAATGGCGGAGTAGACTTGATGGGCCGAATGGGCCTAACTCTGCTCTTATCACATGAACTTACTAACTTAATTCCCAGCAAGGTGTTCCCTCATCTGTCTGAAGGAAGGTCCTGACCTGTAACATCCCCTATCCATCTCCTCCACAGATGCTGCCTGACCTGCTGAGTTACTCCAATGTGTTGTCAATGTTGAATTTAAAGATGCAGAAAGGGGTGAATAAAATAAATCTTACCTGTTTTCTTTGCCTACATTCTCGTGGTCACGATACCCCAGACAAGCAGAATGGCAAAGAATATCCAACGCAAAATGCTCCATATGAAATTGTAGTTAGTATTATGTTTCCTAAGAGGAAAGAGGCAAAACAGTTTAATCAAAGGCGTTTAATAAGAGTACAGGTGGATGTGCGTCCAATTATTTGTAGCAATATAGATACTGTGCAGAAACTGGCCCTTCGGCCCACCGAGTCTGCGCCGACCAATGATCCCCACTTATTAACTATCCTACACACAGTAGGGACAATTTACATTTACACCAAGCCAATTTACCTACATACCTGTACGTCTTTGGAGTGTGGGAGGAAACTGAAGATCTCGGAGGAAACCCACACGGTCACGGGAGAACGTACAAACTCTGTACAGACAGCACCCGTAGTTAGGATCGAACCCAGGTTGTGTAAGGCAGCAACTCTACCGTTGCGCCACAGTGCCGCCCATATTTACTTGGGCAAGACTGTTGGGGACACAAAGTGCTGGAGTAACTCAGCGGGTCAGGGAGCATCTCTGGAGTTCAGAGATAGGTAATATTTGGGGCCAGGCCACTTCTTCAGACTTCTGTAAATGGTCCACTGGGTATAGGATGGAACAAGGATACAGGTGATCATTTGTTGCCAAGGGATCAATTTCACGTTGTATCACTAATCTGAACTAAAGTGCAATCCAACATCTTGATTCTCTGCCACATATTGTACACTTTTACATGTTCTATAATATTCCCCTTGATTCTGAAACCGTAAATAAATAATCCTTCATTCTCCACATTCTCCCCCAACTTTCTAGACAAACATTGACCAGTGAAACCACCAAGAAGCAGTGATAACCCCTTGTACAGAAGTATTCATCACTATAGCTATGCAGATATAGTGTAAGTATTTAGAAGATATAACTTTATAAAGATTTAGCCTTTACCAGATATCCTTTGACGTTGACGGATCTGTGATTGAAAAAGTAAATGATGACTTGTTAAAATTGAGGTCAGTTACTGTTGGCTAGTAGTGCAGGTAAATGTCTATAACATGTTTAATCTAACCCATCAATTTGTTCACAAACAAAAAGTGAAAATGTAATGTGTAGGTAGGAACTGCAGATGCTGGTTTAATATGAAGTTAAGTCAAGTCAAGTCACTTTTATTTCTGTAGCACATTTAAAAAACAACTCTCGTTGACCAAAGTGCTTTACATTGGTGGAGGTACTAACGTTATACAACATTGGTTCATAGATTAAGTACATACATAAATACATACATATAGCCCTCCCTCAGAGGACGTCAAGAAAGGCTTGAGAGTAAAGATGAGTTTTAAGTCGATGAGTCTTTTGAGTCGATGGAGGGGGCAGTTCTGATGGGAAGATGGATGCTGCTTTTCCACAGTCTAGGAGCTGCAACCGCAATGGCGCGGTCACCCCTGAGCTTATGCCTAGACTGCGGGATGGTCAGTAACCCTAAGTCGGCCGATCTGAGGGACCTGGAGGTGGTGTGGTGGGTAAGAAGACTTTTGATGTAGGTGGGAGCAAGCCCGTTAAGGGCTTTGTAAACATAAAGAAGGATCTTGAAATTTATTCGGTACCGCACAGGGAGCCAGTGGAGAGAGGCCAGAATCGGGGTGAAGTGGTCCCTTTTTCGTGTGCACGTCAGGAGTCTCTCTGCGGCGTTTTGGACCAGTTGCAGGCGGGACAGGGAAGATAGGCTGATGCCAGTGTAAAGGGAGTTGCAGTAATCGAGGCAGGAGGAGATAAATGTGCGGATGATCTTTTCGAGGCCGTCTAAATGGAGGAATTGTTTTATTTTAGCTATCGTCCGAACCTGGAAGAAGCTAGCTTTTACCACAGCATTGACTTGTTTGTCAAATTTCTACGCTGAGTCAAATATCACACCAAGGTTTTTGACGAGGTTTAGAAAGATCGACACAGAGAGCTGGAGTAACCCAGCGGGGTCAGGCAGCATCTCCGGTGAAAATGAATAGGTGACATTTCGGGTCAAGACCTTTTTTCAGACTGAGAGTCAGGGGAAAGGGAAATGAGAGATATAGACAGTGATATAGAGAGATATAGAACAAATGAATGAAAGATATGCAAAACAGTAACGATGATCAAGGAGACAGGCTATTGATAGCTGTGAGCTAGGTGTAAATGAGTTATACAGAGAGAAACTCTCCAGGATGGCAGTGAAACTAGTACAATGACTAGGTTAACATTTAAATTAGAGCCATAGAGCCATGGAAGAGTCAAACAGCGTAGTAATAGGCCCTTCGGCCCAACTTGCCCACAACATGTCCCAGCTACCCTAGTCACAGCTGTCTGCGGTGGCCCGTATCCCTCCAAACCTATTCTATCCATGTTCCTGTTGAACTGAAATTAAATTAAATGAAAACTTAAATTACAGGTTAAATTTAAATTAAAAATTAAAGGTTAAATTAAAATTAAGATTAACATAGTTAAAAATTAATGTTCCAACAGAAAATATCTTAATTTCTTTCTAGAATAATAATTCTGTTAAAAGCTATGTAAACCGCAAACTATATAATAATTCACACAGCAGACTATGTAAGAGCATTGACGTTTACAAAAGTATATTCAAGCCTTACTTTCAATGATATTAAGTTTCACACGACTTCGCAGGTCAATGACAATTCTCCTAATCGCACACCAATACCACCCTTCATCATTCAGGGTGAGATTTTCCATGGTGACTGAGAACTCCCCGACTTTGGTATCATCTGTAATGGATATTCTGCCATCAGACGTTGTCTTGTTATGGCCAATGGTTTGTACCAGAATGGTACATCTCATCCAGTCACCGCCTTTGCACCAGTACTTTGGGAAGTGGCTGAAATATCGATTATATGTACATGTGATATGGACTGATTGCCCCTCTGTTCCATTTACTGCACGTGGTCCACTTAGAGCAGCATTTGTAACTGTTCAGTGTGAAAATATAAAATGCATATTAAAACATAATATTTGTGGCAGATTAATAACTAGAGAACTAAAGGACTTTCAAACATTTGCTCCATGTTTAGGTCCATTATTGTCAAGTGTACCATGGTACAGTGGAAAGCTTTGTTTTGCCTGCAATCCAAGCACTAAATGTTATTTCCTTTATCCTGTATGTGTACACTGTGGATGACTTAATTGTAATCATGTATAGTCTATCGGCTGACTGGATAGCACGCAACAAAAAGCTTTTCACTGTATCTCGGTACATGTGACCATAATAAACTAAACTAAATTACACTAAACAAACATAACATAAATGCGATCATCCTACTGGTACAATAAATAGAGCAAAGGGGAAGATACAGAGTGCAGAATAGTTCTAAGCATTGTAGTGCATCAGTTTCATAGACAAAGTACAATGTCTGCATTGGGATAGAGGTGAATAGGATAGTACCCTAGCTTATGGAAGGACCGTTCTACAGCTTGATTACAGTGGGAAAGATGTTCCTGAGTCTGGTGATGCATTCTTTCAAGCTTATGTACGTTCTGCTGGATGGGAACAGGAAAAAGGAATGACTAGGGTGAGACAAGTGTTTGGTTATGTTGGCTGCTTTTCCAATGTCCTAACTCTCACCAAATTCTAATTCACCCAACATAGGCATGGAGTGATAGCATGAAAATAGGCCTTTCGGCCCAACTTGCCTACACTGGCCCAATGTCCCAGTTACACTAATCCCAACTGCCCATGTTTGGCAATATCCCTCCAAACATGTCCTATCCATGCACCTGTCTATGTTTCTGGAATGTTGGGATAGTCCCAGCCTCAACTACCTCCTCTGGCAACTTGTTCCATACACCCACCACCCTATGTATTAAAAAGTCACCCCTCAAATTCAGATTAAATCTTTTCCCCTTGACCTGAAACCTATGTCCTCTGGTGCACAATTCACCTACTCTCGGGAAGATACACCTGTTTCATTTGATTGTTTAAATGTGAAACTGGCAGATCATAATTTCATGCTGAATAAAATATTTTGTCCTTACTTCATCCCAAGATATATATACATTGCTTTAAGTACTTTTTTTTCACTTCCTGAACTCCTCACATAATTGAAATGGTTTCACAAACGGGACAGCGGGATTGCAAGGAATGCCAAATTTTAACCACGCTGGAAGCTCTTAAAAAATATCCTGCTCTTCCTTGCTTCATGTCAAGATAGATAATTTCACAATTCTTCATGTCATATTGCACCTGTTTTTTCCCCAATCACCTAACCATCCTTATACTGACACAATATGGCTCAGAACAGGACATGAAGCGCTGGAGTAACTCAACGGGTTAGGCAGCATCTGTGGAGAAGGATAAGCGACATGTTTGGGTTGGCATCCAGCCCAGTTAGTGAATCCGAAATCAATTTAAAAAGTATAGATAACGGATAAGTGTGCTCAGAATTAAAATGCTTAAAATGGCTTTATTTATTTGGAAAGAAAATTCAAAGCAATCTATCACGAACAGATGCTGCACAAAGTAGAAGGAAACAAGGATGACTTGAAACATCGTCAGAGAATTTCCAAACAATTTGCAGACAATCATGAGATTTTTGATGCAGTCACTATCGTAAGGTAGGAGGCAAGAGGACCGACTTGTGTGCATCAACCTCCCACAAGTACAAAGAGGGGTCGGACACTCAGATTCGATCATCCAGTTGGGTATGTTTGATCTTCTGTGAACAATATACATTGCAGATTAGAGAGGTTGGATAATGGAGACTGTATGATTTCACATCCATACAAGCAAACTTAGTTTAGTTTAGTTTAGAGATACAGCGCAGAAACTGGCTCGTCAGCCCACCGAGTCCACGCCGACCAGCTAATCGAGCACACGGGCGCTATCCTACACACAGTACGGACAATTTACAATTATACCAAGCCAATTGACATAAATATGTACATCTTTGGAGTCACGAGGAGAACGTACAAAATCCATACAGACCGCAACCATAGTCAGGATTGAACCCGGATCTCTGGTGCTGTAAGGCAGCAACTCTACCGCTGCGCCACCGTGTCGCCCCACTGTTGATGTGAACAATCTTATCATTAGGCAAGCCAACTTCTCCCAATCATCCTTAGTTCCACTGAAACCTAATCTATCTATTATCATGTACCAATATGCAGCCAACAGCAATTGCAGGCACTTACCCGAAATGGTGATCATGAAATAAAGAAATACAAAGTCCATAGTGTACGTTTTGAAAGCAAATATGATTCCAGTGGAACTTGTGATATTGTTCCTATTTTGTATCTTTGCACAGCTCTGCTTGA
This sequence comes from Leucoraja erinaceus, assembly GCF_028641065.1. Lineage (NCBI taxonomy): Eukaryota > Metazoa > Chordata > Chondrichthyes > Rajiformes > Rajidae > Leucoraja > Leucoraja erinaceus. The sequence goes on along the minus strand of NC_073400.1, from coordinate 29,626,957 downwards.
GTTTCGAAATTACCATTCGTTACAGTAAGTATATTTATAGCAATAGCATGGGACTGGTGACAGAATGAATCATAGAAGCCTTGGGTGGGGGATTGCAACCTTCGTGTAGTCCGCCCTGTTTCGACTAATGCAATCAACCCGACTTGCAAATTCAAATAAGATCAAATTGAACAAGTAGTCTGACAACTTTAGGCTGTGCACGCCATACGCAAGAAGAAGAAGAAGAAGATAGAAGTCTTTATATTTTACTCTAAGCTCATTCTAGCTTTGTTGCAAGTTTCAGGATTGGATATTAAGCTGTGGCTGAGCAAAGATAAATCTTAAGGACTGATGTTTGGGATCTGGTGATTAAATTATTTCTCAATGCTGAGAACTATATTCTGCACTCTGTATCTTTACCTTCACTCTACCGATTATACTTGACATTTGTCTTGATTGCATATGATCTAAACAGGTCCAGGACAGATAAGAATTCAAAATCTGCAAAGCAGTGACATGCAGAAGTTTGAAAACGCACACCTCCAGATTCACGGACAGTTTCTTCCCAGCTGTTATCACCCAACTGAACCATCCTCTCACCAACTAGGGAGCTGTTCTGACCTTCCATCCACCTCATTGGAGACCTTTGGACTATCTTTAATTGGACTTTACTGGACTTCATCTTGCACTAAACGTTATTCCCTTGATACTGTGAACGGCTTGATTTTAATCATGTGTAGTCTTTCCGCTGACTGGATAACATGAGACAGAAATGCTTTTCACTGCACCTTGGTACCCATGACAATAAACCAAACTAATCTAAACAATGTGACCCAGGATTGTGCCATGGACATACGTGAGAAGTTGAACGTTACACTTGGACGGCTTGATTGTAATCATCTATAGTCTTATTGTCACATGTACCTTGGCTCACGTAACAATTATAAAGTAAAAGCACAGAGTCTCTTGCCAAGAGTAGGAGAATAGAGAACCAGAGGACATAGGTTTAACATGAAGGGGAAAAGATTTAATAGGAATCTGAAGGGTCACCTTTTCAAGCAAATGATGGTGGGTGCATGGAACGAGCTACTTGAGGAGGTAGTTGAGGCTGGGACTATTGCAACGTTTAAGAAACAATAAGACAGGTAGATGGGTAGGATGGGTTTAGAGGGTTATGGGGTAAACGCAGGCAGGTGGGGCTAGTGTAGACGGGGCATGTTACTGTGGGCAAATTGGGCCGAAGGACCTGTTTTCATGCTGTATCACTCTATGATGCTATGGAAATATAGTAATGGATAAACTAAACTAAACTAATTCCCTGCTTGCACTATGATCAGGTTTTTTCCCCACAATATTGATGAGATCTGTAGGCATCTATTTCCACTTCAGTTACTTTGGTTATTTTATAAAAGGCTCCACAAGGAAGTGCCTGTTTCTGTTGTTGCATGTTCATTATTCAACCCAGTTTCGGTCACACTGGAGCCAAACTTCCAAATGAACTTTAATAAATCCATTGGTTGCAAAATCTCCCCGGACTTCAGGCTGATGATGTGAGTGGGGCAGAAGTCATTTTGTTCATCAATCTTTTGAACAGTGTACCTCTTAATATCTCCAGTCTAAATACCTCCCATGTGGTGTGGGAACAATATTTTATTTAAGAACTCACCTGTGCAGAGCCTTGAAATGTTCCACTGTGTTAAAGTTGCTTTATAAGTAAGATATAATTTTAACACCTCAACCATGACTCAAATGGCATTTCTTTATGGTGTTAAGGTTGGTCACAATTGATAATTGTTAAGGTTAACACCATTGATGAGCAGAGAGATCTTTTGGTCCATATCCATGACTCACTGGAAGTGGTAACACAAGTAGATAGAGTGGTAAAAAATGGATTAATGGAAATAACAGCCATAAACTCAGAACTTCCTCCTTCATGTTCTCGAGAACCATATATAACCATATAACAATTACAGCACGGAAAACAGGCCAGCTCGGCCCTTCAAGTCCATGCCGAACATTTATTTGGCAAGACCAGTTTTTTTAAGTTTACTGTTTTGGATAAAATAGGAAGTGATGCTAGAGAGAGCTAGATGGAGCTCTTAAAGATAGTGGAGTCAGAGGATATGGGGAGAAGGCAGGAACGGGGTACTGATTGGGAATGATCAGCCATGATCACATTGAATGGCGGTGCTGGCTCAAAGGCCGAATGGCCTACTCCTGCACCTATTGTCTACTGTCTATTGTCTAACTCATTTATGGTTAAAATACTTACACTTGTCTTTTTAAGAGCAGGCCTAGATTCCAGAATAGGATTAAAATATTCACTGCTCTTATTGTTCTGCAAGACAGTGCCATGTTTCACCAAATGCCTTAGAAATCAACAATCACATTTGTTGGAAGGATCTTCCATATTTCAAGAAGATAGAAATGTTCTCGTAATGATGGCACAGGAAAGGTATTGTAAATGTTGTCCAGGATATCGCATTTTGTTCAAATAATTCAATAAGTTACCTGGCCTCAAAACTATCACCTGGGAATAGAACTACTTAGAGACATAGTCATGGCCTCACGGCTCAGAAACAGGCCCTTCAGTTATAGTTTAGAATACAGCGTGGAAACAGGTCCTTCGGCCCACCGAGTCCGTGCCCACCAGCGATTACCTACACTATCACTGTCGTACACACTAGGGGAAATTTACAATTTTTATCAAAGCCAATTAACCTACAAACCTGTACGTATTTGGAGTGTAGGCGGAACCCTGAGCACCCAGAGAAACCCACATAAGTCACGGGGAGAATGTACAAACTCTGTACTGACAGCATCCGCAGTCAGGATCGAACCCGGGTCTCTGGTGCTGTAATGCAGCCACTCTACCGCTGTGTCATCGTGTAGCCCTGGCTGTTCCCTGGTTCCGGGGCTGTCCTTCACACCACAGCCTCTAGGCTCCACTATCTATTATTTCCCCTCTGAAAGCAGCCACAAATTCACAGGCTTGAAAAGAGAGGAAATTGTGTAATGTTATTATCGCAGTGCAAGTGCTGCTGATTACAGCAAATCTAGTATCTTCCTCCCTCTCCTGGTGTAGTGAAGAGATGTCAGCTGGAACAGTTCCATAATCTCATTGTTCATGGGGACTGCCGACATGGGAATCCCAGTACATGACCAACTAAGTACTGTTGGTGGAGTGATGACGGAATATATACCAGTCATTTATTGACTCATTCACAACTTGTAGCAAAGGCAAATGTCCATTTTGAATTGCACTTGACTTTAATAGTTTGTTCAGCTGTTTCACGTCAATAATGTCATTGATTTGTTTGTGCCTATGATTTAGTTTTTACTGAAGAATGTTAGTGAAAGATAGATTTACATAACAACTTTGTGGCTTAATTGTTACTATGATTGATAAGGGCATTTTAAAAACAATATTCATGTTTTTCATTTGAAAATAGACTTGATTTTGCAATAATTCCAGCTTTTAGAAATATTGATCGTAGACGGATCTTTGATCTTGGGCGGCACTGTGGCGCAGCAGTTGCTGCCTCACAGCGCCAGAGACTTGGGTTCGATACTGACTACGGGTGCTGTCTGTTCAGAGTTTTTACGTTCTCCCTGTGACCTATGTGGGTTTCTCCGGGTGCTCAGGGTTCCTCCCACGCTCCAAAGACGTACAGGTTTGAAGGTTCGTAGGTTTTCTCCGAGATCTTCGGTTTCCGCTCACACTTCAAGACATACAGGTTTATAGGTTAATTGGCTTGGTATAAATGTAAATTGTCCCTAGTGTGTGTAGGATAGTGTTAATGTGCGGGGGTCGCAGGTTGGCATGGACTCGGTGGGCCGAAGGGCCTGTTACTGTGCTGTATCTATAAACTAACTAAAATAAACTAGACAGCATTAATAGAACTGGGCAAGAAATCGATTAATTAAGGGAAATCACAGCACAGATTTGTTTAACCATATAACTATATAACAATTACAACACGGAAACAGGCCATCTCGGCCCTACAAGTCCATGCCGAACAATTATTTTCCCTTAGTCCCACCTGCCTGCACTCATACCATAACCCTCCATTCCCTTCTCATCCATATGCCTATCCATTTTATTTTTAAATGATACCAATGAACCTGCCTCCACCACTTCCACTGGAAGCTCATTCCACACCGCTACCACTCTCTGAGTAAAGAAGTTCCCCCTCATGTTACCCCTAAACGTCTGTCCCTTAATTCTGAAGTCATGTCCTCTTGTTTGAATCTTCCCTATTCTCAAAGGGAAAAGCTTGTCCGCATCAACTCTGTCTATCCCTCTCATCATTTTAAAGACCTCCATCAAGTCCCCCCTTAACCTTCTGCGCTCCAGAGAATAAAGACCTAACTTATTCAACCTTTCTCTGTAACTTAGTTGTTGAAACCCAGGCAACATTCTAGTAAATCTCCTCTGTACTCTCTCTATTTTGTTGACATACTTTCTATAATTGGGCGACCAAAATTGTACACCATACTCCAAAATTTGGTCTCACCAATGCCTTGTACAATTTTAACATTACATCCCAGCTTCTATACTCAATGTTCTGATTTATAAAGGCTAGCATACCAAAAGCTTTCTTTACCACCCTATCTATATGAGATTCCACCTTCAAGGAACCATGCACGGTTATTCCCAGATCCCTCTGTTCAACTGCATTCTTCAATTCCCTACCATTTACCATGTACGTCCTATTTTGATTTGTCCTGCCAAGGTGTAGCACCTCACATTTATCAGCATTAAACTCCATCTGCCATCTTTCAGCCCATTCTTCCAAATGGCCTAACTCACTGTAGACTTTGGAAATCCTCTTCATTATCCACAACACCCCCTATTTTGGTATCATCTGCATACTTACTAATCCAATTTACCACACCTTCATCCAGATCATTGATGTACATGACAAACAACAAAAGACCCAACACAGATCCCTGAGGCACCCCACTAGTCACCTGCCTACAACCCGACAAACAGCCATCCACCATTACCCTCTGGCTTCTCCCATTCAGCCACTGTTGAATCCATCTTGCTACTCCTGCATTTATACCCAACAGTTGAACCTTCTTAACCAACATTCCATGAGGAACCTTGTCAAAGGCCTTACTAAAGTCCATATAGACAACACCCACTGCTTTACCCTCGTCAATTTCCCTAGTAACCTCTTCAAAAAATTCAAGAAGATTAGTTAAACATGACCTTCCAGGCATAGAGGAAATCATATTCAAAAATTTGATCCTTTCCGGTAAAATTACAGATAAAGTTGATGGTAATGAAGTTAATGTGGTATAAATGAGCTTCCAGATGGTTTTAATAACAGGATAAATGGCAGATATCAGGAATAAAAGTAAAGTTGAAGAACATGAAGAACATAAAAGGGGCATTTATGGATAGGAACACCATGTGGTGCCACCAGCAGTGGCTGCCTCGCCAACAGTCTGTCTGTCCTTTCTTCTTTTTGTTATTTTTAGTATGTGTTAAAAGTATGTTTCAGCCTTCGTTGGTTTGTTTTATGTGGGGGAAACTTTTTTTCAATCTCTTATCTCGACGGAGATGCGGTTTGTTTCCGTATCGTATCACTGTCCCCACTGCGGCCTAACATTGTGGAGTTGGCGGCCTTTCCTGGAGACGGACGGGCGCTCCAAGCCGCGGGAGACTGCGGGACTTTAACATTGCGGAGCTTGCGATCCCTTTGCTGGGGATCGAAGCTCTAACCGCGGGGCCTGTGGACTTGAACATTGTGAAGCTCGCAGTCTCTGGTAAGAGTCCCATGGACTCGGGAGATCCATGCAGTGGAGAAAGTTTCAACTGGCCCGATGTGGGAGTTTCGATCACCCCGACGAGGACTTCAATCACCGGCTGCGGAGACTTTGACTGCCCCGACTGCAGATGGTTTGTCTGCCCCGACCATGGTAGAACAAAGAGGAAGAAGTTTGAACTTTATTGCCTTCCGTCACAGTGAGGAATGTGGAATCCACTGTGATGGATGTTGATGTTAACTTTTATATGGTTGTGAGTCTTGTTGCTTTTCACTTAGTTTGCCTGTATGGTAACTCAAATTTCACTGTACCTTAATTGGTACATGTGACAGTAAACTGACCTGGAAACCTTGAAGATGGTTAAGTATCATACTACAGAGGAAAGACATTGAAAACTGGGGTAACAGTGGGTCAGACAGCATCTCTGGAGAAAAGGAATAGGTGATGTTTTAGGTCGAGACCCTTTATCCAACGGAGTCAGAGTAAAGGGGACCAAGACTCGCTACTACAGAGGAATATGGGTGATTGGCTGCTTATTGAGCAGGAGGAAGGTCAATAGTGAGATTGGTGTTGGATTTTTAAAAATCGAAAAAGAAACAGAAACATAAAAATAGGTGCAGGAGGAGGCCATTCGACCCTTCGAGCCAGCACCTCCATCATTGTGATTATGGCTGATAGTCCCCTATCAATAACCCGTGCCTGCCTTCTCCCCATATCCCTTGACTCCACTAGTCCCTAGAGCTCTACCTAACTCTCTCTTAATCCACCCAGTGACTTGGCCTCCACTGCCCTCTGTGGCAGGGAATTCCATCAATTCACAACTCTGGGCAAAAAAGTTGTTTCTCACCTCAGTCTTAAATGACCTCCCCTTTATTCTAAGACTGGCCCCTGGTTCTGGACTCGCCCAACATTGGGAACATTTTTCCTGAATCTAACTTGTCCCGTCCTTTTATAACTTTATAGGTTTCTACATGATTACCCCTCATCCTTCTAAACTCCCGTGAATACAAGCCTAGTCTTTTCAATCTTTCCTCATAAGACAGTCCCACCATCAAAGGGATCAATCTCGTGAACCTACGCTGCACTGCCTCAATCACAAGGATGTCCTTCCTCAAATTAGGATATAAGTGACCTAGACTTGGATTTGCAAGCCACAAGTTTTAAATGAGCTGATGCAAAACGAAATAGCATTGTGAACTGCAATCCAGGATGTTGTTGAATTTCGGGAGTGCATAGACTTGCTGGCGGGATGGACAGACATATGGCGGAAGGTAGACATAAAAAGCTGGAGCAACTCAGCGGGTCAGACAGCATCTCTGGAGGAAAGGAATAGATTACGTTTTGGGTTGAGACCCTTCTTCAGACTGAGAGTCAGGGGAAAGGGAAGCAAGAGAGATATATGCGGTAATATAGAGAGATATAGAACAAATGAATGAAAGAAATGGTGGAAAGTAACGATGATAAAGGAGACTGGCTAATGTGAGCTGTGGTCTAGGTGAAACAAACCAGTGTTAGCTGTGGTCTACATGGAAAAAAAATGTTCGCTGTAATCGAGATGAATAAAAACAGTGTTAGCTGTGGTCTATGTGAAAAAAAAAAACATTGTCAGCTGTGGTTTTGGTGAAAACCTTGTTAGCTGTGGTCTAAGTGAAACCAGCATCTGCAGTTCCTTCCTAGACATATGACATTCATTTATTGCAGAGAAATGAGGTGATAAATTTTGAATACTTTGGGGCAATATAGAATAGTCTGACGAAGGGTCTCGACCCGAAACATCACCCATTCCTTCTCTCCAGAGATGCTGCCTGTCCCTCTGAGTTACTCCAGCATTTTGTGTCTTATCTTCAGTTTAAACCAGCATCGGGTGGCATCCCGAGCCGGCAGCTTCGCCAGCAGCTGTCCGTCCTTTCGACTGAAGAAGGGTTTCGGCCCGAAACGTTGCCTATTTCCTTCGCTCCATAGATGAGTGCTGAGTTTCTCCAGCATTTTTGTCTACCTTCGATTTCCCAGCATCTGCTTCTTAACTATTTAACAATGTTAAGATATGGTCATTGAGGTTATATTAAAACCCACAAACCTGCACGTATTTGGAATATGGGTGGAAACCCACGTGACCAGAGGGATAACGTACAAACTCAGTGCAGACAGCACCCATTGCCAGGATCAAACCTGGGTCTCTGTCAAGGCTGTAAGGCAGTAAGGTTGCGTCCTCAGCCCTCTATTGTACTCCCTGTACACACATGACTGTGTGGCTAGGTTCAGCTCCAACTCAATAATCAAGTTTGCTGATGACACTGTGGCGGTGGGCCTGATCTCAGACAACGATGAGAAGGCCTACCGGGAGGAGGTGGCTGATCTAGCACTCTGGTGTCAGGACAACAGCCTCCTCTTGAACATCAAAAAAACTAAGGAGCTGATCGTGGACTTTAGGAGGGCACATCATCCGAGGACGTACACACCATTGAGGATAAATGGGGATACTGTGGATAGGGTGAGCTGTTTTAAATATCTGGGATCCACATCTCTGAGGATATGACATGAACATCACACGCTGCAGCACTCGTGAGTAAGGCAAGGCAGCGCCTTTACCACCTCAGGCAATTGATGAAATTCAGAGTGTCTCCGAGGATCCTCCAGTGCTTCTACTCAGCGGCTGTGGAAAGCATCTTGTCCGGAAATATTACCATCTGGTTTGGGAATTGTCTGCCCAGGACAAGAAGGCGCTGCAGAGAGTAGGGAACTTCACTCGCCCCCTGCAGGAACTATACATCAGGAGGTGCAACTCCAGAGCCAATAAAATCATGGGAGACCCCTTCCACCACTGCAACGGACTGTTCCAGCTGCTACGGTCAGGCAAAACGCCTCCGTTGCCATGCTGTGAGAACGAAGAGGTTGAGAAGGAGTTTCTTCCCAGAGGCCATTCGGACTGTAAACTCCTATCTCACCAGGGACAACTTTACTGAACCTTTTTCCTTCCGCCCACAATATTTAATATGTAAAAGAATATGTGATTCTGTTTGTAGCTTGTTTGGTTGTTTGTTTGTTTGTCTTTTTGCACAAAGTCCGCGAGTATTGCCACTTTTCATTTCACTGCACAACTCGTATGTGTATGTGACGAATAGGCTTGACTTGACTTGACTCTACCGCTATGCCACTATGCCTTCCATTTGGAATTTGCATTTTACCTTGATTTTAAACATCTCCACCTGATCACTTTGCAATCTTCTCTGTTCTCAGGAGATCAATTGTTCGCTGTTCGCTGATCAATTATCCACCAGACTAAAGTCCTTCATTCCTAAGTTACTTTTTCTAAATCCCTCATGTACCTCTGCAACGATTTCGCAACCTTCCTATTGTGACCAAACTCATATTTTATAAATGGAGGTACACTAAACTATCGATGCTGGAATCTGAAGCAAGAAGGTATCCTGGTGCAGTCTAGACCAAAATGTTGGCAATTTATTTCTGCTTGCGGACTCTGCTTAACCCATTGAGTGCCTTGAGCAGTTTTTTGGCTCTTACATGTTTCATAAAGTTTCATAATAACTCATATAGGCTGTGGGGCGAGGAGCTTTTTCCCAGCGTTTCGAAACCCAAGTCACAGAACTACATGAAATTTTCACATATTATGTAAAAATATATAAATCACCCCTGAAACTCGTCATGAACAAGACTTGCATATTTTTTTATTAAATTTCGGGTATTTTTAGTCCAATCAAAGCATGTTTAACATTGAGTTGTATGCCAGTTGGCCAATCACGCGCTTTGCTTCAGGCTAGCACACAACATGGCTGAGAGGACTTCACTGATGCCTGCTTTACTGGAGATTCCGATGAAGGTTCTTTCTAGTTCTGTGGAATACATGTCGTGGAAACTTACAGCAGGGTAATTGAATTTAGTGAGAAAAGCATTAAGAAGGCTGAAGAATGTGCTGCTAAGAGGATAGAAGAGGAAGAAAGTCTTGAAAGCAAAGTCGATGCTGAAGTGCTGCAGTCAAACTTTGTGAATCAACTGGAACTGAAAGGTAAGATCTAAAGTCTGAATTTATGAAAATCTATCTGTATGGACTTTAATTAATTTAATTGCACCCTTTTATAATGTGAGAAAATGAGATTTCGAAGCTGTACATTCATTCACTCACTCACTCACTCACTCACTCACTCACTCACTCACTCACTCACTCACTCACTCACTCACTCATGCTAGCACACAACCCGGCCTCGGAGTTGGGGCAGCGACGGAGGCAGCGGCAACCTGGCCTCGGAGCTGGGGCAGTGTTCCGGCGGAAGCGGTGACCCGACCCGACTGCAGGCCCAGTGGACGACATCGTCGGGAGCTCATAGTCACAGGTTGGTGACCTGTTCTCCGGAGCCTCCGCAACAACAGCTGCGTCCGCTGGACTGGAGGGCCGCAGCTTCGGCAGCTTCGACCACCCCGGGCCGCAGCTTCGGCAGCTTTGAGCTCGGATTCAGCCGCGGGACTGACATTATTTACCATCGCCCGGCGGGGTCACAGCATCTGAAGCCTGGATCGCCTCGGCGCAGAGGGAGAATAAGAAGGGTTGAGACAAAGACTTAAGACTTTTGCCTTCCATCACAGTGAGGAGGTGCCTGGTGAACTCACTGTGGTGGATGTTAATTTGGTATAATAATATACAGTTTAAATGGACTGCAACACGGAAATAGGCTGCCCATGGTGTAATGTGGGCATTGGCCACTAGATGGCGCTTTCCCGATTTCATTTTCTAATTAGTTTAATTAATTAATGTGCAACTTTAGGCAATGATGAGTTATGACATCCTTCTCAATTATATTTCATCTAAATCTGTGGAAAATTTCATGTAGTTTGGTGACTTGGGTCACGAAAACCGATTTCTAGACACATTTTTGATGCTCGGCCCACAGCCTAATATTCTATGTATCAGAGTTAATTCATTTTTTTCAATCAATTTCCCAATCTGCTCTGGAATTTTCAAGGAGCTTGGCTATTAAACATTCTGCAGAAGTCTTGTTTTTGTACCTTCCAGTTTATATTGCCACTTGCAATACTGATCATAAAATAAGTCTGAAGAAGGGTCTCGACCCGAAACGTCACCTATTCCTTCGCTCCATAGATGCTGCCTCACCCGCTGAGTTTCTCCAGCACTTTTGTCTACCTTCGATTTTGCCAGCATCTGCAGTTCTTAAACATAATGTAATGCGTTACATTCTTTATTATTAAATTTTATTGGCCAAACAACAAACGTATGAAGCAACTTAGAAAATATAGGAAGGAACAATTGTTTGTTAATTTTATATAATGTGGACGTGTAGAGATGAGTACAATATTGTTCTCATTACCTTGCTAAGATTAAGATCAAATTTAGTATTTCACTGCCTTTAAACCTAGCTCTTCGAAACCACAATCAGGAAGTGGTTTGTATTCTTTGCAAAACTGTGTTCTTCTTGGAAGTCAATTGTTGAGCAATGTGTCAATTAATGCTCAAATGTGTGAGGCAAACAAAACTGCTTGTTCTTTTTGTAAACAAGCTTTTGCAGTTATTTTTTTCTATTTGTTCTTCAGGCATGCTGTCTAACCCACTGAGTTCCTCCAGCACTTTGTGTCTTTTGTGTAAACCAGTATCTTCGGTTTCTTGTTTCTACATTTTGACGGGTCTGAAGAAGGGCCCCGACCCGAAACGTCACATATCTATGTTATAGATTCTGAAGATGCACTGTATCCCACCATTGAGCCATCTATACCTCACGATGCCCCAAGAAAGCAGACAACATAATTAAGGACCTTTTTCATCCCAGCCGTCCCCTCTTCTCCCCTCTCCCATCAAGGCAGAAGATATAAAAGCTTGAAATTATACCCCGCCAGTTTCAGGGACAGCTTCTTCAAATCTGATGTGATGTAAGAGACTTTTAGATAAATACATGGAGGTGCAGGGCTGGAGGGATATGGATTATGTGCAGGCAGATAAGGGTTTGTTCAGGGCAAGCACTCTCAGAGGGGGGGGGGGGGGGGGGCAACGAGTGGCATTTGGCATGGGCCTCATGCCTGTCTGCTTCAAAGGGATCTTGATTTGGGTGCCTCTAAAATTGAGGGGCTTCTGCTTGAAATTCTAAAATTGAAATTGGCCTCGGCCTCAGTTCATCTATGAGATGGCCTGGTTCCTGGCATTATGTTCGGCATGGACATTGTGGGCCCGAGGGCTTGTTCCTGTCATGTTTAGTTTAGTTTAGAGATACAGCATGGAAACACGCCCTTTGATCCACTAAGTTTGCCCTGACCAGCAATCACCCATACACTAGTTCTATCGTGCACCCTAGGTACAATTTACAGAAGCCAATTAACCTACAAACCTGCACGTCTTTGGAATGTGGGAGGAAACCAGAGCAGCCAGAGAAAACCCACGCGGTCACTGGGAGTACGTACAATCTCCGTAGTCAGGATTGATCCCAGGTGTCTGGCAGCAACTCTACCGCTGTGTCACTGTGCCACCCTGCCTCAAGAAAGCAGCCAACATAATAAAGGACCTTTTTCACCGCAGTCATCCCCTCCAATCCCTCATTTATCCATGATAACAATGAAGCATATATTTCCACTTTGCACAACGACTAGACTATATCAAAAATATATTTTAGCACTAATTGTCAGTTTACATTTTGAAGGTTTTTGTTAGTTAGCTAGTTAAGTTTATTGTCACTCATAAGTCTCTCAGCTCTTCCTCTTCATTGCAAAATAACGTTTAAGTAGAAACGTTATGAGGAACATAAATGAGGAAGACGTCAGCAAGATATTGTGTATGAAACCACAATGATCTTGCAGATTAACTCTCGAGTTTCAAATTTTCCCAGCACATTTCAAACATAAATTAATGTTCATAGAGTAATGAAAATGGTGAAAAGAGTCAAAAACCTGGCACGAGTGAGGAATATTTGGTAATACGGTCATCAGGTCATTAGTGATACGGCCCATGATGTCTACCCCGCCATTCAATCATGGCTCATCTATCTCTCCCTCCTAACCCCATTCTCCTGCCTTCTCCTCATAACCCCTTTGCAGGATCTGGATCGATTGACCTGGTAGCCGTAGCATTGGTTGATGGAATTTAATACAGAGAAGTGTGAGGTGTTGCAATTTGGGACGTCGAACAAGGGCTGGACCTACACAGTAAATGGCAGGCCTCTGGGTAGTGTTGTAGAGCAGATGGATGATCTGAAAGAGGTGTATAAGATCATGAGAACAGACAGGGAGATCCTCTGTCCCCCTTACTCTTTGATATTGCTCTGGAGCCCCTCGCAATAGGTATCAGGAGTCACCCAAACATCAGGGGTATAAAGGTGGGGAATGTGGAAAGTCGTGTGCGGCTTTACGCCGATGACACATTACTATATCTCTCCGATCCAGAAGCCTCTGTTCTTCCCTTGTTAGATTTTATTAAATCATTTGGCAAGCTTTCTGGATACACAGTCAACTGGAGTAAGAGTGAGTTCATGCCTTTATCAGACAATATAGATTCAGATTGTCTTGAGGCTCTACCATTTAAGATAGTATATGACCATTTTACATATCTAGGACTCAAAATACCCCTAAACCCCAAACTTATATTCAAACTCAACTACGCTGATATGATTACAAAGTTAAAACTGAACATAGAGAAATGGAGGATTTTACCCTTGTCTATAGTGGGGCGTATTAACGCTATCAAGATGGTGTCTCTTCCTAGATTCATATATTTATTCCAAAATCTTCCAATTTTTCTTACTTCATCATTTAAAAAAAAAAAATTGGACTCCATTATCCTTCCATTCATTTGGGGCTATAAAGCCCACCGTATATCAAAGGCACATCTTCAAAAGCCAAAAAATGAGGGAGGCATGGGCCTTCCTATATTTAGGCACTACTATTGGGCAGCCAATGCTAGAGCTCTGATTTACTGGCAATGGGGATTCCCAGATGAACCTTTGGATAATAATAATAATACCCCTTCGTGGCTAAACATTGAAAACACAGCAGTGAAAAATTCCTCCCTCTGTACTTTGCTTTTTTCCAAAACAGAATCCCCACATAAGTTGGTTGGTGAGAACTTCATTTTAAGAAATTCTATTCGAATTTTAAATCAGATAAGAAGTTTCAGTACATTGTCAAATGTCTCTATTTACACCCCCATATGTCACAACCACTCCTTTTTGCCATCACAGACGGATGGGGTGTTTGCTGTCTGGAGGGACAAGGGCCTTGCGACCCTCAGAGATCTATATATTGACAAAAAGTTTGCTTCGTTTAATCAGCTGAAATCAAAATTTAACCTTTCCAACTCTCATTTTTTTCGCTATCTCCAAATTAGGCACTACGTTAAAAATCAAATTGCAAATTTTCAAACCATGCCTGACAGTTGCCCACTCTATGAGCTCCTGCAGCTTCCTCCAGACTCCAAACATCTAATATCTCGCTTTGTGAGTCTATTCACCACCTCTGTATCCACTACCCATCTGAAAGAAGCCTGGTCTACTGAGCTGAATTTCGAGGTGTCTGACGACACTTGGAATGAAGGTCTGACCAGAATCCAAATTTGTTCGATCAATGTCAGGTATAAACTGATTCAGTTTAAAGTCATCCACAGACTCCATTACTCAAAGACCAAATTACATCGAATCTACCCTGCTATTTCTCCATTATGTGACAGATGCAAAAGTGCAGATGGTTCTTTAACACATATTTTCTGGCTCTGTCCTCATATACAAAGATACTGGTCTAAAATATTTGTGGTTTTCTGGGGTCTATGGAAAAGATATTCTCCCTGATCCAGAACTGGCACTTTTTGGATGCTCAGAGACTGCTTTGTACTTCACGTCTGAAGAACAACAAGCACTGATGCTTGGTATGGTGGCAGCCAAGAAAATGATCCTAACAGACTGGAAATCATCTACACCCCCCTGCTTCGTAAAATGGCTCAATGAAATGATAATAATCATACAGATGGAAAGGATACGCTTCTACAACTCCAAGGTACCAAACAACTTTTTAAGTGTTTGGGGACCATTTATCAACCATCTCAAAGTCCAATAATTTCACAATTTCATATTATCTGCAGTGATGTAGTCCTGTGACCTTTACTTCTGCTTTTGCAATGCCTGACTGTGTAGCACCATGTGGATTGTACCAATACTGTTATGCCTGGCGGCTTTGTTTTATTTTATTTTTTTTAATTTTTCTTTTTTCCTTCCTTTTTTTTTTTCCTGTTGTCTTTTTCAGTTTTTTTTTTTTGGTTTGTTTTGTTTAAAAAATTGTATAAAACAATAAAAATTATTAAAACAGGATTGATCCCAGGTGTCTGGCAGCAACTCTACCGCTGTGTCACTGTGCCACCCTGCCTCAAGAAAGCAGCCAACATATTAAAGGACCTTTTTCACCGCAGTCATCCCCTCCAATCCCTCATTTATCCATGATAACAATGAAGCATATATTTCCACTTTGCAAAAACGACTAGACTATATCAAAAATATATTTTAGCACTAATTGTTAGTTTACATTTTGAAGGTTTTTGTTAGTCAGTTAGCTAGTTAAGTTTATTGTCACTCATAAGTCTCTCAGCTCTTCCTCTTCATTGCAAAATAACGTTTAAGTAGAAACGTTATGAGGAACATAAATGAGGAAGAAGTCAGCAGGACATTGTGTATGAAATCACAATGATCTTGCAGATTAACTCTCGAGTTTCAAATTTTCCCAGCACATTTCAAACATAAATTAATGTTCATAGAGTAATGAAAAAGGTGAAAAGAGTCAAAAACCTGGCACGAGTGGGGAATATTTGGTAATACGGTCATCAGGTCATTAGTGATACGGCCCATGATGTCTACTCCGCCATTCAATCATGGCTCATCTATCTCTCCCTCCTAACCCCATTCTCCTGCCTTCTCCTCATAACCCCTTTGCAGGATCTGGATCGATTGACCTGGTAGCCGGAGCATTGGTTGATGGAATTTAATACAGAGAAGTGTGAGGTGTTGCATTTTGGGACGTCGAACAAGGGCTGGACCTACACAGTAAATGGCAGGCCTCTGGGTAGTGTTGTAGAGCAGATGGGTGATCTGAAAGAGGTGTATAAGATCATGAGAGGAATAGATCGGGTAGACTCACAAAGTCTTATGCCCAGAGTAGGGAAATCGAGGACCAGAGGACATAGGTTAAAGGTGAAGGGGAAAAGATTTAATAGGAATCTGAGGGGTAACGTTTTCGCACAATGGGTGGTGGGTATATGGAACAAAATGCCAGAGGAGGTAGTTGAGGCTGGGACTATCTGATCGTTTAAGAAGTTTAAGTTACACAGATACATGGATAGGCCAAGTTTGGAGGGATATGGACCAAGCACAGGCAAGTGGGACTAGTGTACCTGGGACATTGTTGGCGGGTGTGGGCGAGTTGGGCCGAATGGCCTGTTTCCACACTGTATGACTCTATGACACTGACCACACTCTCATTTCACTCCTGCCATTGGGAAGAAGGTACAGGAGCCTGAAAACCGTGACCTCCAGGTTCAAGAACAGCTTCTCAGCAGCAACAATTAGGCTTTTGAACACTGCACACTAACCTCAACTATCATGTATGGGCAGTCTTTGGTTGCACTAAAGACATCAGTTCTTTTTTGTCCTTATTGGACTTATTAACTAATTCATTTTTGTACATTTTCTATTAAGTGTATGCATTGTGTATACAAGCACAATGAGGGGAATAGATAGGGTATTTGTTGGAAGGAACTGCAGATGCTCATTCAAACCGAAGATAGACTCTAAAACCTAGTTACTCATTGGGCGAGGCAGCATCTTTGGAGTAAAGGAATAAGTGGTGTTTTGAGTCGAGACCTCTCTTCAGACAGAGTTAGGGGCAAGGGAAACAAGTCTCTTACCTAGAGTAGGGGAATCAAGACCCAGGGGACAAGGCTTCAGGTGAAAGGGAAAATATTTAATAGGATCCTGAGGGGCATCATTTTTTTACACAGTTAGTTGTGGGTGTATGGAATGAGCTAACTGATGAGGTATTTGAGGCAGGTGCTACAAAAATATTTTAAAGGCATTTGGACAGTTACATGAATTGGACTGGTTTAGCAGGAGATGGACCAAACGCTGGCAGGAGGAACTAGAGTAGATGGGGCATCTTAGTTGATGTGGGCAAGTTGGGCTAAAGGGCCTGTTTCCGTGCTGTACATCTCTATAAATCTGCAGATTCGTTGTGCTACTGAAACAAAGCAATATATTTCCCCTCTGTCGGTACATATGACAATCAAGCACTCTTGTTGCTTGCGTTTAACAATACAAAATCAACCGAATGTCCTCGACATGGATTCAGTTCCAGCGCGTAAAAAAAGTTGAGAAGAATATACCTTGCACTATATTTGTTTTGAGTACTGTTGATATCAATCTTGTAATTGGAGATAGTGTGGTTGTCATTGGTTCTGTTATTAAAATGTATGTTATTGTTAATGTTTAATGTTTTAGGTGTCACTCCTAATGTCACTGTATGTCATATTGCAATTGCGGGCGGAGCACCAAGGCAAATTCATTGTATGTGAATACTTGGTCAATAAACCTATTCATTCATAAACCTATTCATTCATTCATCATTCCTTCATAAGTTCATTCAAGTTCTGTTGAGGCAAGGAAATAAAATTAAGTCTCACCTGTTTTCACATGCAGTGACTAAAGAGAACAAGATTGTCAGATGGAACCCATTGCTTTGAGTAAAGTGCCAATTAGTTTGAGAGATACGGTGACTTTCCTTCAGTGGAATTGGACGTCTTAGTTGAGTTGAGTTTAGTTTAGAGATACAGCATGGAAACAGGACCTTTGGCCCACCTAGTTGACGCCAACCAGCTATCTCCTCCGCACACCAGCACTATCCTGCATACACTAGGGTCAATTTACAATTTTACCAAAGCCAATTAACCTACAAACCTGCACGTCTTTGGAGTGTGGGAAGAAACCAAAGATCTCAGAGAAAACCCACTTGGTCATGGGGAGAACATACAAACTCCGTACAGACAGCACCCGTATCGAACCCGCGTCCCTGGCGCTGAAATGAAGGCAGCAACACCACCGCTGTACACCCGTGCCGCCCTATGTATCATTTATATTTTTATGTGTCTACGTGTATGTGATGTTGCCACAAGCGTGATTTTCATTGTATCTGCACCTCACCATACGTGCACATAAGAATGACAGACTTGACTTGAAAACAGCTCAGCAAAGTATATTACAGTGATGTTCTCATGAGAAAAAGTACTTCCAGAACATTTGATCTGATGGGATGTCATAGCTTATAGTTTCCCTCTTCTAAATATTCTTCACAGTTAAAACCATGAGGCATTTCCAGGATTGAATACAATTTATTCCACATAACTGCAATGTCATGCTACACAACACAAAATAATAAGTCATTGCTATAAAGGCTAGCAACATTGTTTAAATGGCACCTTTACTGAGTGAATATTGTGTAAACTAAGTTAATAATTTTAGCAGAAGAAGCATTAATTCTGTGCAGTCTATTATGAAAGCAAAATGAAAAACACTTTGTCAATGCCCTTTATGGGCGACTATTTGCATACCTTGGGTTAGCAAGCAAAGAATTTCACTGTGACTTGTCACACGTGACAATAAAGTATTAATTAATTAATTATTTCAATCATTCATTCATTCAAAATAATAATGATCATTTGGTCTTGTTGGAGAGTTGTTTCTCAGTCACTATCACCAGTGGATCTTCATTCTGCCTTCTACGGCAAGCTGTGAGGTTTTGGTTCAATGGGTCCCTGCAAAAAAAAACTTAGAAGTCATCAGATTAATTGACTCTGGGAATTGTGCTGTATTTCACAAGGCCACTAACAACAGAATTCTGCTTCCAATTGGCACAGTGATGCAGCTGATAGAGCTGCTGCCTCACAGCGTCCAAGAATTTGCTTGGATTTTGACTTTGATGCTATCTGTGTGGAGTTTACATGTTCTCGCTGTGGCCATGTGGGTTTCCTCCGCGAGCTCCGGTTTCCTCCCACCTCCCAAAGACTTGTGGGTTTGCAGGTTAATTGGCCAATGTGAATTTCCCCTAGTGTGTTGGGAGTTGGGATGAGAGAATGGGATAACATCGAACTAATGCGTACGGGTGATCAATGGCCTGATCGGCACAAAGTGCTGGAGTAACCCAGCGAGTCTGGCACGATCTCTGGAGAAAAAGGATGGGTGACATTTCAGGTCGGGACCCTTCTTCAAACTGAAAGTAGAGGAGAGGGAACTGGGTTCAGATAAGATGGTCTGCGTTTGTTACAGTGGGTCAAAGGGCCTGTTTCCCAGTTGTATTTCTCTGATTCAATGACACTACAACATCTACGTCAAACACTTCAGTTCA
This sequence comes from Leucoraja erinaceus, assembly GCF_028641065.1. Classification (NCBI taxonomy): domain Eukaryota; kingdom Metazoa; phylum Chordata; class Chondrichthyes; order Rajiformes; family Rajidae; genus Leucoraja; species Leucoraja erinaceus. The sequence goes on along the minus strand of NC_073400.1, from coordinate 29,607,817 downwards.
TTCTGCACACAAACATCTTGTCAAGACCAATTGATATCATCTTCGTAGAGCATTGGTTTGGCCTATATTTGTGAAGTACTTTATCTAAACGCTTTTCGTTTGTTTTATTTTATCAGCATGTTTGAAGGTATTAATGGACAGCATTTGGAAGCATTCAGCGATTCTGATGATCTCCGCAAAACATACCTTCCTTATACTTGTGAACAATGAGACTGAGATGCTGCAGATCCCAAGCAGAGCGAAGTACAGCCAGCGTCCCACATTCCATATCGTGTAACTGAGCAAAGGGGGAAAGATACAGAATCAGTGGGAGGAAACAGACTTGTTCGTGTTGGAAACATTCATAGCCTGATTGCTGTGAAATCTCTGCATGGAGCAGGGTACAGCAACAGAGCCCAGGTAGTTCACCTGGGAAATTCCACCGTCCAGGATCTCGACCCGAAACTTCACCTATCCATGTTCTTCAGAGATGCTGCCTGACTCGCTGAGTTACTCCAGCATTTTGTGTCTAGCGTTGATAAAGTTAGATAAAAAAAGATGGGAGAAGTGACGAGTGGTATGTAAACACCAGCATGGGACCAGTTCAGTTGATCTTTTCTGTGCCTTAAATCCTATGTGATCAGATGTCATTCTGCGTAACCCTGGAACCTCATCACATTGAGGGTATTGTGTGCATTTCTGGTCGCCATGTTACAGGAAAGATTTTGTCAAGCTGGAAAGGGTGCAGAGAAGATTAACGAGGATGTTGCCGGGACTCGAGGGACTGATGTATAGGGAAAGGTTGAGCAAGCTAGGTGATTATTTCTTGGAGAGCAGGAGGACGAGGGGTGATCTTATGGAGGTGTATCATCAAGAGATGAATCAAAAATTACTCTCTCATCTTTTTTTTGTTACATTGACACATTTGATAGAGCTGCTCTCTTAAGGCGCTAGACACCTGGGTTCGATCCTGAACTCAGGATGTTATCTGCGTGGATTTCTACATTCTCCCTATGACCGCGTGGTTCTCCTGCAGGTGCTCTGGTTTGCTCCCACATCCTAAAGGCATGCGGGTTTGGAGGTTAATTGGCATCTGTAAAATCGCCCTTAATGTGTAGGAAGTGAACAATAAGGTGGTACAACACAGAACTAATGTTAACGGGGGGATGGAAGATCGACACAAAAAGCTGGAGTAACTCAGCGGGTCAGACAGCACCTCTGGAGAGAAGGAATAGATGATGTTTTTCATGTTGAGTCACTTCTTCAGACTGATCTATGGATGTCATGGACTCATAGGGTGGAAGGGCCTGTTTCCGTGCTGTTTCTTTAAAACTAAAAACCCAAAAAAATAGCTAGAGTCCATTTGGCCCATTGAGTGTATGCTGGATCTTAGATCATTCTCGTACTCCGATCTCAACATTTGAATCGATTGAAGTCAATACTCTGATGCACTTAACTAGCAAATGAAAGAGGAAATTCTCTTCCAATTAAATATCATAAGGAAGCAGAGCCAATCACAACAGCAGTAATAACATAATTGTACCATTCAGTGCAGGTGGATCGGGTGGAGTCATTTTGACTCTCATTGGATCTTTTTACTGTACTTGCAAAAGGTGTAGTCATCATTCGTTCAGTCACTTTATGTTCTGTTGGGTCAAGGAAATACAATTCAGCATCACCTGCTTTTCACTTGCAATCTTAAGTTCATAAGGCATAGGAGCAGAATTAGGCCATTTGGCACATCAAGTTCATCAGTTCATGTTCATAAGCGATAGGAGCAGAATTAGGTCATTCGGCCCATCAAGTCTACTCCATCATTCAATCATGGCTGATCTATCTCTCACTCCTAACCCTATTCTCCTGCCTTCTCCCCATAACCCCTGATACCCGTACTATCTCCGCCTTAAAATATCCATTGACTTGGCCTCCACAATATTCTGTGGCAATAAATTCCACAGATTCACTACCGTCTTGCTTAAGAATTCCTTCCTAAAGAAACACTCTTTAATTCTGAGGCTATGACCTCTGGCCCTAGATTATCTCACTAGTGGAAACATCTTCTCCACATCCACTCTATCCAGGCCTTTCATTATTCAGTAAGTTTCAAAAAGGGCCTCCCTCACCCTTCCAAACTCCAGCGAGTACAGGCCCAGTGCTGTCAAACACTCATCATATGTTACACAGAAAAGCTGGAGAAACTCAGCGGGTGCAGCAGCATCTATGGAGCGAAGGAAATAGGCAACGTTTCGGGCCGAAACCCTTCTCCTTCGCTCCATAGATGCTGCTGCACCCGCTGAGTTTCTCCAGCTTTTCTGTGTAACCTTCGATTCTCCAGCATCTGCAGTTCCCTCTTAAACACTCATCAAATGTTAACCCACTCATTCCTGGGATCGTTCATGTAAACCTCCTCTGGACCCTCTCCAGAACAAGCACATCCTTCCTCAGATATGGGACTGACCAAACAGTCTGCTCCACCATTCAATCACGGCAGATCTATCCCTCCCTCTCTACCCCATGTGCAGGGGGAAGATGTGCTGGCCGTAGCAGTGCGCATGTGCGAGGCGGCCGGCCGTGCCGGCGGACGAGGAGCCCGGCGGCCCAGACACGGATGGCGGGCGGAGACGGAGAGTAACAGAGAGAGAGAGATAAAGAGGGGACTCACTCAGAGTTAAACGGCAGGTGTCCCGGGTGCTTGCCATGCCAGGCAAAATGACAAAACTTTTAGGTTGCCCGGCAGGACGTTAGATGGCCATTGGCACCTGGGCAACAGTAAATTTCGAGCCCTGCTTTGGCCGAGGCCCCTAGATTTCGGGGCCCTGGGCAGGGTAACGTTTCGTACTTACCATTGTTACCGAAATGCACCATATAACTGCAATTCTCTCCGGTGTTGGACACTGCCACAGTGACCATTTCACTGGACTCTGTCCCGTTATTATTTGAGGCTTTGCAGTAATATTGATGGCTTTGTTGTTTGAAGTATTGACAACGTAGATCCAGGTTGTTATTTGAGATCTTTAAGGTATTTTCATACCAGGTGTAGCGAATGGGAAGAGATCCCCGCTCAGACTTACAGGACATTGTCACTGAGCCTCCGACACTGGGGACATTGGCTGGTGATAGTAATCCAAGCACAGGAACAGACACAGGTTCTGTGGGAAAGGAGCAAATAATGGATACAAAGTCAACACCTGAATATAAACGACTCTCCCATTCTGGCACCCTTGTACCTCGACTTTTGAAGAGGTACACGCGAACCTCGTCTCCTGCCTTCGGTGCTCGCAATATGACCTCGACCTTGACATCGGCCAGCCCAAACGGAGGCTTGGAGACCGGTTCGCTGAACACTTGCCACGAGCGAGCCTGGGGATGCTGGTTGCTAATCGTTTACGTCACCTTCCCGTTCACCCCTTTCTGTCCTGTTTAGGTCCATCCATTGCCAAAACTATTTTGAAACAGAAACAGCAACTCATATTCCCCTTAACAATCGGCCAACGCAACGGTATGAACATTTGTATTCGCGGATTTCAATTAATGCCTCACTACCGTCCCTCCCCCCCATGAAACTTCCACCCCATCCCAGCCACCCTTCCACCATCCCCGCTTCTGTACATTCATAAACTCGTCACATCTCCCACCGAGTTCCCCGTTTCCTTTGTATACCGCCCCCGTTCCCCTCCACGCGGTCAATTCCATCCCTCCATCCCTCCCTCAATCCTGCTTCACATTTCACTGTTCCTCCTCTCCTTATCTGGTCTCCTCCTCACTTATATCACTCCACCCGTCTGTTGATCAACCCTCTCATCTCTATCTATCTATCTATCTCATCTCTATCTATCTATCTATCTATCTATCTATCTATCTATCTATCTATCTATCTATCTATCTATCTATCTATCTATCTATCTATCTATCTATCTATCTATCTATCTATCTATATATCTATCCCTCGCCAGGCTTGGTGCCGTTCCCATCTCTCAATTCCAGTTTTCTCCTCCCTCATTCCGTCTGTCTGAAGGAGGGTCACGACTCGAGTGTTCAAGAAGGAACTGCAGATGCTGGAAGATCGAAGGTACACAAAAATGCTGGAGAAACTCAGTGGGTGCAGCAGCATCTATGGAGCGAAGGAAATAGGCGACGTTTCGGGCCGAAACCCTTCTTCAGACTCGAGTTGGTTTTGTCCATTGCCTCCACAGATGCTACCTGACCCACTAAGTTCTTCCAGCACTTATGGTTTTGTTCACGTGTCGTACACCTGTCCAATGTTCGGTGGCTATAGAGAGAGGCTATAGTTGTGCTTGGATTAAGTGACCTGCAACAGGAAGGGAACCCACTGATGCTGATATCGGGGTGGAGACAGCGAGAGATATTGTCAGTCTGAGAATCCCAGAAACTCGGGGAAGCTGGAGGTCGCCGGGAGTTTCCTGAAAGGTCTGATTAGGATTGCTTTACTCAAATTTCCACCGAGATTGGGCCGGGTGGAGAGGCTGGCTGGCTGCCGGGCGGTGGGTGGTCAGTGGTGAGTGGCTGCTGGGGGTGGGGGCGCATTGACGGGATAGAGGGAGAGAGACCGCTGGGTGGGGAGAGGGTGTATGGTCCCTGAGGTGGGGGCGGGGTGCGGGCTGGCCTGCCCCGGGAGTATTGAATGCAGTCTGTTGAACTCACGGGACTGATTCCCTGTTTATGATTCTCCAGGTATTCAGACCAGACCACTTGTTTCTACCTGATCTGTCGGATTATTAGTTTTAGTGGGAATGCAAACCTCTGACAGGGTGACATTTCATACAGTTCAGAGGCAGGGAAATGTGCTGAGCGGGACAGAGCCGGCACTGGGTGAGAGCAACATGAGTGGGGTTTCCCGACCCCCGCCCGCTCCCCGCAGGTCTCTGCACTGCTGCGGAGCCTCGGGATATCGGTGCTGCCCTGACCCTTCCCGGAGAAAACATGGATCAGGCATTTCAGTGGAGACGTCAAGTCAATCGCTGCGAAACGTACCGTCAGATACTTGGAGATAAATGTTAAACAATGGATCGTAGCCAGATGTAGTAATTCCACAGTTGTACCATCCAGTATCTCCAGAGCGAAGATCCTCCACAGTCACGGTAAATATTCCTCGTGCCGGGTTATCGGTGATTGACGCTCTTCCATTCCGTCCGTGTTGCCCATTTGTTTCCAATACAACTATACAATGGCGGGTCCACCCTTGACACCAGTATTTTGTGTGTGAGCGGTACTTTGCTTCATAGTGACAATCGATTGTGATCGCTCTTCCCACAACTCCTCTTACATGTTCCTTCCCCCACACCGCACCTGAAACTGAGAGGTCAAATCTTCTGAAAATGAACAGGAAAAATCAGCTGAATATTCGGAATGATGAGGGGTGTGTTGGACAACATTCACCCCCGCACCAACACTGGACCAGATCATCCATCACTGAATGGACTTGCCCTCGTTTCAATTGGAAACGTCTCTGCCATCTCCAACCTAGTGGTAGGAAACAACATCTCATATTTCCCGTCGGCAAATTACACCTCAATGGTATGAATATTGATATCAAGTAAACCTTACATCCCCCCCTCTGTCCATCCCTCCCCTACCCAAGTTGCACCAGCTTCTTGTTGAATCTCATTGTCTGTAACTAGTTCTCACTCACCGCACAGCAATGGCCTGTTTCCTTTACCATTGTTACTTGTTTACATATCTTTCATTCATTTGTTCTATATCTCTCTACACAACCGTCTATACCTCTTCCATTTCCCCTGACTCTGTAGAAGAGTCTAGATCTCGAAACAGCACCTATCCCTTAGTTCCATAGATGCTGTCTGACCAGCTGAGTTACTCCAGTATATTGTGTCTATCTTCCAAACCAACATTGTCTCTGCCCCCTCAGCATTGCCGGCGTTTCTATCGCTCGTCACGCTGCTGGGAGCGGCATCTCCCGGCCTTAGTGTCGGCTGGTGACTTCCCAGAAGATCCAGCAGTTGTGAATGGAAGGAGACCACAGAGTACAATATTCGGCAAATTACCTCACTATAGCTACCAACTAAATGGCTCGCTTTAATGACCGAGTGAGAAAATACGTCCAGGAAAATATATGGGATTCTGGATAGTGATCCCCTCTCACTCACAATCAGTTTCACAACAGCATCAGGGTTAAGGCTGGGCCTTGCTGAATTAGACAAAAGCACAACAGAGGCAAAACAAAATGAGAAGTAAATGATTACTCATTGCGGGAGCGCTGTTGACCAACATTCTACCCACGAGGATTAGTGAACTAACAAAATAAACATCTAAATTTTAAACAAAACGGACCTCTTGTCAATTTGAGAATTTGAAGCGTAACTAGACCAAGTGGAGACCCGTTGTGTATGTACCCCCAACGTGCGGTTGCGAGGGGAGAGGGGGGGGGGGGAGTGGCATGCGGCGTCACACACATTAACCACCCCCACACACACTAACTACCCCCTCGCACACACGCTAACTAACCCCCCCTTGTCAATATATTAATATTATTCATTTGCTCCTTTTACCCCACAACCGCCCTATCTACTGACGCATAGCCCCCAACTCGCAGGCGCGTCTAGAGAGGAAGGGGGGGGGGGGGTTAGAGAGTGAGGGCAGAGAGAGAAGGGGGGAAGAGGGAGGGAGGGGGGGAGGGCAGGGAAGGAGGGGGGTACAGGGAAGGGGGGGGGGAGAGAGGGGGGGGGGGGGGGGGAGGGAGACGGAGATGAGGGAACGAGAGAGAGAGGTGGGGGAGAGAAGGAGAGAGAGGTGGGAAGAGAGAGAGAGAGAGAGAGAGAGAGAGAGAGAGGGTGGGGGAGGGGTGGGGAGAGAGATTTATTCAAAATCTGGGGAAATAATTGACCAAGGAATGGATTTCTGAACTCCTAAGATAAATCGCTACGGAAATTGTAAAAATCTCCGCTTTTTTGTGTCAGGTTTTTGAGGAGATACGTTTCAAAAGCAAAATGCCGTACACACACACACACACACACACACACACACACACACACACAGATATATAGATAGATAGATAGATAGATATATAGATAGATAGATAGATAGATAGATAGATAGATAGATAGATAGATAGATAGATAGATAGATAGATAGATAGATAGATAGATAGATAGATAGATAGATAGATAGATAGATAGATATTCATATATAAATATACACCGTTCTGTTTTCTCGTTTATAACATTGTTTACAGAGTACTATGTTTACATATTCTGTTGTGCTGCTGCTAGTAAGGATTTCATTGTTCTAACTGGGACGTGAGTGAACAAAACACTCTTGACTCTTGACTTACTCCGCTAATGTGTGGGATAGAACTAGTGTACAGGTGATCGGTGGTCGGCGTGGACTCGGTGGGCCGAAGGGCCTGTTTCCACGCTGTATCTTTAAATTAAACTAAAAACACTAAAACCAGAGGGAGGGTAAAGAAGGGTCTCTACCCGAAACGTCACCCAATTTCTTCTATCCAGAGTTGCTGGCTGCTCCATGGAGTAACCCCGCACAATTAAAGCATGGAATAGTCTTCACCCTACCATAGTTACCCAAACAGACGCAACTAAATTTAAGGTACCTCTTTTTTCCCCAAGAACCCTTTCATGCTTACGTCCAAGTCAAGAGTCAAGAGATGTTTAAGAAGGAACTGCAGATGCTGGAAAATCCCAGGTACACAAAAATGCTGGAGAAACTCAGTGGGTGCAGCAGCATCTATGGAGCGAAGGAAATAGGCAACGTTTCGGGCCAAAACCCTTCTTCAGACTGGTGGGGGGTTAGGGTTAGGAGGAGGAGAAGCCCGAGGGCTGAGGGAGAGCTGGGAAGGGGAGGAGACAGCAAGGGCTAACAGAATTGTGAGAATTCAATGTTCATGCCACCAGGATGCAGACTCCCCAAGCGGAATATGAGGTGCTGTTCCTCCAATTTCTGGTGGTGCTCACTCTGGCCATGGAGGAGGCCCAGGACAAAGAGGTCAGATACGGAATGGGAGGGGGAGTTGAAGTGCTGAGCCACCGGGAGGTCAGGTTGGTTAATGCAGACCGAGCGGAGGTGTTCGGCGAAACGATCGCCAAGCCTACGCTTGGTCTCACCGATGTAGATCAGCTGACATCTAGAGCAGCGGATGCAATAGATGCAGGTGAACCTCTGTCGCACCTGGAACGACTGCGTGGCTCCTTGAATGGAGTCAAGGGGGGAGGTAAAGCGACAAGTGTAGCATCTCTTGCGGTTGCATGGGAAAGTGCCTGGGGAGGGGGTGGTGCAGGAGGGAAGGGAAGAATTAACAAGGGAGTTACGGAGGGAACGGGCTCAGCACTTCAACTCCCCCTCCCATTCCGTATCTGTCTTCTCTGTCCTGGGCCTCCTCCATTGCATGAACATTGAATTCTCACAATTCCGTTAGCCTTTGCTGTCTCCTCCCCTTCCCATCTCCCCCTCGGCCCCTTCTCCTACTTTTTCCTTTCTTCTCCCTGCCCCCCCGCCCCCCATCAATCTGAAGAAGGGTTTTGGCCCGAAAGGTTGCATATTTCCTTCGCTCCATAGATGCTGCTGCACCTGCTGAGTTTCTCCAGCATTTTTGTACTAGAGTCAAGAGAGTTTTATTGTCATGTGTCCCAGATAGGACAATTTTACTTCGGAGTCACGTGAGTGATTCCGTGAAGATCCCAGCCCAGTGCGCAGGTGCCGCAACCAAGGACGTGAGGTAAATACTTACCTTAATCGGGCCTTGTGGTTTTTGCTCCAGGGGGAGCAAAGCAGCAGAGGAAGCGGCCCCCGTTCGACTCCAGCGAAGGAGCCGACAGTGGAGGGGGATAGGCGCTAACGGGACCGCACACGCTGCGGACCGCTGATAGAGAGCTGCGCTGATGCCGGTCCGCTGAACAGCTGTTTGGTAACAGCAGCGGACCGGCGGGAAGTTTAAAAACCCGACCGGCAGCCCTGCAGACTCCTGACAAGGAGAATCGCCGCCCGGGAACCGCTACAATGCCGCCTGAAAAACGGCAGGCAGCCTCTAACTACAGGTAAGACAAAAAACGTACCAAAATTACAGGTTCTACAGGAATCACCTTCCTCCAACACTGGAACAGGTGGAGACAGCAAAAATAAGTATGTATGTCTCCCCAAGCCAGAGGAGGTCATGGAGTTCAAAACCTCCAGGAAAAAAGGGGCACTGGCTGAATGCCAAGGGAGCTGACAGTGCTATTGCACTAGCCATCTCCCTTGTCGAGGGATTGATGCAACAGCGGAAGTTTGAGCTATGCCTCCTCCAATTTATAGCACACCCTTTTGCTCCCTCTTTTGAGGCTAGCTAAGGAGGCCAGGGCTGGGCTGGCTGGCTTAAACGCTGGGCAGGCGGACGAGAACACAGCAGTATGCCAGGGGAGCAGGATCAGGAAGAGCTACTGGGTGTCGTGGGCCACTACATGGCTCCTCCACGCGACCATCTTCCCAAACAAAGCCCTGCAGGAGGAGTAGGCCTTTCTAGAGGCAAATCCGCAGGCAGCTGGGTCAGCAGACTCGCAGACAAGAGCTAAAAGCAGCGAATCTGAAGCTCCTAACAGAAGGGTCAAGATGTCAGCCTTTGCTCGTTTTTTTTCCACGGATATACTTACCTGGCAGGCGAGACGCCATGATCACCAAGGTGGTTCCCCAGGATGAGACTATCCCGTTGCACTACGAGTGTGCTGACGCCTAAGATGTTCCCAAATTTGGGATACTCGACTGACATTTGTGCATATACGACCTGCCCACAACCCCAATATACGGGGCATACAAACCGCTGCTGCGGGAAGAGAGAGGCAGCTAAACCTGTGCGCCTCATGAGGGCAGGCCATGGAACGAGCAGGACATCGCATCCAACACCCAGCTGGCAGCACCCCTCGGCATCCCACGAGCAATATCGAACAAGGCTGGTGAAAGCCTGGCGACCGCTTCACATTACCCCCATAGTTCTTTTTAGACAGGGGCCCAGAGCGGAGCCGTGGGAAAATACCGACAGCACCAGCATACCAGCAAAACTAGGCCTTCATGAAAAAAACAATAAACATGGAGGTAGGTAGTCTGGTTCCTCCCAGTTTTACACTAAATAAGGGTGTTCTACTAACTGGGGGGGGGGGGGGGGGGGGGCAGGAGTTGATAAAGCATGGGAAGTCACAAATAACTAAAATATACTCAACAGTATTAGTGGATAAAAAACAAATTCAAATTGGGCATATTACCGCCAGTTCAGCAATGCGCCCAAAGGGCATTTTCTCCCTCTAAGAAAGAGAAGTGAGAAGGTCAATCTGAACTAGAAAGGCTCATTACTAAACGGATCATGGGAGTAAACATGAACCATTGGAATTTGTATCGAATATATTCACCAAAACTACAAAAGATGGTGAATGTAGCATCATCATTGATCTAATATCACTAAATAAATCTGTTGAGTATATACACTTTAAGATGGAGACGGGTTTTTGTCACTGCCAGACATCTCCAAAGGATACCTATGGCGAGCATTGATATGGAAGATGCTAACTATCTTATACCCATACACTAGGATCATTATAGATACCTAAAAATTTTTACCTGGATAATGGATATCCCGGTTAGGGCAACTATGAGAGTATAGAGCATTCCCAATGGTCTAACCTCAGCCCTAAACTATTATAAATATTAAAAATGGCCATGAAAATATTAAGAAAAAAGCAAGCATAATCATGGCTATATTGGATGATATCCTCATATTAGGGGAAACAAAGGAATTAGCTGTGGCAGCAGTTCTAGCTACGAAACAGCTCTCTGCTAAAGCTCCCCCATCCCACGCCCAGATAAACCAGAATTGAAGCCGTTAACTACCATGGATTATCTGGGCTTCAATAACAATTCCATCCATATGACTGTTACTTTGCCAAGGTACTTGGGTCACTATAATCAAATCATGATTGTACCCACTGAAGCTATATCACAATTACAGTGGTGGGCATACATATATTTTGCATAGTTCTCTGCCCTATTATCATCACCAATCCCAACTTGATTATTAAAAATCGATGCCAGTACTTTAGGCTGGGGAGCAACTAAACTCCATATCTATCACAGGTAACAGATGGACCAATTCACAAACATCGTTACTACACTTATCAACTATTGGGATTGGTGATCGCCTATTGGGCTAAAAAGCATATGCATTTCAAATGCAGCACGTACATATGTGGTTACGGATTGATAATACTATGGTGGTGGCTTATATCAACCATATGGGGAGCATAAAAATCATTATTGTGCAACAAATTGGTCAAACAGATCTGGCAATGGTGTGTCAAAAGACATTTTAACTATCAGCTGCCTATGTCCTAGGAAGCTAGAACACAGTGGGAGACACCACGTCACGGGTAAAAATTTATGATAACATTGAATAGATGTCAAACCCAAAATATCTGCTAAAGGTATTAAGCAGTTTGAAAGCCAGATATCAATTTGGTTGCACAAAACGGAATCACCAGTAACCTATGTATGTGACTTAGGAACCAGATCAGAGGCAGCAGCGATAGATGCCTACACGCTGTAAGGGGGAATGTCTGCTTTGCCTTCCTCCCTTCTGCCTCATCAGTCCCATGGAATCTGTCTCCGAGATATTGAAGGTGCCCGACCGGCCTACACAGCCATGGTTCCCAGTTCATCACGACATGGTGGGCGAGTCACCTATGGATTTCCCTAATGGACCATGGTTGCTGACTCAACCCAGTATCAGGCATAAGCCACCCATGCCAGAAAAACATCAAACTCCTGGGTGCAGGTTTTGAATAGACCTTACCAGGGACTGGGATTATCCAAAGGAACCATTACCACCATGTCGGCATCCCTGCGAACAGTCACCAAGAGCTAACATGGGTAAAATGCCAACGCAGGGACAACATACCAAAACTATTCAACCACTGACGTATTGGAGTTCTGGAACATCTACACCATGACTAAAAGGTGAGTTACAGTGCCTAAATACAGCATGGAGCCCTTGTCTGCTTATCTAAAACGTCAGCAGAGCATGGAGGTTCTACCATGTATGGGATATCGGTGTGATATTGACATATCTCAGAGAATGGCACCAGCCAGATCCCTCAGCTTGCTCAATCTATGTTAAAAACGCTCATGCTTATAGCTCTCGTACACTCCATAAATCTAGACTGGATAACATGGTGATTACCCCAGCGCATCACATTCATATTCTAGGTCTGGTAAAAACCTAACTCGCAGGTATATGGGACTAGGCGAGATTATGAGTTCGGCACGGACTAGTAGGGTCGAGATGGCCTGTGTTTTCCGTGCTGTAATCGTTATATGGTTATATGGACCAGGAACGCCCAATTCACTGGTGGGATTCCGGGCCTACCCACCACAGTCCAGGTTGAGTGTGGTGACCCATGACATACTTAGCCTATGGGTCAACCACGGAAACCCCAAGAGGGATACGGCAGCACTTTGTGGCTCAAACAGGTCTGAAAGCTGCCGGAATGAAATAAACATTTTAATCCCATTCCACTGTGGTGGAGCATTGATATCAGCCACTGATGTTTCAAACTGGACATCCGGTGACCATATCATGAGGTGTCTTTTTCACACGGCAGAATGGTCAAGGGAGTTCAGAACATTTTTTATTGTAAACCGTTGATAAACCTGATTTAATTGCAGAAAGAATATTACAAACTGCGATATTAATTTAAGCTCAGGGGAGGTTGTTATTGTTAACAAATACCTTTCTGTTTCTTGTGAAAGCAGATCCACTGGTTGATTACGATAACACTTCCTCCCTCAAAAACTTCGGCAGTAGTTGAGGCAGGGACTATCCCATAATCTAAGAAGCAGTTAGACAGGTACATGGATAGGACAGGTTTGAAGGTACATGGACCAAACGTGGACAGGTGGGACTAGTGTTGCTGAGACATGTTGGCCGGTGTGGGTAAGAAGGGCTGAAGGGCCTGTTTCCAGACTGTATCACTCTATGACTCTAACACATGTGAAACTCTGCAGATTCAGGAGCTGGGGTGGAGACACATCATCACATCAGTCCAGGTCGGCTCACAAGCCACAAGACAAATGCCTTGAAGGAGAACTCAGAGGCTGGGGAAAGCACAGTGTGTAGAACAGCTCGAGCAGCAGAGTCTGTTGTAAGGCAGCTGGTTTTTCTCAGAAGGGAGAGATTACCACAACTTCTCCAAATGCTAAATTGGACAGTCACTCTGGTGCTTCCTCATTTGAGATGCCGCCTGTTCCCAATGGCTGGCTTTCACAGAATTTTCTTTGAATGTGCTAAGGTTTAGGTTCAACATTTCCCATTGCAGTACGTGGAGGGAGTGCCGTGTGTCTTTGATCGACTAAATGCTGGGGTAACGCAGCGGGTCAGACGTCATCTCTGGCGAGAAGGGGAGGTGATGGAGACAGAGGGAAAGCAAAGGCTACTTGAAGTACACATTGGATACATTGGTGATGATTTGTGTAGTACCATGTTACAGAGAGAGAGTGTTTACATGACTATATTCCAATACTGGTCATATTATTATGTGCTGAACATTTTGCAGCTTTACGTGGCGACACATTTTTAACCATCTGAATGAATGAATGAATGAATGTCTATTGGCCAAGTATTCACATACAAGGAATTGGCCTTGGTGCTCCGCCCGCAAATGACAAAATGGCATACAGTGACAGATAGGAATGCTACATAAAACATAACACATTAATAACACTGCATCTCTGCAGTGGCAACAGTGTATAACGTGCAAACTAATACTAATTATCAGAATGTCCAATGCTGAATGTTACTCACCGGGCAAGAAACAAATGAGAAGAATTGGCACCAACATCGTTTTAGATGCAGACCCCATGCTGGGACGTTTATTGTTCAGCTCTTAGTCCAGAGAACTAAATAAATGCCCATCGAGAGGAAATGTTACAATATAAATGATGAAGAAAGAAACAAGGAACCGGAATGTGAAACAAGAGTAAGCCAATAGCTGACAACCAGCTAGTTCCCCTTGGCTATAAATGATTTCACGAATCTAAAGTGAATTTTAATCACATGATAGAATGTAGTTATGCTATGACTCCATGCTACTCCCATGGCATGAACTTACGAGGTCCAGATAACTGGACAAAGTCAGAAGGGATTGTGCCAACGCCTGTGGAATCATCTTGTTCTGTAGTTGGGAGAGGACCACCATATCTATGCTGGATGTTGGCTACAGAGGTCTTCAGGACAGGTAGCATAGTCCCACACCCACCTCTCTGGTCACCCTTTGACCAGAAATGGCTGATTGTGGTGGGCAAGTCATGCCGATTTGGACGGGATTTGTTCTGAACTTTGATGGGTGTGATCCAGGCTGGGACTTTGATCTCAGGGCAGGTCTCGTTTCATGCCTGGAGCTTGTTAATGGTGGGCGATTTAGTTTTGTTTGGAGATACAGCATGGAAATAGTCCCTTCGGGCCAACCAATTCCACACCATTGTAGTCCAATGTTATCCCATATTCACATCCTACACACTGGGGGACATTTACAGATGCTAATGAACCTACAAACCTGTACATATTTGGGATGAAGGAGGAAACCAGACCACCTGGAGAGAACCCGACTGTCGCAGTGAGAACATGCAAACTCCACACAGGCAGCGCATGATGCCAGGATCAAATCCAGGTCTCTGGCGCTGTGACACGGCAGCTCTACCGCTGCACCACTGTTCCTGATGGGTTTTGCTTCATTCCAAGTTTGATTCTCGCAACCAGCTAAGTAACCCAATACAAACCTGACCCACAATTGCCAAAAGTTCGACTTCCCCAGCAAGCCTTACTGGTTGGGAAGGGGATTGGATTTCCGACTAAACCTCAACAACATTGTAAGTTTAAAAAAATCTCTTATTGCTCATTTCACAAAACCTTTGGCCAGGATGTCATTCACTGTCCAGTTGGCAAGTTTAGTTTAGTTTAGTTTATCGTCATGTGTACCGAGGTAGAGTGAGAAGATGTTTGTTGCAACAGAAAGACGATGCATGATTACTGTTTAAGAAAGAACTCCAGATGCTGGAAAAATCGAAGGTAGACAAAAATGCTGGAGAAACTCTGCGGGTGAGGCAGCATCTATGGAGCAAAGGAATAGGCAACGTTTCTGGTCGAGACCCGAAACGTCACATATTCCTTCGTTTTTGCCTACCTATGCATGATTACAAACAGCCATCCACAGTGTACAGATACAGGATAAAGTGAATAACATTTAATGCAAGATAAAGTCCAGTAAAGACCGGGTAAAGATAGTCTGGCTGTCTCCAATAAGGTGGGTGGGAGGTTAGGACCGCTATCTAGTCGGTGAGAGGATGGTTCAGTTTCCTGATAACAGCTGGGAAGGATCTGACTCTGAATCTGGAGATATGCATTTTCACATTTCTGTACCTCTTGGCTGATGGAAGAGGGGAGAAGAGGGAGTGTCCAGGGTGTGACTCATCCCTGATTATGCTGGTGGCCTTGCCAAGGCAGCGTGTCTTGTTGATGGAGTCAATGGAAGGGAGGTTGGTATACAATCGTACACAGTGTTAATAATGGACAAAGAAGGTAATGAAATCATTATATCTCACTTTAATCTATTTCAAGGCAGATTGCTGCCCTTAAAGTTAGCCTGTGTGGCGATAAGAATTACTAACCACTTGAAAGCATCACTTGGAGTTGTGTCTTGACCCTGGTACAGTAGGTGTACGATTGGACACACAATCAGCAAAGAACTAATAGCGGTCATCAAATGATTGTGTCTGAGTTCAATACTCATTAGGTTCGGCAAATTCAATGAGTAAGGATCTCTGGGAGGAGACGTGTTTTGGACGCCTTCAATATGCTAATAGCATGTGATCTCAGCAAGCAATTGGGACAGGATCATGGTGCATTTATGGGAGGGAAATCATGTCTGACAAAGTAGCTGAGGGATTAATGGATGCCGGGTCTCTGGCGATGTGAGGCAGCAGCTCTACCAACTGGGCCACTGTGCCGCAGGTTGATGGAGAAAAAGCTGTCCACTTGTAGGCTCTGGGGGGCATCTTATCTGTATTGCTGTTAACAAAACTGAGCATCTAATCTAACTCCCTTTATTGTTCGAAACAACATTCAACTAAGATAACAGCACTGTGCCAAAAATCATACCATGCAGTGCTCATAGTTTGAACACAACATAAAGCAAGAGTATAGTCTCAAGAAGGGTCTCGACCTAAAATGTCACCTATCCTTTATCTCCAGAGATGCTGCCTGACCCGCTAAGTTACTCCAACACTTTGTGTCTATCTTCAGTATTTTTCTCCGCTACTCAATGGCATCATGGTTGACACAGCACCACTTTTGTGAATGGATTCTATATCCTTTGTTTCCTATAATTTTTAATAAAAATATTGATTTTTACTGTGATTGAGCCTCGATGGTCTCCTGGTGAGAGAACTTTGAGGATTCACCATGTTCCTTGTAAAGAGGCTTCTTCTTGTCCCATTCTTGAATGACTGACCTCATATTTTGAGTCAGATGCCCCTTATAAACAGGGGAAGCTTCATCCCAGCAGCTACCCTATCAAAACCTATTAATATATGGAGCCCATTAGGCCCATTGATTCCATACCAGCTTTGGGATTAATCCCATTAATCTGTCCCCATCCTACATCCCTTTGCCTATTCTCTTGCATGTTACAGTTGCCAGTTATTCTACCACCTAGTATGCTCTGGGGTATGGGAGGAAACTGGAGAATCCAGAGGATAACAATGCAATCGCAGAGAGAACATGCAAACTCCACACAGAAAGCAATGAAGTTCGGAATTGAACCCAGACGACTGGAGCTGTGTGACAGATGCACTAGCTGTGGCATCTCCTGTACCTGCTTCCATAAGATTATCCACAAAAAGCTGGTGTAACTCAGCTGGTCAGGCAGCATCTCTGGCGATAAGGAACAGGTGATGTTTCGGGTCAAGACCCTTCTTCTTCAGAATATAGACTGCTGAATTTTTAGTTTAGTTTAAATACAGTGTTGAAACCGGCTCTTTGGCCCACTATGCTGACCATCCAGCCCCTTTGTACTAGTTCTATGTGATCCCACATTCATATCTTACACACTTGGGAGAATTTATAGAAGCCAAACAACCTACAAAACTGCAGATCTTTGGAATGAGGGAGGAAACCAGAGGACCCAGAGAAAACCCACACAGTCACCGGGAGGATGTGCAAACTCTTCACAGACAGAACCTATAGTCAGTTTTGAAACTGGGCCTCTGGTGCTGTGAGGCAGCAGCTCTGTTGAATCTTGGCTGCATTCTCTCCTTTGCAAATATATCCATCATTATGTATAAAGACCAGATCAACAAAACATTCCAGACGCAGTCTCAACAGAACCCTATATAGCATTGAACCAAAGTGTCACTATGCTTGCATTCAAATTTCTTGCAACAATTACCCACATGCCGTTTGCCTTCCTAAAAGTTGCACTGTTGGTCAACTTTCAATGATTCATGTACTGGAATATCTGGGCCCTTCTGCTCCACAGCACGGTGGCACAGCGGTGGAGTTGCTGCCTTACAACATCTACAGCACCAGAGACCCAGGTTTGATCCCGACTACGGGTACTGTCTGTATAGAGT
Organism: Leucoraja erinaceus; assembly: GCF_028641065.1. NCBI lineage: Eukaryota > Metazoa > Chordata > Chondrichthyes > Rajiformes > Rajidae > Leucoraja > Leucoraja erinaceus. The sequence goes on along the minus strand of NC_073400.1, from coordinate 29,590,204 downwards.
TTGTACGTACTCCCCGTGACCACATGGGTTTTTTTTAGAGATCTCCGGTTTACTCCTTTCCTCAACGTCATACAGGTGCAGGATAATTGGCTTGGTAAAATTGTAAATTGTCACCAGTGTGTGTGGGGTAGTGTTAATTGCTGGTGGTGCAGACTCGGTGGGCCGAAGGGCCTGTTTCCACGCTGTATCTCTAAACTAAACATGAAGACATTTCAATCGCTTGCCGTTTATAAAACGGTTCAGCATTTCTGCTTTCTTCCCCTCGTGTCTCATATGCTGCATTTCCCACATCCTCGTGCATTCAGTTAACCCAACTGCATTCCACAATGACTCTCTATATCCTCTTCATAGTTCACCCTGTCATGCAGCTCATAACCCAGGGCTTTTGGAGTGGTTTGAATATGGATCCCAATAGGCACTATTTATTTTTATTTGTTGAACTTATTGTTTTGTTTGCTTGTTATTTTATCCATTGAGCAATTGCTGGCTTAACCTAGCACTAAACGTTATTCCCTTATCATGTATCTATACACTGTAATGGCTCAAGTGTAAGCATGTATTGTCTTTCTGCTGACTGGTTAGCACGTAACAAAAGCTTTTCACTGTACTTCGGTACACGTGACAATAGACTAAACTGAGACTGACTCCGAAACTGTGTTTACAAACCTGTTGCGCTGCTACAAGTGAGAATGTTATTGTTCTATTTTGGGACATATGACAATGAAACACACTTGACTCTCGAGTCAAAAATCATCACGTGAAGAGAAAAAAAAAAGCTTTATTGTGTCTTATTAATCTCAATATTCAACATGATCTCTGGAAGCAGAAACATCCTCTGCGCAAGAAAACATTCATCATCTTCAATATACAATATTTGCCATCTCCAACTTTTGTTTCCTTTATTTCTGTGTCTCCTGCGATGCAGGAGGTGCCTTGTAGATCGACACACTCACTCGTTCTGCACTGAAGTGTTCAGGTGGGTTACTTGCACAGGTGCTGTGATGAGATTTGAACTCACAACCTTGAGTTGTAGAGAGAAGATGTTTGCACTGTAACATAACACCTCTCAGTCTATGTTGGGGATGGGGTTGAGGAAGGAGACGGTATCATTCAATGCATTGAGCAAAATGGCTGCTATTTGCAAAGCTGGCCCAGATTCAGTAATTTTATGGCAATTGCTGATCATTGGGACCAAGGAAGGGAGTGGAAAAATGAGGAACTGCAGAAGCTGGTTTGCAAAAAAAAGAGACAAAGTTCTGGAATAACTTAGCGGGTCAGGCAGCATCCCTGAAGAGAAGGAATGGGTGATATTTCAGGTCGAGACCCTTCTTCAAAGTAACTAGATTTGTCGATTACAGCAGAGAAACCTCAATGCAACCATGGCGCAAAGATGGGGCAACAAACAGCACTGGTCCAGGTACGGGGCTGCCGAGAACATAGCGGACCTGGCGTGGGGTGGGGGTGTGTTAACAAAGGGGGTCATGGAGTGGGGGGGTGGGGGAGCCGAGAACAAAGGGGGACCAATAGGGACTGTAATGAATAGTTTGTAACTGTTGGCGCCCTATACATAGTGACTCTTTATATACCTTGTTTATGGTATGCAAAACAAAAACAATTATCACCGTGACATTGTCACATGTGGTAATAAAGTATCAATCAATCAATCAATGACTCAATGGTCTATCTAAGAAGTCACAGTGGCATAAATACTCTGCACAGGAGAAGGAGCTTTCTGACGGGCAATCTGGCTGACGCTTTGAGATGTAACTTCTGAATAGGTGACATTGTCCTCCCCAGTACTGGAGTGAGACCCTGTCGATTTGCTTTGAACTTGCACTTCTGCATACACAGTTTGATATTGATTAGAACAATGGGCAGCTTCCTTGTTGCTTCGAATGTCTGACAGTGTTGCATAAACGATGCTCCGTTTTCCTGCTGGCAAACCCTGAAAAACAAAAGAGGAACCAAGGTTTGTCCGATGATTTGTGTTCAGTTTTAGTCACCATGTCATAGGAAAGATGCTGTCAAGTTGGAAAGGGTGCGGAGAAGATTTGCAAGGATGTTGCCCAGACTCGTGGGCGTGAACTATAGGGAGAGGTTGAGCAGGCCAGGACGCTTGGAGTGCAGGAGGATGAGGGGTGATCTGATAGAGGTGTACAAAATCATGAGAGGAAAAGATCGGGTAGACGCACAGAGCCTTTTGCCTAGAGTAGAAGAATCGAGAACCAGATGATATAGGTTTATGATGAGGGGGGGAAAGATTTAATAGGAACCCAAGGGGTAACTTTCTACACAAAGTGTGGTGGGTGTATGGAACGAGCTGCTGTGTATGTGATCATGGCTGATCATCCAAAATTAGAACCCTGTTCCTTTGAAATAATCGTCTGATCTGTATGCATAAAATAACCTTGATGCATCTTGATGCGTTTGATGATAAAGGAACCATAGAACCATTGAAGCAGATTAGTGACTTGATTAGTGAGGTTGGATTACAGAATTTTGTAAGTTCTCAATACACGGAGAATTCATACTTTGCCGTCTTTACCTGCATTTCATTGTTATTTGCTCCGGGAGGTTTGTTCCCTTCTGATTCTGGAAAACACAATGTTAACATTGAAAGAACATGTCAGGGACATTTTTAACCAGCCATCTTGATGCATATAGAGTAGGGAGGAACTGCAGATGCTGGTTTAAACCGAAGATGGACACAAAATGCTGGAGTAACTTAGTGGGACAGGCAGCATCTCCGGAGAGAAGAAATGGATGGCGTTTCAGGTTGAGACCCTTCTTCAGACCGTTCTCTCCAGAGATGCCTATCCTGCTGATTTACTCCAGCATCTTCAATCTGTCTTAGGTGTATAACCAGCATCTGCAGTTCCTTCCTACACTTTTATTCATGAGAACCACAAGCCCAACTAGGTGGGTTACCTCTGGGTGCTCCGGTTTCCCCCTACATCCTAAAGACATGCACGCCTGTAGGTTAATTCCCACTGTAAATTGCCCCTAGTGTGTAGGCGAGGGGTAGAATCTTGGGGGAATTGATAACAACATGGAGAGAACAAAGTTGAATAAAATTAGTGTGTAGAAAGGACCTGCAGATTAATGAATTAATGAATAAGTTTATTGGCCAAGTATTCACATACAAGGAATTTGCCTTGGTGCTCCGCCCCCGCAAGTGACAACGACAAACAGTGACAGTTAGGAATGACTGTTAAGAATGCTAGTTTACACCAAAGATAGATACAAAGTAGTAACTCAATGGATCAGGCAGCATCTCTGGACGAAAAGGGTGGGTGACATTTCAGGCCGGGACCCTTCTTCAGACTGGATAAGATTATTGTAGGACTGGAATAAAGAGATGGTTGATAAAGGGCCTGTTTCCATGCTGTATCTCTCTCCCTCTCTGCAGGAAATGATCACATACATCATGAAAGGATGAAGGAAACATAGAAACTCACTCCTTTGTCTACACATTAGGCACCAAAGTAGACCAGCAAATATCACCACGAGAAGAACTCCAGCAATACCGAGCCAAATTATGGGTCTATGGGACAGAGAAAGCAAAAAGGTTACTCTTGTTTCATCATTGATTCCTATCCTTTGGTAAAGAACAAAAGTCTAACATCTGCAGGGTATCTTTCATGAGCTCAGGATAAGTCAAGCCCAGTCAATGGAGTGCACACATTGCTGTAATGTGGTAAACACCAAAGCCAATCTGCCCACAGCAAGTTCCACAAACAGCAGTGCGATAACGACCAATGATTGTGATGTTGGATAAAGAATAAACCCAACTCAACCCAACAGTAGCGCAGCATGGAGTTGATGCCTTACAGAGCCAGAGACCCAGGTTCAATCCAGACTACAGGTGCTGTCTGTAAGGAGTTTGCATATTCTCCCTGTGATGAAGTGGGTTTCCTCCGGGTGCTCCGGTTTCCTCCCACATCACAAAGACGTGCGGGTTTGTGGGTTAATTGGCCTTGGTAAATTGTCCTTAATTTGTAGCGAGTGGATGAAAAAGCGGGATCACATAGATCTAATATAAAAGGGTGATCGACGGACAGCGTGGACTCGGAGGAACGAAGGATTTGTTACCATGCTGTATCTCTAAACTAAAGTAAAACTAAACTAATTGTGTGTGAGATCTGGCCAGTGGCATTGTCCGTGGTCGATATATCTGCTGATTGGTTTACAAATGCTCACAGCTTACAGATTTACAAAGGAAACACCCCTTGTTCAAAACCAGTGGACAGTCAATAAGTGTAGGAAGGAACTGCAGATGCTGGTATAAAACTGAAGAAGATAGACACAAAATGCTGGAGTAACTCGGCGGGAGAGGCAGCATCTCTGGAGAGAAGGAATGGATGACATTTGGGATTGAGACCCTCCTTCAGGGGAGAAGGAGATACAGAGATAAGGAAGTGTAAGGTGTGAAAATGAAACAAAGGGGGTGGAGATCAAGGAAAATGTAGAATAGATCATTGTTAGCTGGGAGACGGTAACAACAAAATAAACAAAGATAAAATATAATTGGGCAGAGTCAGACTGGTCGGAGTACTGGAAAGGGAATGGGATGGAGTCAGGGAAAGCAAGGGTTACTTGTAGTTGGAGAAGTCAATATTCATACAGCTGGGGTGGAAGCTGCCCAATACGAGGTGCTGTTACCCCTAATTTTCGCTGATAAAGGAGGAGGCCCAGGACAGAAATGTAAGCGTGGGAATGGGAGGGGGAGTTAAAGTGTTCACCACCGGACGGTCAGGTAGGTTTAAGCGGACTGAGCGAAGGAGATCAGTGAAACGATCGCCAAGCCTGTGCGTATTCTTGCCGATATATAGGAGTCCACACCTGCAACTGTAGATGAGGTTGGAGGAGCTGCAAGTGAACCTCTACCTCACCTGAAAAGACTGTCAGGGTCCTTGGATGCATTCGAGGGGGGAGGTATAGGGACAGGTGTTGCATCTCCTGCAGTTGCAGGTGAAAGTACTTGGGGACGGGGAAGTTTGGGTGGGAAGGGATGAGTTAACCAGGGAGATGTGGAGGGAACGGTCTCTGCAGAAAGCAGAAAGGGGTGGAGATGGGGAGATGTGGCTAGTGGTGGGTGTCAATGTCCTGCCAAGTTTAACTGTTGTTTCGTTAATTTAGTTTAGCTTATTATTGTCACGTGTATCGAGGTTCAGTGAAAAGCTTTTGGTTGTGTGTTATCCAGTCAGCGAAAAGACTAGACACGATTACAATCAAGCTGTCACAGCATATAGATTTGTGATTAAAGGGTTGAATGTTTAGTGTAAGATAAAGTCCAATAAAGTCTGATTAAAGATAGTTGGAAGGTCTCCAATGAGGTAGATGGGAGGTCAGGGTCGCTCTCTAGCTGGTGAGGGGATGGTTCAGTTGCCTGGTAACTGCTGGGAAGAAAATGTCCCTGACTCTGCAGGTGTGAATTTTCAAACCTCCATACATCTTGCCAGAGGGGAGAAGAGGGAGTGACCGGGGTGAGTGGTCCTTGATTATGCCTCTCTGGCATTGTAAGGCAGCAACTCTACCGCTGCACCACCATGCCACCCTCGACAACCTAGAGTTACTCCAGTACTTTGTGTTCTACTCAAGGTTCCAGCATCCAGCCAGGTTAATTCCCGGGATGGCGGGACTGTCATATGATGAAAGAATGGAGCGTCTGGGCTTGTATTCACTGGAATTTAGAAGGATGAGAGGGTATCTTATAGACACATATAAAATCATTAAGGGATTGGACACGCGAGATGCAGGAAACATGTTCTCGATGTTGTGGAAGTCCAGAACCAGGGGCCACAGTTTAAGAATAAGGGGTAGGCCATTTAGAACTGAGTTGAGGAAAACTTTTCACCCAGGGAGTTGTGAATCTGGGGAATTCTTTACCTCGTAAGGCAGTGCAGGATGATTCACTGGATACATTCAAAAGATAATTAGACATAGTTCTTAGGGCTAGCGGAATCAAGGGATATGGGGACAAGGCAGGAACAGGGTACTGATTGTGGATGATCAACCATGATCACATTGAATGGCGGTGCTGGCTCGAAGGGCAGAATGGACTTCTCCTGCACTATTGTCTATCCATCTATGTATCTATGTATGGATCAACAGTTCCTTGTGTCTCCACCTCTCATATTGAAAAGCAAGGCCAATCAAAACTTAAGCAAGTGAAAATTATACCTGTCAGAGGAACTGGGCGCATGATCATTGTTTTCGGATGTTACTTTTGTAGTTGAAGTAAGTGCTACTGTTGTTGTTGACGATCCAGGATTAGGTTCAGGTTCTGTTGAGAAAAGGAAATAAAAGACAATTAAAGATAGACAAAATATGCTGGAGTAACTCAGCGGGACAGGCAGCATCTCTGGAGAGAAGGAATGGGTGAAGTTTCGGGTCTGAGGATGGGTCTCGGGCCGAAACGTCACCCATTCCTTCCCTCCAGAGACGCTGCCTGTCCCGCTGAGTTACTCCAACATTTCAAGTTCAAGTTCACATATTGTCACGTGCACCAATTAAGGTACAGTGGTATTTGAGTTATCATACAGCCATACAAGTTTAAAAACATAACGCAATACACAATAGTTTTAACATAAACATCCACCACAGTGGAATCATCATTCCTCACTGTGATGGAAGGCAACAAGGTTCAGTCATCTTCCTCCTTTGTTTACCCGTGGTGGTCGGGGCCTTGAACCCTCAGCACTGCCACTGCCGACGGCCCGATGTTCAAGCCCTCTCGTCGGGATGATGGAGACTCCGGCGTCGGAGCGGAACGGAAACTCTCCGCGGCTTCACGGTATTAAAGTCCACAAGCCCCGCGGTCGGAGAGCTTCCACAGCGATCCTCAGCAAAGGATCACAGCTCCGCAATGTTAAAGTCCGCGTCGCCCTTGCGGCGAAGATGCAGCCCGGTCTCCAGGAAAGGCCGCATCCATCCAGTTGTTAGTCCGCGGGGAGGGGACGGAGACGTGACACGGGGAAAGATCACATCTCTGTTGCGGTAAGTGACTGAAAACGGTTTCGCCCCCCCCCCTTCTTGCGGTGCAACGGAAAGTACCCCCCCCCCCCCCCCCCTCCCCCCCCCACCCCCCCCCCCCCCTCCCCTCACCCCCCCCACATAAAAAAAACAGAGAGAAACATTAAAACATACATTTTAGACAGACTGAAAATAACAAAAAAGTCGAAATAACACACAGGCTGCTGGCGAGGCTGCCATCTCGGCGCCACCCAGTGACGCATCTATCTGCTCTATAGATTGTGTGTCTATGTTCGATTAAAACAGCATCTGCAGTTCTTTCCAACACAATAAAAGACATTTCCCTGTTTGCCGTTTCATCATTATTCAAGATCCAGGGGCATCATCTGCACACTCCCAGGAGGGGTAAGAACAGAATTCGGCCAAACAGCAAAGATCCCGGCACTGATCCCTATGGTGCATCATTAAGGGCGGCACGGTGGCGCAGCTGTAGAATTACTGCCTTACAGCGCCAGGGACCCGGGTTCGATCATGACCACGGGTACTTGTCTGTCTGTCTGGAGTTTGTACATTCTCCCCCTGACCTGCGTGAGTTTTCTCTGAAAACTTCGGTTTCCCCCCACACTCCAAAGACGTACAGGTTTACAGGTTAATTGGCTTGGTATAAATGTAAAACGTACCGTCAGATACTTGGAGCTGAACGTTAAACATTGGATCCAAGCCAGATGTATCAATTCCACAGCTGTACCATCCTGTATCGCTAGAGAGAAGACCCTCCACAGTCACAGTAAATATTCCTTGTGTCTGGTTATCTGTGATTGACCATCTTCCACTCCGTCTGTGTTGCCCATTTGTTTTCACTACAACTGAACACCAGTGACTCCACCCATGACACCAGTATTTTGTGTGTGAACGGTACCATGCTCCATAGTGACAATCGATTGTGATATTTTTTCCCACAACTCCTCTTACAGGTGTCTTTGCCCACAGAGCACCTGAAACTGAGAAGAAAAATCATCAGAACATGTACAGGACAAATCTACTTAACACAGCGTTTGCTGTCCCACCCACTCTTCCCCTAATCAACGATGGGCCGAATGGTCCAACCCGTGTGTGGACATTCACTTACCCTTGAGCCAAGCACAAAGTGCCCGTGTAACTCAGCAGATCTGGCAGCATCTGTGGAGGGAATGGACACGTGACGTGTCGGGTTGGGACCCTGCTTCAGACTGATTAAAGTAGGGTGGGGAAAGCTGGAAGAGAGGTGGAGATGGGATAAAGCCTGGCAAGTGACAGGTGGAAGGTAGACACAAATTGCTGGAGTAACTCAGCGGGACAGGCAGCACAACAAGTGGATACAGATGAGGGGGGAATTTTGACTGGTTCACGAGTGGACAAAAACTGGAGGTGAAAAGCGGTCAAAAGGTTGTCAGATAAGGACGGAAGAGAACCGAAATGTAAAGACAGAGGGAGGGGTATATTTGGTAGGGGACAGGGTGAAAGGGAGGAAGAGGCATGGATTAAATGGTGCACAGGAAAGTGAGAGAGGGTAGGGGGGTGTGCAACGTAAAATTGGAGAATTTAATGATCATAAGATATTTTTCTATTGATTGAATTGATTGAAAAATACAGCATGGAAAGACGCCCTTTGGCCCACCGAGTCCTCTTCACACTAAAGATAGACACAAGGTGCTGGAGTAACTCAGCGGGTCAGGCAGCATGTCTGGAGAAATAGAATGCGTGATGTTTCGGGATTGGGACTTTTCTTCAGACACCCTTCTAAGTTACTCCAGCACTTTGTTTCTATCTTTGGTACAAACCAGCACCTGCAGTTCTTTGGTCCTAACTGTTTACACTAGTTGGGCAGCACAGTAGCACAGCAGAAGAGTGGCTGCCTTACAGCGCCAAGGACCCGGGTTTGATCCTGACTATGGATGCTGCCTGTACAGAATTTGTACGTTCTCCCTGTGACCGCATGGGTTTCCTCTGGGTGCTCTAGTTTCCTCCCACAATCCAAACATGAGTAGGTTTGTAAGTTAATTGGCTTCTGTAAATTACCCCAAGGGTGTAGGATAGAACTGGTGCACGGGTAATCGTTGGTCGGCTTGGACATTGTGGGCCGAAGGGCCTGTTCAAGGCTGTATCTCTAAAACTAACTAATTGTCATATTGCATTTAATGAGCTGTGAGAATATTCCCCAAGGTCCTTCTGTTCCTCCACACTCCCTCAACATCCATATATTAATGTCTTTATTTAGACCTCTTTGTCAAATGTAATTCCTCTCACTTCTCTGGATTAAACTGGCTTTGCCACTTTTCTGCCCTACTGATTTGTCCATCTATATACGCCCTGGGGTCAAAAGCCTTCTCCTCCCTGTCAACCATCCAGCTGACCTTTGTCTCATCTGCAGAGGACTTCACCACGCCCCCTACATTTATCTACATAGATGATTCTTGCTATTGAGGGAGTGCAGCGTAGGTTTACAAGGTTAATTCCCGGGATGGCGGGACTGTCATATGCTGAGAGAATGGAGCAGCTAAGCTTGTATACTCTGGAACTTAGGATGAGAGGGAATCTTATTGAAACATGTAAGATTATTAAGGGTTTGGACACGCTAGAGACAGGAAACATGTTCCCGATGTTGGGGGAGTCCAGAACCAGGGGCCACAGTTTAAGAATAAGGGGTAAGCCATTTAGAACGGAGACAATGAAACACAGAGAGTTGTGAGTATGTGGAATTCTCTGCCCATTCTCTGGAAACTTTCAAGAGAGAGCTAGATAGGGCTCTTAAAGATAGTAGTCAGGGGATATGGGGAGAAGGCAGGAACGGGGTACTGATTGGGGATGATCAAGCATGATCACATTCAATAAACAATGGACAATAGACAATAGGTGCAGGAGTAGGGCATTTGGCCCTTCGAGCCAGCAACGCCATTCAATGTGATCATGGCTGATCATCTCCGTTCTAAATGGCTTACCCCTTATTCTTAAACTGTGGCTCCTGGTTCTGGACTCCCCCAACATCGGAAACATGTTTCCTGCCTCTAGCGTGTCCAAACCCTTAATAATCTTAAAATAATTTTACAATAATCTTACAATAATCTTACATGGCAGTGCTGGCTCAAAGGGCCGAATGGCCTACTCCTGCACCTATTGTCTATTGATGAGTACTGAGGCTTGTGGATCCCTACAACAACCTTATCCCCCAAATGCACGTATATCGTTGACCTGTTTTATGGAGGGTAAACCTTATTTGCCATCTTTCCCATCTATAAACTAGGAAATAGTCACCTACACTTCACGCTGCCTTGCAAGGCCACCAGCATAATCATGGAGCAGTTTCATCCCAGTCACTCCTTCTTTACCTGTCTACCATTAGGCACGAGGGACAGAAGTTTGAACCCAATGCTCTAGATTCAGAGACAGTTTTCTTCCCAACTGTCATCAGGCAACTGACCCATCCTCTCACTAGCTAGAGCGCAGTCCTGGCCTCCTATTTACCCCCGTGAACAATCAATAATTGGACTTCATTGGACTAAACTAAACTAAACTAGTATAGCAATGATACTAGATTACCGGAAATGATCTGGTGAATGAAGACAGTCAATGTTGGCCTTCACCTGCATCTGAGCATCAGTGATAACATTGAAAAAAAGAATTTACTTGGTAACAATAAATTATTAATATTGCATGCTGATGACTTTGACAAATATGCATAGTTGACGTCCAAGAACAAGAAGGAAATGGCTACATTGCAAGAGCAACCCACAGCCCAAGAGGAACTGGACGTCAAACAACATCTGAACTTTAAATAAGAGGAAGTGTTGTAAAATGGAGACAATTGTCTTGGCATTATTGCTTGGCTGCTGTTAGTGAGTGCAAGCAAGCAATAAAACAATGTTTCATGAATAGAAAGGGTCCCTTTGCACTTTGACACTGTTACTTTAGTTTAGTTTAGTTTAAGGTGGAGCATGGAAACTGGCCCTTCGGCCCAACTTGTCCGTGCTGACCTAGTATCTTGTACACTAGGGACAATTTACATAGTCCATATTCCCTATTTATAGAGTCCAATTAACCTACAAACCCATGTGTCTTTGGGGTGTGGGAGGAAACCAGAGGACTGGGAAAAAACCCATGCGGTCACAGGGAGAAGGTACTAACTCCATATAGACAGACCCCTTAGTCAGGATCGAACCCAGATCTCTGGTACTGTAAGGCACCGCTGTGCCACTGTCCCAGTCACTTGTAATTGTCTCTGTTTTTCATTCACTGTCACTTTGTGCTGTCGGATACATTGGCGGCCATGATTTATGTGTGGCACAGTGATGGAGACAGGAGGAGATTGGAAGACCACACTCTAATATTGAGACAAAAGAGAATTGCAGATGCTGGAATCTGGAACAACAAACAGCACACTGGAAGGACTCAGTGGGTCATGGAGGTTTGAAGGCAAAAAAGTGTAAGTCGTTCTTTCAGATCGAGACCCTGCATCAGGACTGAGAGGGGACAGATATGTTTGGCAACATATAGATGTACTAATGGGTGGGAGGGTTGGGGCTGGTTGAGGAAGATGGAACTGGATGAAGAGGATGTGTTTGATAGAGAATACACAAGCAGAACACAAGATGTTGATTGATAGTTCAAAACTCAATGGTACAAACATTACATTTTCCAATTTTGGGTAATTCACACCCTCTGGTGTTCTCCTCCCACACAAGCCCACCTGCCGATCCTGATTCAACCTTTCCTGCCTCCCTTGCTCAGTCCCGATACAGGGTCCTCTTCACATACACAGATGCTGGCTGACCCGCTGAGTTCCTCTTTCTTGATCCACGCCCCAATATTGTTCAGTTATCTTTACATCTGCAAGCATTTAACTATCTCCACTGCAGAAATGGTGCACAAGACCCAGATACATTCTGATCACCAAAATGAATATCAAAATAAAACTACGGAGGTTAACAAAATCTAACACAAAAACAAAAAAATAATCAGGTGGTCAGGGCGCATCTGTGGGGAGAGATAGAGTTAGGTTTTAGGTCGAAGGATCTCTGATCTGAAAGGGTAACTCTTTTTCTCGGCACACCTGCTAAGTATTTCCAGCATATGTAAAGGAAGGAACTGCAGATGCTGGTTTACACCGAAGATAGACACAAAATGCTGGAGTAACTCAGAGGGACAGGCAGCATCTCTGGATAGAAGGTATGGGTGACATTTCGGGTCGAGACTTTTCTTCAGCCTGTCCCGCTGAGTTACTCCAGCACGTTGTGACTATCTCGTACTTCCCGTAGAGTCTGGTCACATGACCGTCCAAATCAAGCTGTTACTTACCGGGCAGGGAATAAATGAGCAGCATTGGAATCCACATAGTTTTATCCAAGGAGACCATGTTAGCACTGACCTGCTGCTCAGCTCTTAGTCCTCAGACTGAACGGTCTGACAAATATGGCATGTATTAAGAATGAGGAAGAAGGGAACAGGAAACCTGATTGTGAAACCAGAATGAGACTGATGATAAAATCTGAAACTTTAGAATTTGAAGTTGTCTCAGTTAAATTTAAGGTACACAAAAATGGTGGAGAAACTCAGCGGCTCCAGCAGCATCTATGGAGCGAAGGAAATAGGCAACGTTTCGGGCCGTAACCCTTCTTCAGACTGATAGGGGGTGGCGGGGAGAAGGAAGGAAAAAGGAGGAGGAGGAGTCCGAGGGCTGGGGGATGGGGAGGAGACAGCAAGGGCTGACAAAATTGGGAAAATTCGATGTTCATGCCCGCAGGATGCAGACTCCCCAGGCGGAATATGAGGTGCTGTTCCCCCAATTTCCGGTGTTGCTCACTCTGGCAATGGAGGAGACCCAGGACAGAGAGGTCGGAATGGGAATGGGAGGGGAAGTTGAAGTGCTGAGCCACGGGAGGTCAGGTAGGTTCTTGTGGACCGAGCGGAGGTGTTCGGAGGTGTTTAATCAAAGTTAGATTTAGTTCTGTTTAGTCAGTTAAATTTAGTTCTGATTAGTTTAGTAAACAGGCCCTTCAGCCCACCGAGTCCATGCCGATCAGCAATCCTTGCACATTAACACTATCCTACACACACTAGGGACAGTTTTTTTTACTTTTACCAAGCCAATTTACCTACATACCTGTACGTCTTTGGAGTGTAAAATAAAAGTAATCCAATTTTCATTGACTGATGAAAGTAGTCCAGCCTTTTATTTTTTTATTTTTTACTTTTGGAGATACTTGTGGAAACAGGCCCTTTGGCCCACTGAGTCCGCACCGACCAGCGATCACCCCGCACACTAGCACCATTCTACACTCTAGAAACAGTTTACAATTTTTCTTACCAAAGGTAATCAACCTACAAACCTGTACGTCTTTGGGATGTGGGAGGAAACCGGAGCACCCGGAGGAAACCCATGCAGTCGCAGGGAGAATGTACAAACTCTACACAGACAGCACCCATAGTCGGGATTGAATCTAGGTCTCTGGCGCTGTGAGGCAGCAGCTCTACCGCTGCTCCACTGTCCCACCCCTAACAGCCAAGTCAAGCCAAATGTATTGTGATGTGCACAAGAACAGCGAAGCACAGGGACAATGAAAATCTTACTTACAGCAGCATCACAGGCACATGTCAAAATAAAAGCTAAATTCAAAATATATTCACTCTTGGTGTTGTTAATGTCGCAGCAATTAATTGCATGATTACTGCAGGTACAGCTGTATGGAATGCCAGTAAACCAGACTACATATAGCTTGGATAGGCAGAAAATGCTGGAGTAACTCAGCAGGATAGGCAGCAACTCTAGAGGGGAGGAATCTCCAAAGATGCTGCTTCTCCCACTGAGTTACTCCAGCATTTTGTGTCTATCTTTGATTAAAATCAGCATCTGCAGTTCCTTCTTATACATAAAGTTTGGATTATATTTATCTCTGGGCTCAAGGCCTGCGCTAATGATCCTTCTCATAGTCAACACAGTCTCCCATGTATTAGTCTTTCATCACACTGTCTCATCCCATCTGTTACCGAAATGCATTTCCATCCAGTGTATTGGCTGTTCCAGATGTCTCTTGTGTAAATTATCATCTTCCTCCCACCAACAATTTAAGATCATCTAAATATCACAATGCACATTAAACTGCACGTGGTAAACTCATTTATAGAGCGATACAGCATGGAAAAGGCCCGACGGACAACCAAGTCCACACCGACCACTTTCGCATCCACTCTCTACCCACGAGGGTGAATTTGCAGAGGGCCAATTAACCTACAAACCCACACGTCTTTGGGATGTGGGAGGAAATACGCACACCCGGAGGAAACGAACATGGTACACAGAGAACGTGCGAACTCCACACAGACAGCACCCAAGGTCAGGATCGAACCCGGGACTCGGATGCTGTGAGGTAGCGGCTCTACCTGTGATTGTCTGACATATCCTTCAACTTACCTTGCAGGCAAGAACAAGGATTGAACTCTGGTTAGCAGCGTGGGAGCTGCATGCATGCAAACTAGCAAGCAAACCGCAGGGTTAAGTCTAAGGTACTTCCTCCCCGATGATTTTGCAAGCCGACTGTGAACATCCTTCCTTGTGTGTTGGTGGGAAGGGCTCCAAAGTCAGATCCTTTTTGCGTTGCATTGTGTTGCACAACCACAGAGCTACACAAGGCAGCTGTGCTCTGGACAAAACTGTTATCCATCTATTTCTGGAGTGTGCAATTGGCAAGAAAACTTTATAGATACAGCATGGAAACAGGCTCTTCGGCCCACTGAGACCATGCCAACCAGTGTTCACCCCGTATACAATTTACTGAGCAGATTAACCTACAAACCTGTACGTCTTTGGAGTGTGGGAGGAAACCGGAGCACCCGGTGAAAACCCATGCGGACACAGGGAGAACGTACAAACTCCATACAGACAGCACCCGAAGTCAGCATCGAACCTGGGTCTCTGGCGCTGAAAGGCAGCAGCTTTACCGCTGTGCCACTGCGTTCTACCTGAAACCCAGTGACCTGCCAGGGCAAGGTGCTCTCCCTGAGCTAACATTCTTATACTCTACATGTTCTTACTGAATACTTGAGAACCAGGGGACATAGTTTGAGAGCCAGGGGACATAGGTTTATAGTGAGGGGGAAAGATTTAATAGGAACCTGAGGAAATCTGGACAGGATAGGTTTACAGAGATATGGGCCAAATTTCTTCAGTCAAAAGATGGTGAATTTGTGGAAGCCAAGTCAATTAATATTTTTTAGGCAGAGATTGACAGATTCCTGATTAGAGGGGGTGTTAGGAGTTATGGGGAGAAGACAGGAGAAAATACATCAGCCATGATTGAATGGTAGACTTGATGGGCCGAAAGGCCTAATTCTGCACTTCGAACTTATGAACCTATGAACATTGTTTGTTTGTGGCTTTCTGCTGCAGTCATATTCTGAGAAAAGTCTGAAGTAGGGTCGTGACCTGAAATGTCATCTGTCCATTTCCTTTTTGTGTTTTGCTCAAACAGGAAGCACGTAAACCACAGCCAGATGCAGCTCACACTCAATGTTTCATTCCATGGCATGTTGGCCTTTGATGTGTTTGTACATTGACTGGAAATGTGTTCATAACAAATGAATATGTATTGTAGGGTCAACAAATTAATGAACAAATATGCCAGTCCCCATTTGTCATTTATGCATTGAAATCATAGCTTATCCATCATGTCAATATCCAGTGCTAGTTCTATTTCCATAGGTCCTTTAATATCTAAGAAACAATTGTTCCCAGGCTAGATTGTATTGTAGTCATAGAGCAATACAATGCAGAAACAGGCCCTTCAGCCCAACTTACACCTCCTCACTGCGTCTGGACAATTGAGACAAGGAAAACCTCATCCCTTCTCCTGCACTCTTCTGCCCAGTAAGAGTTTTGCATATTTCGAACAGAGTACCTCTAGAGTTGAGAAGAGGTCCTGTAGCAATGCTGCTAAGACCAGAATTTCCAATCGAACTTCCTTCTGCTACAGAAATTCCCTTTTTTGTGGGATGGTTTCTGTGGTCATGACAGTTGAATCTTCTTGTTTTCGGATCTCACCCAGAAATGTGCAGTTCAGGCAGTGACGTACTCTACCAGTTGGCACTGTGGTGCTCGTAGGTCATGTGCTCATTTACTGGGGAGGGATGTTGCATACGGGAACATTTCACATGGACTCTGGACTTGTTTTCAGAAAAAAATATTTTAATTACAAATTGGCCAACTTTGGTTATACATGTCCTGGGGTTGATGCCCTCAGATACAAAACATTCATTGCCTTTTACACAACCACATCTACATTACCTTCCTCTCCTACCTCCAACTTGCATTCTCAGTGAGTACAAAAGATAAAGGAATTCATGTATATTACTCTGTTGTGCTGCTGCAAGTATATACTCTAAGACAATAAAACTCTCTTGACTCAGATTCAGATTCAGATTCAATTTTAATTGTCATTGTCAGTGTACAGTACAGAGACAACGAAATGCATTTAGCATCTCCCTTGAGGAGCGACATAGCAAACGATTTGAATAAAAAATAATAAGTGTCCGGGGGGGGGGGGGGGGGTGATTGGCAGTCACCGAGGTACGTTGTTGAGTAGAGTGACAGCCGCCAGAAAGAAGCTGTTCCTCGACCTGCTGGTTCGGCAATGGAGAGACCTGTAGCGCCTCCCGGATGGTAGGAGGGTAAACAGTCCATGGTTGGGGTGAGAGCAGTCCTTGGCGATGCTGAGCGCCCTCCGCAGACAGCGCTTGCTTTGGACAGACTCAATGGAGGGGAGCGTGGAACCGGTGATGCGTTGGGCAATTTTCACCACCCTCTGCAATGCCTTCCGGTCGGAGACAGAGCAGTTGCCATACCATACTGTGATGCAGTTGGTAAGGATGCTCTCGATGGTGCAGCGGTAGAAGTTCACCAGGATCTGAGGAGACAGATGGACCTTCTTCAGTCTCCTCAGGAAGAAGAGACGCTGATGAGCCTTCTTGATCAGAGTAGAGGTATTGTGGGTCCAAGAGAGGTCATCGGAGATGTTGACTCCCAGGAACCTGAAGCTAGAAACACGTTCCACCTCCGTCCCGTTAATGTGGATGGGGGTGTGCGTGCCGCCTCTGGACTTCCTGAAGTCTACAATGAGCTCCTTGGTCTTCTTGGAGTTAAGGGCCAGGTTGTTGTCAGTGCACCATGCTGCTAAGCGCTGGACCTCCTCCCTGTAGGCCAGCTCATCGATGTTGCTGATGAGGCCAATCACCGTTGTACCATCTGCATACTTGACTCACTTCTTGCACTGTTAATAGGCTATAAAAGCTATGAATAGTTCTGCAGTTCCACGCTACATTACTGTCCTCCCTCTCCCCATTTCCCCTTGGCTGTGCAGTATCTAGGGATGGGCTCACTTAAGATTTTATTTGCAACTGGTCACTGAGGCAGGTAAAATCCAGTCTTGACCAAGTTTCAGTGAGGCCCCTTACCCAGGCTTGAGGATCATTTTACATCTTGGGCTTATCTGCCTTAGCCCACTATCCACTTGAACCCATTTTCTTGCTTGATCCATTGCCCCTTTACAGACTTGAACCCACAATATTTTGCCCCAGAGACAATGGGGTGTGGTGTGCTTAGGCAGACCCTTGCAAGGAATGATGATGGTAGGGTTGGGGAACTTGTGGGTGGGGGGAATGAGGGTGGGTATAATAGGAATGGGAAGCAGCGCCATTTTATCATTTGTATGCATGATCTAGGCTCATTCATTATACTAGCGGATGAAAGAGGTTGGTGATGGGAGTGGAATTCATAAAGCCATTTGTGATAGGGGCAGCCAATTTGGTTATTCAAGGCTACTCCACCATTCCTTCATCGTTAATCTACCTCTCCCTCCTGCCTCCTCCCCATCACCCCTGACACCCGATGAATTGAACCAAACCGCTCAGAAATAGCTATAATAAATGCCGGTTTATACCAAAGACAAACCCAAAATGCTGGAGTAACTTAGATGGTCAAAAAACATCTCTGGCGGAAATGGATTGGTACTATTTTGGGTCAGAACCTTTCTCTGAAGAAGGGTCCCAACCTCAAAGGCCTCCTATAACCATATAACAATTACAGCATGGAAACAGGCCATCTCGACCCTTCAAGTCCGTGCCGAACACTTATTTTCCCCTAGTCCCATCTACCAGCACTCAGACCATAACCCTCCATTCCTTTCCCGTCTATATACCTATCCAATTTATTTTTAAATGATAAAATCGGACCTGCCTCCACCACTTCCACTGGAAGCTCATTCCACACAGCCACCACTCTCTGAGTAAAGAAGTTCCCCCTCATGTTACCCCTAAACTTCTGTCCCTTAATTCTCAAGTCATGTCCTCTTGTTTGAATCGTCCCTACTCTCAATGGGAAAAGCTTATCCACGTCAACTCTGTCTATCCCTCTCATCATTTTAAAGACCTCTATCAAGTCTCCCCTTAACCTTCTGTGCTCCAAAGAATAAAGACCTAACTTGTTCAACCTTTCTGTAACCCAGGCAACATTTTAGTAAATCTCCTCTGTACTCTCTCTATTTTGTTGACATCCTTCCTATAATTAGGCGACCAAAATTGTACACCATACTCCAGAATTGGCCTCAACAATGCCTTGTACAATTTTAACATTACATCCCAACTTCTATACTCAATGCTCTGACTTTATAAAGGCCAGCACACCAAAAGCTTTCTTTACTACCCTATCCATCCTATATATTTTTTTAAATCGCTGTTTTTTTGTTCCCTTTTTCCTGCCGCCCACAATATTTAATATGGAAAAGAATATGTGATTCTGTTACATTCTGTTTGTAGTTTGTTTGGTTGTTTGCCTTTTTGCACAAAGTCACGAGCATTGCCACTTTTCATTTCACTGCACATCTCGTATGTGTATGTGACAAATAAACTTGACTTGACTTGACTTGACTTACATGAGATTCCACCTTCACGGAACTATGCACAGTTATTCTTAGACCCCTCTGTTCAACTGCATTCATCAATTTGCTACCATTTACTATGTACGTCCTATTTTGATTTGTCCTGCCAAGATGTAGCACCTCACACTTATCAGCATTAAACTCCATCTGCCATCTTTCAGCCCACTCTTCCAAATGGCCTAAATCTCTCTGTAGACTTTGAAAATCGACTTCATTATCCACAACACCACCTATCTTAGTATTACCTTAGTATCACCACCTGTCCAATTTCTCCAGAGATGCTACCTGACCTGCTGAGCTACTCCAGCATTTTGTGTCCATCTTTGATAAAGTATTGAACAGATTAATGCAGTAAAGCAAGTATTGCCAAAAACTCACACCAAATTAAAAATCTCTCCTAAGAAACGACAGAGGCATAGGTTGACTCAGGGTTCTCTGGAGTCCCAGGAGATTGGGGTTTCCGAATGCCCTTTGGGCAGTTGCGATGAAACTTGACATCTGCGTAGACGACAGCGTTTTCAGCCACATGCTGCCTTGGTCTTGTCTTCTTTTGAAATTTCACCACTGCATACGTGATTCCACCTTCATTGTTATCCAAATGGTCACCTGCCCTGTTGTTTTCCAGATTTGCATCAACGTGGTCCTCTTTCAACACTGCCATTTCCTAAAATGTAACACAATCCAATTTTACAACCTAATAGATTTGAAAGGTCCTCAACAGAGGTCTATTACAAAGTAGGTCTCAAACTGTTCAGTGTACAGAACAAGCCATTGCTGCTGTTTACAACACAAAGATAGTGCAGTACGGTGGAGCAGCAGTAGAGTTGCTGCCTGACAGCGCCTACAACAGGCTTGTAGGTTAATTGTTTAAGAGGGAACTGCAGATGCTGGAGAATCGAAGGTTACACAGAAAAGCTGGAGAAACTCAGCGGGTGCAGCAGCATCTATGGAGCGAAGGAAATAGGCAACGTTTCGGGCCGAAACCCTTCTTCAGACTGATCGGGGGTGGGGGTGGGTCGGGACAAGAAAGGGAAAAGGAGGAGTAGCCAGAAGGCTGGAGGGTGGGAGGAGATAGTAGGGGAGCTGAGGAAGGGGAGGAGACAGCAAGGACTAACAGAATTGGGAGAATTCGATGTTCATGCCCCGGGGGTGTAGACTCCCCAAACGGAATATGAGGTGCTGTTCCTCCAATTTCTGGTGCTGCTCGCTGTGGCCATGGAGGAGACCCAGGACAGAGAGGTCGGAGGCGGAGTGGGAGGGGGAGTTGAAGTGCTGAGCCACCGGGAGGTCAGCTTGGTTATTGCGGACCGAGCGGAGGTGTTCGGCGAAACGATCGCCCAACCTCCCCCCATATCTGCCTTCCGCAAAGACCGCTCCCTCCATAACTCCCTTGTCAATTCTTCCCTTCCCTCTCGGTCCACCCTCTCCCCGGGCACTTTCCCTTGCGGCCGCAGGAGATGCAACACTTGTCCCTTTGCCTCCCCCCTCGACTCCGTTCAAGGACCCAAGCAGTCGTTCCAGGTGCGACAGAGGTTTACCTGCATCTCTTCCAACCTCATCTATTGCGTCCGCTGCTCTAGATGCCAGCAGATCTATATCGGTGAGACCAAGCGGAGGTTGGGCGATCGTTTCGCCGAACACCTCCGCTCGGTCCGCAATAACCAAGCTGACCTCCCGGTGGCTCAGCACTTCAACTCCCCCTCCCACTCCGCCTCCGACCTCTCTGTCCTGGGTCTCCTCCATGGCCACAGCGAGCAGCACCGGAAATTGGAGGAACAGCACCTCATATTCCGTTTGGGGAGTCTACACCCCCGGGGCATGAACATCGAATTCTTCCAATTCTGTTAGTCCTTGCTGTCTCCTCCCCTTCCTCAGCTCCCCTACTATCTCCTCCCACCCTCCAGCCTTCTGGCTACTCCTCCTTTTCCCTTTCTTGTCCCGACCTACCCCCACCCCCGATCAGTCTGAAGAAGGGTTTCGGCCCGAAACGTTGCCTATTTCCTTCGCTCCATAGATGCTGCTGCACCCGCTGAGTTTCTTGTAGGTTAATTGGTTTGGCTTAATTGCAAATTGCCCCTAGTGTGTGTAGGATACTGTACATGTGCAGGGTTCGCTGGTCGGCCTAGACTCTGTGGGCCAAAGGGCCTGTTTCTGCGCTGGATCTCTTAACTGGACTGAACTGGTGTTGCTAAACGACCTGTGTAAACACTGATAATTCAATGCTATATATTCTTCATCACTCAGAGAATTTATATTTCACATTTTTACCTGGGTTTCATTGTTGTCTTCACCGTGTGATGTATTGCGCTTGGATTCTGGAAAATATGTTGTCGATAGAGCCATATCAGGAACAGGTTTAAACATAATTCATTCATATATTCCATTCATTTGTTCTATGTATCTTCGAGATCTCTTGTTTCCCTTTCCCCTGACTCTCAGTCTGAAGAAGGGTCTCGACTCGAAACGTCACCTGTTCCTCTTCTGCATAGACGTACCCTGACCCGCTGAATTGCATGAGCATTTTGTGTTTATCTTCATTGTAAACCAGCATCTGTAGTTCCCTCCAACACACAGAAACATCTACGTGTTGTGTGCAAGACCTTATATTCAGGTCAAAAGTACTGCACGTACGGAATAAGAATCAGCCCTGTTGTTCTGGTTGCTGTATCATATACCCTGTGCTCTACCCATCCCTCCTAACAGATGCCTAAACCTACCCGATCTCCCGGTTGCTCAACACTTTAACTCCTCCCCCCATTCCCACACTAACCTTTCTGTCCTGGGCCTCCTCCATTGTCAGAGTGAAACCCAGCACAAATTGGAGGAACAGCACCTCATATTTTGCTTGGGCAGCTTACACCCCAGCGGTATGAACATTGACTTCTCTAACTTCAAGTAACCCTTGTTTTTCCCTCTCTCTCCATCCCCTCCCCATTCCCAGTTCTTTGACTAGTCTTACTGTCTCCGACTACATTTTATCTCTGTACTACCAACTCCCCTGACATCAGTCTGAAAAGGGGTCTTGACCCGAAATGTCACACATTCCTTCTCTCCAGAGATGCTGCACGTTCCACTCAGTTACTCCAGCATTTTGTGTCTATTGTCCTAACCTTATTTGCTAAAACAGGTTTTCATAAGTTCAGTAAGTGATAGGAGCAGAATTATGCTAATTGGCCCATCCATCTACCATCATCGGTGGTGAAGATAGTTGGCAGCTTCAAGTTTATGGGCGTTCACATCTTGGATTACCTGTCCTAGCTAGACCAGCTCTGCCTCAACTACCTCCTCTGGCAGCTCCTGCCATATACCCACCACCCTCTGTGTGATGCAGGTATGTTGTACGTTGTCGATGTCCATGTGAGGCTGCAGGCGTGATCTTCATTGTAACTGTACTTCAACGTGCTTGTGCATGTGACAATAAACACGACTTCACCTGAATCGAAATACAACAGCTAATCACACAAAGCATATTCTAACAGCTGAGAGGATGAGAGTATCTATGTAAATCTTACTTCTACCTGGCCTCTTAGTTCTCACACATCTCTGCCATTTCACACTCAGACAGTTTCTGTAAAATGATGTTCAAAGAACAGTTTTTCACTGAGTCACCATGAAAGCATCAAACATGATAGCATTATTGATCATCCATGCTTCTCCCTACATTTTATTACTTTAATGCAGGGTATTTGTTGATTAGAACATAATTAAATCTCTTGACATTCTGCAAGGAACTCAGACATGTATTGTGAAATTATTTAAGTGAAATCAGAAACTCACCCTTGGTTTTACGCTTTCGGTACCAAAAGAAGGCAATGATGAGAATCAGGAGAAGCACAGTGACACCAGACGCAACTATGTAAATGATCCTGTTGGACAGAGAATAGGGAAGGGTGAGACATGGCTCATCATTGATTCTTGGACTTCAGTAAAGAACAAAAGTCAAACATTTATATGGCACCTTTCATGATTTTTTTGAAGTGTGCAGCAAAGGAAATGAGGTGTAGAGTTTGTTTTGGTGGGTAATGCAGCAGCTAATCTGCTCACAGTAAGGTGACACTGACAAACGATCGTGAAACTGGTTGAAGAGCAATTGGGTCCAACCATTAAGGAACCCTCCCTCCTCCTTGACAAACAATGTATGGGAACTGTTACACTTTTATTGCAATGATTAGTTGAGTTGAGTTTCGATTAGATTAGTTGAGTTTAGAGATACAGCATGGAAACAGGCCTTTCGGCCCACCAAGTCTGCATCGGTCAGCAATCCCCATACACTAGATCCGTCCTAAACATCGGAGACAATTTACTGAAGCCAATTAACCTACAAACCTGCACGTCTTTGGAATGTGGGAGAAAACTGGAACACCCAGAGAAAACTGGAGAAAACCCCTGTGGTCACTGGAAGAACGACCAAACTCCGTACAGGCAGCATCAGTTGTCGGGATCGAACACGTCTCTGGGGCAATAAGGCAGAAACTCTACCGCTGTGCCTCCATGCCACTGTTTTTGGAGTTTTCATATCTGACTGCCAGCATGCTGCCCCCCCCCCCCACAATACTGCAGTGTATTAACCAAATATTTGCAGCTATCATTGAAATCACCACTGTGTGAATACGGTTCTACAACCCTGGTCCAACCTCGGTGGAGAGAACACCAGGCCAAAGAGAAAACAATGCACTTGGTTCACAACAAATCTCACCACAATGCCATTTACAACTCCATCTTCACCTCCACCAACATTGGGTTTGGACAGTGACTGTTCGCTAAGAGCCGTCTGGAATATGAAACATCTTCAACATATCTAGAAGACGGCTCACCATGACCATCTCAAGGTCAGCAGTGTGATCTAACATGCCTACCACCCAGGGTCACGTTCTAGGTGGAGACACTTCCTGCTGTTGGAGTGACTGACATTGAGACTTTGACCAACTCTGGAAGGTGTTGCCATACGTGATATCAAAGGTGGTGTTTTAGCCCATAATTCACTATGCATTTTCCTATCAGTACCACGCCAGAGCAGGTCACAGCAAGGCAAAGCAACAATACTTGGGTTTGGCAACTATACTCATCTCACACCGTGGGGTGAGGTTAGTGATGGAGAAGTCATGGTGAATACCGCAGGGAGTACCACAAATGGAGGAAGTGTTCTCATCACCCAAGCGTATACACAACACAATGAGATGCAAACCAGCGCAATTTCACTATTGGTGAGTTAACTAATATCTGGTTTGCAAGGCATATACATATTATGATAGAATAAGGTCATAAGCAATATGAGAAGAATTAGGGAATTTGGCCCATCACATCTACTCCGCCATTCAATCATGACTGATCTATCTCTCCCTCCAAACTCCATTGTCCTGCCTTCTCCCCATAACCTCTAACACCCGTACTAATGAAGAATCTAGCTATCTCTGCCTTAAAAATATCCACTGATTAGCCTCCACAGAATTCTGAGGCAAAGAATTCCACAGATTCACCACCCTCAGACTAAAGGATTTTCTCCTCATCTTCTTCCTAAAAGAACATCTCATTCTGAGGCTGTGACCTCTAGTCCTTGAATCTCCCACTGGTGGAAACATCCTCCCCACATCCACTCTATACAAGCCTTTCACTATCACGTATGTTTGAGGTCCCCTATACCTCTCTGGTTATCTCATCCTTTCCCATCCAATAGCTCTCCCCAATACCTTCCCTTTCAACCACAGGAAACGCAACACCTGTCCCTGTACCTCCTCCCTCGACTCTGTCCAAGGACCTCAACTGTCCTTTCAGGATAGAGTTCATTTGAACCTCATCCAACCTCATCTACTGTATGAGGTGTGGACTCTTATACATCAGCAGGACTAAACGTTGACTGGGCGATCGCTTCACTGAACACTTATGCTCAGTCCTCCTGGCACTATATGATCTCCCAGTTGCTAAACACTTTAACTCCCCCGCCCATTCCCACACTGACTGTTCTGTCCTGGGCTTCCTCCATTGCCAGAGTGAGGCCATATGCAAATTGGAGGACCAGCACCTCATACTTCTCTTGGGCAGCTTACTGCCAAGCAGTATAAATGTTGATTTCTCTAACTTTAAATTACCCTTGCATCTCCTCTCTCTTCGTCCTTCCCCCACTCTAGTTGTGGTATGAATGTCACTGTTGTCTTGTAGTGTCTCGTTGTCTGTATAACTCGTTTTCACCTAACCCACAGCTACCTATGGATCGTTTCCTTGATCATCGTTACTTTTTTGCATATCTTTCATTCATTGTTTTATATCTTTCTATATCACCGTCGATATCGCTCTCGTTTCCCTTTCCCCTGACTCTCAATCTGAAGAAGGGTCTCAACCCGAAACGTCACCTATTCCATTTCTCCAGAGACGCTGTCTGACCCGATGAGTTACTCCAGTTGTTTGTAGCTATATTCAGTTTAAACCAGCATCTGCAGTTCCTTCGAACACAATGAAAGCAAAATATGCAGAACACACATAGACGGCACCTAAGTTCAGGGTCTTGGCTTTGTGAGGCTGTGGTTCCACTGGCTGTGTCACTGTGTGTACAGATCAATACTCCAACCGGCCTTGAATGTCAGTGAACGGAAGACACAAACTTCTCCCAATTGAAGTAATCCCAATCAAAACACCAGCAATTAGTACATGGCGCCTTTCATTGGAAACAGAGTAGTTAACCTTGAAGGTAGACAAAAGTGCTGGAGAAACTCAGCGGGTGCAGCAGCATCTATGGAGCGAAAGAAATAGGCAACGTTTCGGGCCGAAGCCGTTCATCAGACCATCAATCAGTCTGAAGAAGGGTTTCGGCCCGAAACGTTGTCTATGTCCTTCGCTCCATAGATGCTGCTGCACCCGCTGAGTTTCTACAGCACTTTTGTCTACCTTCGATTTTCCACCATCTGCAGTTAATTCTTAAACAGTTTACCTTGAAGTATACTTGGATCTTTTTGAAGTTTCACAAGAATATTCAAGTCCTGTTGGAACAAGGAAATAAAAAATCAGTTTCACTGCTTTTCACTTGCAGCTGAACAAGAGAGCATGCTTGTCCGATGTAAGGAGTTTATAGGCTTAGTAGACAGGGCAATGATCCCGACCACGGGTGCTGCCTGTATGGAGTTTGTACGTTCTCCCCGTGACCTGCGTGGGTTCTCTCCGAGATCTTCGGTTTCCTCCCACACCCCAAAGACGTACAGGTTTGTAGGTTAATTGCCTTTGGTTAATATCCCTAGTGGGTGTAGGATGGTTAATAATGTGCGGGGATCGCTGGTCGGCCCAGACCCGGTGGGCTGAAGGGCTTGTTTACACACTGTACCTCTAAACTAAAGACGTGCAGGTTTGTAGGTTAATTGGCTTCTGTAAATTGTCCCTTAATTTAGAATTGTCCCTAATTGTAGAATGGGTGTACCGGTGAAAGGCAGCTGCTTCCATGCTGGATCTTTAAACTAAACTGGCTGGATAGCTGGGGTTTTATTCCACACAGGAGAGGAACCAGGAAGCTAATACAGGTGTGCCTGTAATGTCCCTATGAGGGACATAGATAAGGTACTTCGTGGGAAATCAGCACAGCAGATGTGCATAGACGTGGAGAACATAGCGTTGAGTTTAGGAGTAGAATATTTGGAGGGTGTCTGAGCAAGAAATATTTTTAAACCCAGATGGTGAAGGCACTTGCATTGCCAAGTCTGAGAAGACTATGGATGAGGAGCTGGTAAAAATGGGATAAGTATCGATGGCACTTAATGGTAACACAGTGGACCAAATCTGATAGTCTAGAAGTTAACTGTGGTCACATTTACTGATAATTTCTGTTCCCTTCCCATATTTGAGTGTTGGTCATGTGGAGATGATGGAAAGTGAAAGTGCTTGGACTGATGTCACTGCAGACCTAGTTTACAGCTGTGTAAACGTAAGAGGAAGTTCTAGCCGGGAAGCTGGCCTACACCAGCACTGGGAAATCTATTTCTGGAGCCCAGCAACCAAGTATTGACAAATGGGCCATAATTCCATCATATTAATCTTGATAAAAATTAAATAACGTGCATGGATTTCAGGGTGTCAGGGGTTATATGGAGAAGGCAGGAGAATGGGGTGAAGAGGGGAAGATAGATCAGCCATGATTGAATGGTCTATTACTGCTTTTATCACGTGATTTTATGAACCACCGCACCCCCACTCCCCCTTCTTCTCCCCATTCCCTCCACTACTTACCAGTGCCGTTGATTTTCACTGGGAAACTGCAGGGCACGTCACTGCTTGAGATGGACACGTTGACCATTTCACTGGATTTTGATCCACGTTTATTTGAGGCTGTGCAATAATATTGATGGTGCTGGTGTTTGAAGGATTGACAATGTAGATCCAGGGCATTGTTGTCTGAGATCTTTGAATCCACAGATGGGGTCTTTTCATACCAGGTGTAGTTAATGGGAAGGGATCCCCGGAACGACTCACAGGACACTGTCACTGAGCCCCCGAGACAGGAGACATTGGCTGGTGATAGAAATCCAAGCACAGGAACAGACACGGGTTCTGTGGGAAAGGAGCAAACAGTCAGACACTGAGTCAACATCTGAAAATGAAACACTCGCCAATATCCAACATCTCTGTATCATAGCCAGAGCCGCCAGTTTGGAATCTGACCCATCCATCTACATATAACCATAGTCATGCAGCGTAGAAACAGTTCCTTCTGTCTAACTTGCCCGCACTGACCAACACGCCCAATCTACACTAGTTCCACCGGCCCATGCTTGGCCCTTAACCCTCCAAACTAATCCTATTCATGTACCTGTTCAAATTTTTCTTGAATGTTATGATAGTACCTGCAATAACTGCTTCCGTCAGCAGTTCGTTTCATATACCTACCAACCTTGTGTAAAAACGTTACTCCCCAGATTCTTGTTAAATCATTCTCCTCATCTTAAAACTATGTCCTCTGGTTCTCGATTCCCCTACTCTGGGCAACAGACTCTGTGCATTTACTCGAACTATTCGTTGCATGGTTTTTTTTTTACCTGCCTGAAGATCATCCCTCATCCTCCTGCGCTCCAAAAAGTAAAGTGCTAGACTGCTCAACTCCTCCCTCTGGGTCGGGTCCTCAAGTCATTCTAAGTCTTCTCTGCACCCTATCCAACTTGTCAGCATCTTTCCGATAACATGGTGGTTTAAACTGACCACAAATCAGACAAATCATCGGACAATCTTAGATTCTCTTTTACATTTCAGGAATTACCAGCAGGAAAACATATAACATAGAAAATAGGTGCAGGAGTAGGACATTCAGACCCTCGAGCCTGCACCGCCATTCAATATGATCATGGCTGAATATCCAACTCAGTATCCTGTACCTGCCTTCTCTCCATACCCCCTGATACATATAGCCACAAGGGCCACATCTAACTCCCTCTTAAATAGAGCCAATGAACTGGCCTCAACTACTTTCTGTGGCAGAGAGTTCCAGAGATTCACCACTCTCTGTGTGAAAAATGTTTTTCTCATCTCGGTCCTAAAAAACTTCCCCCATATCCTTGCATATGGATAACGATGAAAAGGTAGCATCGTTTATGCAACAGTGTTGGCTATTCAAAGCAACAAGGAAGCTGCCCATATGTCGAATCAAAATCAAACTGTTGCAGAAATGCAATTTCATAGGAAATCGACAGGGACACATTCCAGCACAGATGAGGACAATGTCAGCTACTCAGATACTACATTTCAAAGCAACAGCCAAATTGTCCTTCAGAAAGATCCATCGACTCACAATCCATTTACCAGATTTATACATCTCTGTCTCTCTCCATTCTCCCAGCTGCCAGAACTACCATGTCTGCCACTGGACCAGTACACAGCAGCACCATCTCTCTTTGTTTTACAATTCCTACAATCTATAGTTAATCTTTTAATCTGAAACTCTGCCACAATTCTACAATACCAATATTCAAACACTTCATTAGTGCAACAGTATCACTATCAACAACTTTTAAATTTCCTTGTATAAAATTGTTGATGGTGATACTGTTGCACTAATGAGGTGTGTGAATGGCGGTATTGTAGCATTGTGTGTAGGGAGCGAATGGGAAAGTGGAACAACATAGTACTAGTGTGACCGGTGATCGCTAGTCAGTGAGGACTCGGTGGGCCGAAGGATCCGTTTCCATGTTGCATTTGTAAACTACAACTAAATATCCCGGTGACATTTTCTGTAACCTCTCCAAGCCTTCCACATCTTTTGTTTTATAAAGCGGGGACCAGAACTGTGCACCAGACTCCCACCTAACAAATGTTTTGTCCGTTGCCAAAGTGGAGACATAAAGTCCCTCATTGAGAAACCTACCTTCAGATACTTGGAGATGTACTTTAAATGTTGGTTCGCCAGATGCAGTAATTCCACATCTGTACCATCCTGTATCTCCAGAGTGAAGATCCTCCACAGTCACAGTAAATATTCCTCGTGCCGGGTTATCTGTGATTGACACTCTTCCGCTCTGTCCATGTTTCCCATTTGTTTCACCTACATGTGTACACTGGCGACTTGTCCCAGGGCACCAGTATTTTGTGTGTGAGCGGTACACTGCTGCATAGTGACAATCGATTGTGATCGCTCTTCCCACAACCCCTCTTACTTCGCTCTCAGCCCACAGTGCACCTGAAACTGAAGGAAACATATTTCATAAATTGAAGAGCATAATTAGCCTTTCACAGACATACACATTATAGTATGCGTCAATGTGTACAGGGGAATCCGCCCAATCATTTTCTTAACTGTGTTGAATTCCACCTAGATTGCGATGAGAGACAGATACTGTACACTGTCCCTCACCACCTGCACAGGTCGTTCCAAAGCGCTTCCCAGCCAATGTGGTGTGAATGGTGAAGAATGATGCATTGAATAAGGAGCCTGTTGCAATTGGAAGGCGCTGTCTAGGGAGTCTTGGTGAGTTGCTGCAGTGCATCGTGCAGATGGTGTAAACTGCTGCTGCTCTGCATCAGCGGGGGAGGTTGAGGATGGGGTGTCTTTCAAGCGCGATTCTGGGTCATGACAAACCAAGCACAAGTGTTCAGCGAAACTGTGGCCTAGGCCAGTGCTTCTTAAACTGATGAATGGTTCACCCAAGGGTGAATGAAATTATTTTGGGGTGATTATGTTTTTTGCTCATGTGACTAAATAAATTATATAAAGAATTATACACAAGAGAGAATAAGACGAAAATGACCAAAAATACATAAGAAAATTTAGTCGAGGGTGAATGAAATTTTGTGATAAAGACTCAAGGGTGAATGAAACTGAAATAGTTTAAGATGCACTGGCCTTGGCTGCGTTTGGTCTCGCTGTTGTAAACCATTCACACTCTATTCTGGACTGTGAGCGTCTCCACACCTACTTGATGGAATGACGGCCAAGTAGATTCCACTTTAATTTTGTGAGATTACTGGAGTTCGTGTGATTCACACAAATGAACAGAGTGAAAAATATGAACATGATGATGAAGTTGTACATCCTTGGTTATAAATGATGATGGATCCACATAGAATGCATTTGATTGCTTTCTCTGTCTCAAAGTGAATATGAGATCTTAAGCGGCAGCCAGAAAATCATTTTTAGGCAGAAATTTGGTGGAATGCTCTCGACCCGTTGTGATAAGTGCAGGTCTTTCTCTCCTTTTGAAGCTCAACACCTCCCAGGTGAAAGCAACAGGCAATTATTTGCCAGTCCTCCAAACAAACTCTCGCATGTTGCACCATGAGCTCAGGTGGCTGCAATGATGCTGCCTGCAAATACCTAGAAACCCACGACCATCACCACAAGGTGAAAAGCAGCAGCTACAAGAACACGAGAAGAATTGTGAAACAATATTCCCACGGGAAAATAACACTCACCTGTATTGTTCATTTCTGTCACATAACTGCACGTTCCTGCTCCTTTGAAGACTTTCACGTTGAGTATTTCACTGGATTTCCCCCCATGATTATTTGAGGCTGTGCAGTAATATTGACGGTGTCGACCTCCGAGGATTTCACAACTCAGATCCAGTTGATTGTCATACAAGATCGTTGAACACCCATACACGTTCTTCTCACACCATGTGTAACGGATGGGAAGGGATCCACGGACAGACTCACACGACACTGACACTGAGCCTCCGAGACGTGAGGCATTTGCTGGTGACAGATATCTGAGCACAGGAGTAGACAAGAGTTCTGTGGGAATGGAACAACCATTCTGTCACCTGTATGAACAGTTAAAAACCAAACACGTGCTAAATCTCAGCAGCCCTTTATCTCAGCCCGAACCGTCCGGTTGACATCTCACCGGCTCATCTACATCTCTGTGAGTATGCGAAGCCCAGAAACCCAAGAAGGTTAGAGTCATAGAGAACCGAAAGATGCCCATCACAACAGCTCATTCATGCCGACCAACATGTATTTCTAGGCCATAGCTATATGTCCACGTTTCTCCCTTATCACTCGCAATGACCCCAATCTACGCAACTGTCCTAAAATGTATTTAAATGCTGTTATTCTAAGTGCCTCAACAACCTCCTCTGGCAGCAGGTTCCATATAAATATCACCCAATGCGTGGACTATGTTGTCCCTCAGAACAGAAGTTGGGATGTTATGTTTCAGTTGTACATATGTTGTTGAGGTCGAACTTGGGCGAATCGTGTTCAGCTTCGGCCACTCATCTGTACAAAACATGCCATTACAGTAAGTGACACCTTACTATTCCCTCCTCTTTAAATAGTTCCCATTACCTCTGTCCTCCACTTTCTCATCCCACACATCGTGGGAAAATGAACATGCTTCTCGTGATTGATACATTTCTATAAGTTCCTCGCTCAATCATTTCCACGCCAAGGAATGAAGTCTGAGTTTGACCAATCGCTCCCTGCGTCAATCACATCCTGTCCAGGCAGCGTCGCCCTAAAACCTTTCTGCACGCTGTCCACCTCAACGGCACTTTTCTTGGAGCTGAGGGACTAAAGCTGAACACAATTCCCATAGTGTGGACTCAACATCTGCAAATCTGAAGCATATTATCTCAAATTATGTTCTGAATGTTCTCACTGATGAAGACCAGCGTACCAAAAACCCTGTTCAATGCGTTGGAATTTTAAGGTGAAAATTAATTACGATCCCTTTAAGATAGACACAAAATGCTGGAGTAACTCAGCGGAGCAGGCAGCATCTCTCGAGAGAAGGAATGGCTGACGTTTCGGGTCCACACCGTTCTTCAGCTTGAGAATTCTCTGCCACAGGAGGTAGTTGAGGCCAGTTCATTGGCTATATTTAAGAGGGAGTTAGATGTGGCCCTTGTGGCTAAAGGGATCAGGGAGTATGGA
This sequence comes from Leucoraja erinaceus, assembly GCF_028641065.1. Lineage (NCBI taxonomy): Eukaryota > Metazoa > Chordata > Chondrichthyes > Rajiformes > Rajidae > Leucoraja > Leucoraja erinaceus. The sequence goes on along the minus strand of NC_073400.1, from coordinate 29,557,931 downwards.
GAAAAGGCAGGTACAGGATACTATGTTGGATGATCAGCCATGATCATATTGAATGGCGTTGCAGGCTCGAAGGGCCGAATGGCCTGCTCTTGCACCTAATTTCTATGTTTCTATGAGAGTCGTGGGACAGGGACAGGGAGAAATGGAAGGGTAAGGTGTGAAAACAAGTGATCAAAGGTGACAAAGTTAAAGGAACATGTAGAATGGATCATTGTTGACTGAAGGGAAGGTGACAACGAGGCATACAATCAGTAAAATATAATCAGGATGACAGTGAAACTAATTGGAGAACTAGGATGGGGCGGGATGGAGAGGAGTAAAGCAAGAGTTACTTGAAGTTCATTGTTTTATCCATAATGACAAGGCCAGCACACGAGCTGCTTTAAACACCTGGGAGTCCACATCACGGAGGATCTGACATGGACAACACACATTGCCGCACTGGTGAGTAAGGCAAGGCAGCGCCTTTACCACCCCAGGCAGCTGAGGAAATTCAGAGTCTCTCTGAGGATCCTCCAGCGCTTCGACTCTGGCTGTAGAAAGCATCTTGGCCGGCAACATCACAGTCTGGTTTGGGAACAGCTCTGCCTGGGACAGGAAAGCTCTGCAGAGAGCAGTGCGTTCGGCCGAACGTACTATGGGAACTACACTCGCCCCCCTGCAGGACGTAGACACCAGGAGGTGCAGATCCAGAGCCAGCAACATTCTGGGGGACCCCTACCACCCCAACAACGGACTGTTTCAGCTGCTACGGTCAGGCAAACGCCACCGCTGTCATGCTGTGAAAACAGAGAGGATGAGACGGAGTTTCTTCTCACAGGCCATCAGGATTTTAAAGTCTTATCTCACCAGGGACTAGTTTACTGTTGTGTTGTGGCTTTACAAAAAAAAAACTTTTCTAACATGTAAATACTGATTCTATTCTATTCTGTTGTGCAGTTTGTGCACAATCCGCTGGCATTGCCACTTTCATTTCACTGCACATCTTGTGACAAATAAACTTGACTTGTCTTGTATCCTGTCGCTCAAAGCACTGGGGTGTAAGCTGCCCAAGCGAAATATGAGGTTCTGTTCCTCCAATTTGTCTTTGACCTCACTCTGACAGTGGAGGAGGTCCAAGCCGGAAAGGAGTTTGGGAATGAGAGGGGGAATTAAACTGTTTAACAATCGGGACATAGCGTAGTTTGAGGCTGACTGAGCGGAGTCTGCGCGTGGTCTCGCCGATATATAGGAGTTCACACCTGGAACAGCGGATGTAGTTGATGAGGTTGGAGGAGATGCAAGTGAACCTCTGCCTCGCCCGAAAAGACTGTTTGTATCCTTGGACGGAGTAGACGGAGAAGGTATAGGGACAGGTGTTGCATCCGCTGCAGTTGTAGGGGAAGGCACCTGGGGACGGGGTGGTTTGGGTGGGGAAAGCCGAGTTGACCTGGGAGTTGCGGTGGGAACGATGTCATCGGAAAGCAGAAAGCGGTGGAGATGGAAGACGTGGCAAGTTGTGGGATCCCGTTGGAGGTGGCGAACATTTCGGAGGACTGTGTGCTGTGTGCGACGGCTGATGGGGCGAAAGATGAATTGCCACCGGGGAAATGTCCGTGTGGAGAGGCTGGCTGACTGCCGGGCGGTGGGTGGACAGTGGCTGTTGGGGGTGGGGGCGCATTGACGGGGCAGAGGGAGAGAGAGAGCGCGGGGTGGGGAGGAAGTGACTGATCCCTGAGGTGGGGGCGGGGAGCGGGCTGGCCTGTCCCGGGAGGACTGAACGCAGTCTGTTGAGCTCTGGGGTCTGATTCCCTGTTTATTATTCTCCGGGTATTCAGACCGCGAGCAACACTTGTTTCTCACTGATCTGTCGGATCATTAGTTTGAGTGGGAATGCAAACCTCGGACAGGGTGACATTTCATACAGTTCAGACGCAGGGAAATGTGCTGAGCATCCCACTTGACGTGGGTGGCCGCTCAGTGGGACAGAGTCCGTATTGGATGAGAGCAACATGAGTGGGGTTTCCCGACCCCCGCCCGCTCCCCGCAGGTCTCTGCACTGCTGCGGAGCCTCGGGATATCGGTGCTGCCCTGACCCTTCCCGGGGAAAACATGGATCAGGCATTTCAGTGGAGACGTCAAGTCAATCGCTGCGAAACGTACCGTCAGATACTCGGAGATAAACGTTAAACATTGGATGGCCGCCAGATGTTCTAATTCCACATCTGTACCATCCTGCATCTTCAGAGTGAAGATTCTCCACAGTCACAGTAAATGTTCCTCGTGCCGGATTATCTGTGATTGACACTCTTCCACTCCGTCCGTGTTGCCCATTTGTATCCACTAAAACTCTACACGGGCTCCTCCTCCAATCACACCAGTATTTTGTGTGTGAGCGGTACTCTGCTCCATAGTGACAATCGATTGTGATCGCTCTTCCCACAACTCCTGTTACATACGCCTCTCCCCACACTGCACCTGAAACTGAGGGGAGAAACTTTCATATGGAGAGCAAATGAACTGTTCAATGGAAATAGATACATTTTGAAGATTACATGAAAGAAAACTTAAGACGTTCCATGATGTGTCATATTGCTTCACGGCCAATGTCTCCGGTCTGAAGTGCAGGCAGTGCTGTTATTGAACCATTGTGTCAGTGTTCTGTCCCCGGCTCAGTACAATTAGGGTTCACTTCCCACTCCAGATCCCTGAGCAGAAACTGGGCTGGAATCGCAGTGCGGTACTAACGGAGCGCGGCAGTGTTGCAGGAGCTGCCTTTCAACAATCCCAGGCGGTGCCCGGCCTCTCACCCCACAGAAAGACCCCACTTTGCTATTTCATTGGCGGTGCCGCCGGCTGCGCTGCCAACATTCATCTCTCAACCGACACTGGGCCGGACCCGTGTTTAGACATTCACCGCCTTTACAACGCCCTGACTGAGGACAGAGGACGGACGGGTTACAATAAAGCGGGTCCCTTACTGGAGAACGTTACTAGCGTGAAAACGCACACCGCCAGATTCAGGGACAGTTTCTTCCCAGCTGTTATCAGGCGTCTGAATCATCCAACCAGGAACAGAGAGCGGTGCTGAACTCCCATCTACCTCTCTGATGACCCTCGGACTACCCTTGATCATACTTTGCTGACTTTATCTTACACTAAACGTTATTTCCTTCCTATGCACTGTATGAGCATCGATTGTAATCACGTATTGTCTTTCTGCTGGCTGGTTAGCAAGCAACAAAAATGCTTTTCACTGTACCTCGGTCCACGTGACAATAAACTAAACTGAATTGGGAGCCAAATGTCCCGCTGCTCATCTGGGACAGTTTATATTCTCAATTTAAACTAGCATCATAATGCAATTAGAGAGTTGTTAAACACGAACATAGTCTAGATATTCAAATGTGATTTCAGATCCATCACCACAATGCACTGAGTTCCATTTCCCCCATTACATGTCTACACACACTTAACCATCTGTGCTGTGGAAAGGGTGCACGGGACCACAACTAACATTGAACATTGGAATATCAACATCTGGCTTTCACTCACCGGGCAGCGAGGAGATGAGAAGAATGGGAATCCACATTGTTTTATCCATAGTGACAAGACCAGCACTTGTCTGCCTGTCGCTCAGCTCTGAGTTCTCAGATACATCCGCATCTCCCAAATAGTATTGAGGAAGAAGGGAACAGGACGTCAGATCCTGAATCACAGCGAGCCAGTAGCAGCTCGACATGATGTGGTGTGAAAGGCTCAGGGTTATATTTAACAAATGGTTGGGCCAGATGTTCACAGAGTCACACAGCGGGAAACAGGCCCTCCTCCCCAACGCGTTAGACCAACATGCTCATCTAAGTTGGTCAAATTTGCCTACGCTCGATCCACATCTCCCCAAACCTTCCCTATTCATGGACCTATACACGTTTGTATTTCAGCTGCTTTAGCCACTCGTCAAGTGTGATGTATCCGTAGGGATGGAGCGGCGGTTATCTCTGTACTCAGAGACTGTTAACACTGAACGGTGGTGGGAATAATGACAGACAACAAAAAAAATGCATGAGCAACTCTGCGGGCCAGGCAGCACCTCTGGAGAAAGTGGATAAGTGACGTCTTGGGTCGGGACCCTTCATGTAAACAATGAGACGTTGCATAAAATATGACATTGAGAAGAGTAGAAACGTCTAAGATGTGTACACTTCCGGATCATTCCCTCTTGATGATTTTGTACGTGGACCGGCAAATGAAAAATATAATCATTGAAACGTTTGCTGTGGCATATTGCTGTTGACAAGGGGCAAAACAGGAAGCTGGTGGGAGGAACTAGGGGATTTTCACCTGAAATCGGCTGAGGTTAATTGGAGTTTGACGCTCTCCTCTCTGCTTCAACTCTTCAATTTAAACTTTGAAACACTATTGTCATGATATTCACGTTTTGAAAATGACAATTAATGGTGTAGTGGACTGTGAAGAAGTTTGTCTAGAATTACCACAGGATGGAGATCAGCTGGGAAAGCGGGATGTGGAATGTAACTGACATGTGTAATGTAACTCAAACAAGGGCGAAGTGATACACTTAGTGAAGTTAAAGCAAGATAGAATATGCACGGTGAATTGAATTGGTAACTTGTCTTCTCTGCAATCCAGAGCTAATAAATGATCAGGGTCGTGTTCATGTACATGTCATTTGCTGACTTTGTACATCTGCTGCAACGATTTCGTTCTGTTATCCATCTACTTCTGTAGTGTGCAATTGGCAAGACAAATTTAAATAAATACAGCGTGGAAACAGACTCTTCGGCCCACCGAGTCCGCGCCTACCAGTGTTCACCCCGTATACACTTCACTGTGCAAATTAACCTACAAACCTGCATGTCTTGGGAGTGTGGGTGGAAGCCGGAGCACCCAGAGAAAACCCATGCGGACACAAGGAGAACGTACAAACTCCACATAGACACCCGAGGTCAGCATCGCACCTTTGTCTCAGGCGCTGTACTGCAGTAATTCTACCATTGTGCCACTATGTTCTACACAAATCCCACTGACCTGCCAGGGCAAGGTGCACTCCCTGAGCTAACATTCTTATACTCTACATGTTCTTACTGAATACTTGAGAACCAGAGGACATAGTTGGAGAAGCTGAGGACATTGGTTTAGGGTGAGGGAAAAAAGATTTGATAGGAACTTGAAGGAAGTTGGACAGGATTTAGAGTGATATGGGCCACATTTCCTTAGTCAGAGGGTGGTGAATTTGTGGAATTCATTTCAATAGACGACCATGGAAGGCAATTCAATTGATATTTTTTTAGGCAGAGATTGGCATATTCCTGATTAGTTTGGGAGTCAGGGGTTATGGGTGAAGCAAGGTGAATGAAGTTGAGAGGGGTAGATAGGTCAGCCATGAAGGAACGGCGGAATAGACTTGATGGGCTGAAAAGCCTAATTCTGCACGTAGAACTTATGAACCTATCCACATTGTATGTTTGTGGGTTTCTGCTGCCGTCATATTCTGAGAAAAATAACACCAGTCTGTAGTAGGGTCCTGACCTGAAATGTCAACTGTCCATTTCCTTTCAACGATGCTGTTTGACCCACTGAAGTGTTTTTTTTTTGTGTTTTGCTCACTGCTCATTTTAACAGGACGCACGTTGACCACAGCAAGATGCAGCTCACACATTTGACTCAGCACCTAACATTTTATTTACATAGCACGTTGGCCTTTGATGTGTTTGCACACTGACTGGAAATTTGTTCAAATCAAATGTATTTTTGGGTGAACAAATTAAGGAACAAATATGTCAGGCTCCGTTCGGTCCTTCATAACTACACGACGCATTACAATCATAGCTTATCCTTCATCATGTCAATATCCAATATTAGTTCTACTTCCATAGATCCCGTAATATCTAACAAACAATTGTTCCCAGGCTAGATTGTATTGGAGTCATAGAGTCACACAACGCAGAAACATGCCCTTCGGCCCAACTTACCCCTCCTGAATGCATCTGGACAATTGAGCCAAGGAATACCTCATCCCTTCACCTGCACTCTCCTGTTCTGAAACAACTTTGTATATTTTGAACCTCTAGAGTTGAGACGAGGTCATGTAGCAATGCTGCTAAGACCAGCATTTCCAATCGAACTTACTTCTGCTACAGAAATGGCCTTTTTTTGTGGGAGGGTTTATGTGGCCATGACAGTTGAATCTTCTTGGTTTCGGATCTCACCCAGAAACTTGCAGCTCAGGCAGTGACGTACTCTACCAGTTGGCACTGAGGTGCTCGTAGGTCATGTGCTCATTTACTGGGGAGGGACGTTGTAGACGGGAACATTTCACGTGGACTTTGGGATTGTTTTCAGAACCAATTATTTTATTACAAATTGGCCAACTTTGGTTACACATATCCTGGGGCTGATGCCCTCAGATACAAAACATTCAGTGCCTTTTACACAACCACATCGACATTACCTTCCTCTCCTACCTCCAACTTGCATTCTCAGGGAGTACAAAAGATAAAGGAAATCGTGTATATTACTCTGTTGTGCTGCTGCAAGTACACACTGTATGACAATAAAACACACGTGACTCACTTCTTGCACTAATAGGCTATAAAAGCTATGAATAGTTCTGCAGTTCCACGCTACATTACTCCCCTCCAACTCCCCATTTCCCCTTAGCTAGGCACTATCTAGGAATGGGCTCAATTAAGATCATTTTATTTGCAACTGGTCACTGAGGCAGCTAAAATCCTCACTAGACCAAGTTTCAGTGAGGCCACTTACCTAGGTTTTACGATCATTTTACGTCTTGGGCTTATCTGCCTTAACCCACTATCCACTTGAACCTATGTTCTTGCTGATCCATTGCATCTTTACAGATTTGAATCCACAATATTTTAGCCCAGAGACAATGAGTTGTGGTGTGCTTAGACAGACCCTTGTAAGGAATTACGATGGGAGTGTCCAATTAATATCTTAATTTACACAGACCCCATTCTTCTTCGTCTGAATGTTCAATTAACCTACCCCTTGTCGATTATAAAGATGTTTCTCTTACTTCTGGTTCTTGTGGATCTCGGCTGGAAGCCAGATCAACCTCGGGGACCGCGGTTTCCCGGGACCTCGTTCGGGAGTTAAGACTCAATGGATCCGATAGTGCACTTCTCACACCCCTCGAGGTCCCGGCCAGACAGCAGCCGCTTACTCAGTCGTCGGAGATGGTCCCAGCGAGATCCTGCCAACTACACCAATGTTAAATTTCTATCCTCGCTATCAAACAACAAACCACATTTTAAGAATGTAACAATTGCCCTTTATTGCGCATGCGGGAGTGGGAGAGCATCCACGAGTATGGTTACATAATCGTTGCCCATCGCGGTCCCACTCAATTATTCTGTGCACAGGCAGTATATTTATACATGAGTAGCACGGGTCCAGTTAATCACACAATCAGCACATTTCTGCACCGGTTTAGAACAGATGTGTTTTTCTCTGCAGTACTATTTGGTATCGGGTCTCTTCCCTTTTTAGTCATAACACCGTTTTCAGTTCTGCAAAACCATTATTAGTTAGCAATTCTAAATAAGTAAAGCAGACTCACCACGCGCAAATTGCAATCTGTTATGTACACATTAACTCTTAAAACCCCACCCTCCTCTACTCGTGCTTGCAAACCGGCAAGTAAACTGCAAAGTTAAGTCGATGGCCTGTATGTCTTTGTAGAGTAGGAGGAAATTGGAGCACCCAGAGAAAACTTATCCGGACACAGGGGGAATGAACAAATTCCATACAAACAGCAACTGAAGTCAGCATCGAACCTGGGTATCAGGCGCTGTAAGGCAGCAACTCTACCGCTGTGCCACTGTGTTCTACCTGAAACCCACTGACCTGCCAGGGCAAGGTGCTCTCCCTGAGCTAACATTCTTATATTCTACATGTTCTTGCTGAATACCTGAGAACCAGAGGACATAGTTTGAGAACCAGAGGACATAGATTTAAGGTGAGGGGCAAAGATTTAATAGGAACCTGAGGGACGCTGGACAGGATAGGTTTAGAGTGATATGGGCTAGATTTCGTTCGTTAGAAGGTGGTAAATCTGTGGAATTTATTTTACCAGAAAACTGCAGATGCCAAGTCAATGGATATATCTGAGGCAGATATTGACAGATTCCTTATCAGTGTGGGTGTCAGGGGTTATAACGAGAAGGCAGTAGAATGGGGTTGGGAGGGGAAGATACATCAGCCATGATTGAATTGTGGAGTAGACTTGAATGGCCGAAAGGTCTAATTCTGCACTAAAACGTATGAACCTATGAACATTGGTTGTTTGGGAATTTCTGCTGCAGTCATATTCTGAGAAAAGTAACACCAGTCTGAAGTAGGGTCCTGGCCTGAAATGTCATCTGTCCACTTCCTTTCAGAGATGCTGCTTGACCCACTGAAGTGTTTTTTTTTTGTGTGTTTTGCTCAACTGCTCATATTAACTGGAAGCACGTTGCCACCAGCAAGATGCAGCTCACACTCAATGTTTCATTCCATAGCACGTTGGCCTTTGATGTGTTGGTGCATTGACTGGAAATGTGTTGTACACAAATAAATGTGTATTGTAGGGTGAAAAAATTAATGTACAAATATGTCAGGCCCCACTAGGTCCTTCATGACGACACTATGCATTAAAATCATAGCTTATCCATTATCATGACAATAACCTGTACTAGTTCTATGTCCATAGATCCTTTGATATCTAAGAAACAATTGTTCCCAGGCTAGATTGCATTGGAGTCATAGATTCATACAACGCCGAAACAGGCCCTTTGGCCCTACTTAACCCCCCTCACTGCGTTTGGATAATTGAGACAAGGAAAACCTCATCCCTTCACCTGCACTCTGCTGCTCTGTAAGAACTTTGTATCTTTCTAACAGAGTACCTCTAGATTTGAGAAGAGGTCCTGTAGCAATGCTGCAAAGATCAACATTTCCAATTGAACTTACGTCTGCTGCATCTTGGGCATCTCTGACTTAGCCCACTATCCACTTGAACCCATGTTCTTGCTTGATCCATTGCCCCTTTATGGACTTGAACACATTATATTTTGGCCCAGAGACAATGGGGTGTGATGTGTTTAGGCTGCCCCTTGCAAGGAATGATGATGGGAGGGTTGGGGAACTTGTGGGTGGAGGGAATGAGGGTGGGTATGACAAGAATGGGAAGCAGTGCCATTTTATCATTTGTATGCATGGTCTAGGCCCATTCATTATACTTGCGGATGAAAGAGATTGGTGATGGGAGTGGAATTCATAAGGTCATTAGTGATAGGAGCAGACAATTTGACCCATCAAGGCTACTCCACCATTCAATCATCGCTGATTTACCTCTCCCTCCAAACACCACTCTCCTCCCTTCTCCCCATCACCCATGACACTTGATGAATTGAACAAAACCATTCAGAAAGAGTTTGACAAAGTAGAGCTATAAAAAGATGCCAGTTTATACCAAAGACTAACCCAAAATGCTAGAGTAACTCAGATGGTCAAGAAACATCTCTGGCGAAAATGGATTGGTGCCATTTATGGTCCGGACCTTTCCACAGACCATCTGAAGAAGGGTCCCAACCTCAAAGGCCACCTGTCCATTTTCTCCAGAGATGCTGCCTGACCTGCTGAGTTACTCCAGCATTTTGTGTCCTTCTTTGACAAAGTATAGAACAGATTAAAGCAGTGTAATCTGAATACAGTGGTGAAGCGAGTATTGCCCAAAACTCACACCGAATTGAAAATAGCTCCTAAGAAACAACAGAGGCATAGATTGACTCAGTGTTCTCTGGAGTCCCAGTAGAGTGGGGTTTCCGATTGCCCTTTGGGCAGTTGCGATGAAAATTGACATCTGCGTAGACGACAGCGTTGTCAGTCACATGCTCCCTTGATCTCGACTTCCTTTGACAATTCACCACTGCATACGTGATTCCACCTTCATTGTTATCCAAATGGCCACCTGCCCTGTTGTTTCCAGGTTGCTGCAGATTTGCATAAATGTCGGTCCCTTCCAACGCTGTCATTTCCTAAAATATAACAAAATTCAATTTTACAACCTAATAGAGCTGATAGGTCCTCAACAGATGTCTATTACAAAATAGTTGTTCAGTGTACAGTACAAGCTATTTGCTGCTGTTTACAACACAACGATAGCACAGCATGGTGGAGCAGCGGTAGAGTTGTTGCCTGACAGCGCCTACAACAGGTTTGTAGTTTAAATAGTTTGGCATAAGTGCAAATTGCCCCTAGTGTGTGTAGGATAGTGTTAGTGTGCAGGGTTCTCCGGGCAGCGTGGACTCTGTGGGCCGAAGGGCGTGCTTCTGCAATGGATCTCTTAACTGGAGTGGACTGGTGTTGCTAAACGACCTGTGTAAACACAGATAATTCAATGTTCTATATTCTTCAACACTCAGAGAATTTATACCTCCCATTTTTACCTGGGTTTCATTGTTGTCTTCACCGCGTGATGTATTGCACTTGGATTCTGCAAAATATGATGTCGATAGAGCCATATCAGGAACAGGTTTAAACATCATTCATTCACATATTTCATTCATTTGTTCTATGTACCTTCTAGATCTCTCATTTCCCTTTCCCCTGACTCTCAGTCTGAAGAAGGGTCTCGACTCTAAACCTCACCCATTCCTCTTCTGGAGAGGCGCACCCTGACCCGCTGAATTGTTTGAGCATTTTGTGTTTATCTTCATTGTAAACCAGCATCGGCAGTTCCTTCCAACACACAGAAACATCTACATGTTATGTGGAAGACCTTTTATTTTGGAGGTACTCCTAAATATAAGGTCAGACAGTTTCTGTGCAATGATGTTAAAACAACATTTATTGTCACCGACTCACAATGATAGCATCAAACATGATAGCATTATTGATCATTCATGCTTCCTCCTACACTTTATTACTTTAATGCAGGGCATTTGTTGATTAGAACATAATTAAATCTCTTGACATTCTGCAAGGAACCGAGGCATGTATTGTGAAATTATTTAAGGGAAATCAAAAACTCACCCTTGGTTTTACGCTTTCGGTACCAAAAGAAGGCAATGATGAGAATCAGGAGAAGCACAGTGACACCAGACGCAACTATGTAAATGATCCTGTCAGACAGAGAATAGGGAAGGGTGAGGTATGGCTCATCATTGATTCTTGGCCTTCAGTAAAGAACACAAGTCAAGCATTTATACGGCACCTTTCATGATTTTTTTGAAGTGTGAAGCAAAGGAAATGAAGAGTCTGTTTCGGTGGGTAATGCAGCAACTAATCTGCTCTCAGTAAGGTGACATTGGCCAACGATCGTGAAATTGGTTGAAGAGCAATTGCGTCCAACCATTAAGGAAAGATGCGTGGGAACTGTTAAACACTTGTTTGCAATGATTAGTTTAGTTTAGTTCAGCTGAGTTTGATTTAGTTTAGTTTAGTTTAGAGGTACAGCATGGAAACAGGCTTTTCGGCACACCAAGTCTTCATCGGCCAGCAATCCCTATACACTAGATCTACGCTAAACATTAGAGACACTTTACAGAAGTCAATTAACCTACAAACCTTGAACATATCCAGAAGGTGACTCACCATAACCATCTCAAGGTCAGCAGTGTGACCTAACATGCCTCCCTCCCAGGGTCACGTTCTAGGTGGAGACACTTCCTGCTGTTGGAGTGACTGACATTGAGACTTTGACCAACTCAGCAAGGTCATGCCAAAAGTGATATCAAAGTTTTAGCCCATAATTCACTATGCATTTTCCTATCAGTATCACACTAGAGCAGGTCACAGCAAGGCAAAACAACAATACTTGGGTTTGACAACTATACTCATCTCACACCATGGGATGAGGTTAGTGATGGAGACGTCATGGTGAATACTGCAGGGAACGTCCTCTGAAGGGCAACAAATGGAGGAATTTGTTCTTATCACCCAAGCATGTACACAACACAATGAGATGTAAACCAGTGCAATTTCCCTTCTGATTTGTTAAGTATTATCTGGTTTCAAATTATATACTTATATTATTATAGAATAAGGTCATAAGATCAGTGTCCTGGCATTGTGAGGCTGTGATTCTACTGGCTGTGTCACTGTGTATTCAGATCAATACTCCAACTGGCCTTTAATGCCAGTGAACGGAAGACACAACTCTCCCAATTTCCCAATTGAAGCAATCACAATCAAAACACCAGCAATTAGTATATAGCACCTTTCATTGGAAACAGAGTAGTTTACCTTGAAGAATCTTCGGATCCTTTCGAAGTTTCACAAGAATATTCAGGTCCTGTTGGAACAAGGAAATAAAAATCAGTTTCACTGCTTTTTGCTTGCAGTTGAACAAGAGAGCATGATTGTCCGATGTAAAGAGTTTATAGGCTTAATAGACAGGGCAATGTTTCTTCATTGTAATTTGCAGCAAATGGGAGATGTTGTCAAGATAAGCTGGAGCACTGGTTACAACTCAGGTCGCCACCAATACGGCAGCACAGTGGTAGAGTTGCTGCCAACGAATGCAGCCCAAGTTCGATCCCGACTACGGGTGCTGTCTATACGGAGTGTGTACGTTCTCCCCGTGACCTGCGTGGGTTTTCGCCGAGATCTTCAGTTTCCTCCCACACTCCAAAGACGTGCAGGTTTGTAGGTTACATTGGTTTGGTAAATGTAAAAATGATCCCTAGTGGGTGTAGGATGGTGTTAATATGTGGGGATGGATCTCAGGTCGGCGGGTCCTTGCTGGTCGGCGCGGACCCGGTGGGCCAACGGGATTGTTTCCGCGCTGTATCTCTAAACTAAAGACGTGTAGGTTTGTAGATTAATTGGCTTCTGTAAATTGTCCCTTAGTTTTGAATTGCTCCTAATTGTAGAATTTGTGTACCGGTGAAAGGCAGCTGCTTCCACGCTGGATCTCTAAACTAAACTGGATAGATGGGACTTTTATTCCACACAGGAGAGGAATGAGGAAGCTATTGCAGGTGTGCAAAGCTATGAGGAACATAGATAGGGTATTTCGTGGGAAATCAGCACAGCAGATGTGCATAGAAATGGAGAACATAGGGTTGGGTTGAGCAGTAGAATATTTGGAGGGTATCAGAGCAAGAAATATTTTTAAACTGAGATGGTGAGGGCACTTGAATTGCCAAATCTAAGAAGACTATGGGTGAGCGGCTGGTAAAAATGGGATAAGTATCGATGGTACTTAATGGTAACACAGTGGACCAAATCTGATAGTCTAGAAGTTAACTGTGGCCACATTTACGGATAATTTCTGTTCCCTTCCCATATTTGAGTGTCGGTCATGTGGAGATGATGGAAAGTGAAAGTGCTTGGACTGATGTCACTGCAAACCTAGTTTACAGCTGTGTAAACATAAGAGGAAGTTCTAGCCGGGAAGCTGGCCTACACCAGCTCTGTGAAAACTGTTTCTGGAGCCCAGCAATAAAGTATTGACAAATGGGCCATAACTCCATCATTTTAATCTTGATAAATTAATTAAATAATGTGCATGGATTTCAGAGTGTCGGGGGTTTGGGGAGAAGGCAGGAGAATGGGGTGAAGAGGGGAAGATAGATCAGCCATGATTGAATGGTCTATTTCTGCTTCTATCACTTGTGATTTTATGAACCACCCCACCGCACTTCCCCTTCTTTTCCCATTCCCTTCACTACTTACCAGTGCCGTTGATTTTCACCTGGAAACTACAGGGCACGTCACTGCTGGAGATGGACATGTTGACCATTTCACTGGATTTTGATCCATGTTGATTTGAGGCTGTGCAGAAATATTGATGGTGCTGATGTTTGAAGGATTGACAATGTAGACCCAGGGCATTGTTGTCTGAGATCTTTGAATCCCCAGATGGGGTCTTTTCATACCAGGTGTAGTTAATGGGAAGCGATCCCCGGACCGACTCACATGACACTGTCACTGAGCCCCCGAAACAGGAGACATCGGCTGGTGACAGAAATCCAAGCACAGGAACAGACACGGGTTCTGTGGGAAAGGAGCAAACAGTCAGACACTGAGTGAACATCATAAAATCAAACACTCGCCAATATCCACCATCTCTGTATCTTAGCCAGAGCCGCCCGGTTGGAATCTGACCCATCCATCTACATAGAATCACAGTCGTACAGTGTAGAAACAGGCCCCTCAGTCAAACCTGCCCGCACTGACCAACACGCCCAATCTGCACTAGTTCAACCTGCCCTTGCTTGGCCCTTGACCCTCTAAACTTATACTATTCATGTTCCTGTCCAAATTATTCTTAAATGTTGTGATAGTACCTGCCATAACTACATCTGTCGGCTGTTCGTTTCATATACCTACCAACTTTTGTGTAAAAACGTTACTCCCCAGGTTCTTGTTAAATCATTCCCCCCTCATCTTAAAACTATGTCCTCTGGTTCTCGATTCCCCTACTCGGGGCAAAAGACTGTGCATTTACTCGATCTATTCATCACATGATTTTGTAGCTGCCATAAGATCATCCTTCTTCCTACTGCGCTCCAAGAAATAATGTCCTAGTCTGCTCAATTTTCTATTGTCTATTGTCTATATCCCGTCCATCGAAGTCAGGCCCTCAAGTCATCGCAACATCCTTGTAAATCTATTCTGCACCCTATCCAACTAAAACTGAACACAAATCAGACAAATCATCAGACACATCTTGGATTCTCTTATACATTTCAGGAATTACCAGCAGGAAAAGGGAGCATCGTTTATGCAACACTGTTAGACATTGAAAACAACAAGGATGCTGCCCATTTGTCTAATTAAAATCAAACTGTGTATGCTGGAGCGCAATTTTGAAGGGAATCGACATGGACACACTCCAGTACAGATGGGGACAATGTCAGCTACTCAGATGCTACATTTCAAAGCGACAGCCAAATTCCCTGTCAAACACCCCATTAGTGCAAAAGTATCACTCTCAACAACGTTTTAATTTCCTTGCATAAAATTGTTGATGGTGATAATGTTGCACTAATGAGGTGTGTGAATGGCGGTATTGTAGAATTGTGTGTAGGGAGCGAATGGGGAAGTGGAATAACATAGAACTAGTGTGACCGGTGATCGCCAGTCGGTGTGGACTCGGTGGGCCGAAGGATCCGTTTCCATGTTGCATTTGTAAACTACAACTAAATATCCCGGTGACCTTTTCTGTAACCTCTCCAAACCTTCCACATCTTTTGTTTTATAAAGCGGCGACCAGAACTGTGCACCAGACTCCCACCTAACAAATGTTTTATGCGTTGCCAAAGTGGAGACATAAAGTCACTCATTGAGAAACCTACCTTCAGATACTTGGAGATATACTTTAAATGTTGGTTCGCCAGATGTAGTAATTCCACATCTGTACCATCCTGTATCTCCAGAGTGAAGATCCTCCACAGTCACAGTAAATATTCCTCGTGCCGGGTTATCTGTGATTGACGCCTTTCCGCTCTTCCCATTTGTTTCACCTACATGTGTACACTGGCGACTTGTCCCACGGCACCAGTATTTTGTGTGTGAGCGGTACACTGCTGCATAGTGACAATCGATTGTGATCGCTCTTCCCACAACCCCTCTTACATCACTCTCCGCCCACAGTGCACCTGAAACTGAAGGAAACATATTTGATAAATTGAAGAGCAAAATTAGCCTTTCACAAACATGCACATTCTAGTATACAAGGGAGTCCGCCCAATCATTTTCTTAGCTGTGTTAAATTCCACCTAGATTGCGATGAGAGACAGATACTGTACACTGTCCCTCACCATCTGCACAGGTCGTTCCAAAGCGCTTCCCAGCCAATGTGGGTGTGAATGGTGAAGAATGATGCATTGGACACGGAGCCCGTTGCAATTGGAAGGCGCTGTCTAGGGAGTCTTGGTGAGTTGCTGCAGTGCATCGTGCAGATGGTGTAAACTGCTGCTGCTCTGCATCTGCGGGGGAGGTTCAGAATGGAGTGTCTTTCAAGCGCGATTATGGGTCATGACAAACCAAGCACAAGTGTTCAGCGAAACTGTGGCCTAGGCCAGTGCTTCTTAAACTGCTGAATGGTTCACCCAAGGGTGAATGAGTTAACACTCACCTGCATTGTTGATTTCTGTCACATAACTGCACGTTCCTTCTCCATTGGAGACATTCACGTTGAGTATTTCACTGGGTTTTATCCCACGATTATTTGTGGCTGTGCAGTAATATTGACGATGTTGACCTCTGAGGATTTCACAACTCAGATCCAATTGATTGCCAGACAAGATCGTTGAACACCGATGCTCGTTCTTCTCACACCATGTGTAATTGATGGGAAGGGATCCACTGACAGACTCACACGACACTGACACTGAGCCTCCGAGACGTGAGGCATTTGCTGGTGACAGATATCTGAGCATAGGAGCAGACACTGGTTCTGTGGGAATGGAGCAAACATTCAGTCACCTGTATGAACAGTTATACACCAAACACATGCTAAATCTCAGCAGCCCTTTATCTCAGCCCGAACCGTCTAGTTGATATCTCACCGGCTCATCTACATCTCTGTGAGTGTGCGAAGCCCACAAATCGAAGAAGGTTAGAGGTATAGAGTACCGAAAGATGCCCATCACAACAGCTCATTCATGCCGACCAACATGTCTTTTTGGCCATTTCCATATGTCCACGTTTCTCCTTTATCACTCGCAATGATCCCAATCTACGCAACTGTCCAAAATGTATTTTAAATGCTATTATTCTAACTGCCTCAACAACTTCCTCTGCCAGCAGGTTCCATATAAATATCACCCAATGTGTAGCGAATGTTGTCCCTCAGAACAGAAGTTGGGATGTTATGTTTCAGTTGTACATATATTGTTGAGGTCGAACTTGGCGATTTGTGTTCAGCTTCGGCCACTCATCTGTACAAAACATGCCATTACAGTAAGTGACACCTTACTATTCTCCCCTCTTTAAATAGTTCCCATTACCTCTGTCCTCCACTTCCTCATCCCACATATCGTGGGAAAATGAACATGCTTCTCGTGATTGATACAGTTCTATAAGTTCCTCGCTCAATCATTTCCACACCAAGGAATGAAGTCTGAGTTTGTCCAATCGCTCCCTGCGTCAATCCCACCCTGTCCAGGCAGCGTCGCCCTAAAACCTTTCTGCACGCTGTCCACCTCAACGGCACTTTTCTTGGAGCTGAGGGACTAAAGCTGAACACAATTCCCAAAGTGTGGACTCAACATCTGCACGTCTGAAGCAGATTATCTCAGATTATGTTCTGAATGGTCTCACTGATGAAGAGCAGCGTACCAAAAACCCCATTCAATGCCTTGGAAATTAAAGGCCAAAACTAATAACGATCCCTTTAAGCTAGACACACAAGGCTGGAGTATCATAGTGGAGCAGGCAGCATCTCTCGAGAGAAAGAATGGGTGAAGAATCGGGTCGGGACCCTTCTTCAGCCTGAGAGTCAAGTCTAGGGTGACAGAATAGTAATGGAAGAGTAAGGAGGGAAAACAAGTGCTAAAAGTTGACAATGTTAAACGGAAATGCAGAATGGATCATTGTCAGACGAAGGGAAGGTGACAACGAGGCACACAATCTGTAAAATATAATGAAGAGGACAGTGAATGTAAATGGAGAACTAGGGCGGGATTGAGACAGGGGTAAAACAACGGTTACTTGAAGTTTGAGAAGTCAATATTTAAACCGCTGGGTTGTAAGCTGCCAAAGCGAAATATGAGGCGCTGTTCCTCCAATTTGCGTTTGGCCTCACTCTGACAGTGGAGGAGGTCCAGGACAGAAAGGTAAGTTTGGGAATGGGAGGGGGAGTTAGTGTTTAGCAAACGGAAATTAGCGTAGGCCGAGGCAGACTGAGCGCAGTTGTTCAGCGAAACGATCGCCGAGTCTGCGCTTGGTCTCCCATCTTGTTCACACATGGAACAGCGGATATAGTAGAAGAGTTTAGAGAAGATTCAAGTGAACCGCTGCTTCACCCGAAAAGACTGTTGGAGTCCTTAGTCGGAGTGAACAGAGGAGGTATAGGGCCAGGTGTTGCATCTGCTGCAGTTGTAGGTACCTGGGGACGGGGTGGTTTGGGTGGGAAAGGACGAGTTGACCAGGGAGTTGCGGAGGGAACGGTCTCTTCGGAGAGGAGAAAGCGGTGGAGATGGGAATATGTGGCTAGATGTGGGATTCCGATGGAAGTGGCGAAAATGTTGGAGGATTATATACTGTGTGCGACGGCTGATGGGGCGAAAGATGAATTTATTCTCCTTACCACCAGGGAAATGTCCGGGTGGAGAGGCTGGCTGGCTGCCGGGCGGTGGGTGGACAGTGGCTGCTGGGGGTGGGGGCGCATTGACGGGGCAGAGGGAGAGGGAGCGTGCGATGTGGGGAGGAAGTGACTGATCCCTGAGGTGGGGGCGGGGAGCGGGCTGCTCTGCCCCGCGATCACTGAACGCAGTCTGTTGAGTTCTGGGGACACATTCCCTGTTTATGTTTCTCCGGGTGTTCAGACCACGAGCAACACTTGTTTGTCACTGATCTGTACCTGTCGGATCATTAGTTTGAGTGGGAATGCAAACCTCTGACAGGGTGACTTTTTTTTACAGTTCAGCGGCAGGAACATGTGCTGAGCATCCCACTTGAAGTGACACTTCCCGGAGAAAACATGAATCAGGCATTTCAGTGGAGACTTCAAGTCAATCGCTGCGAAACGTACCGTCAGATACTTGGAGATATACGTTAAAGTATGGATCCGTGCCATCTGTATGAATTCCACATCTGTACCATCCTGTATCTCCAGACTGAAGATCCTCCACAGTCACAGTAAATATTCCTCGTGCCGGGTTATCTGTGATTGACACTCTTTCACTCCGTCCGTGTTGTCCATTTGTATCCGCTAAAACTGTACATTGGATAGTCCACCCACGGCACCAGTATTTTGTGTATGAGCGGTACCATTGTTCATAGTGACAATCGATTGTGATCGCTCTTCCCACAACTCCTCTTACCTCCCTCTCTCCCCGCATTGCACCTGAAACTGAGGGGAGAAACTTTCAGATGGAGAGCAAATGAACTGCTTAATGGAAATAGATACATTTTTGAAGATTGCATGAAAGAAAACTTAAGACGTTCCATGATGTGTCATATTGCTTCACGGCCAATGTCTCCGGTCTAAAGTACAGGCAGTGCTGTTATTGAACCAGTTGTGTCAGTGTTCTGTCCCCGGGTCCGTACAATTAGGGTTCACTTCCCACTCCAGATCCCCGAACGGAAACTGGGCTGGGATCGCAGTGCGGTACTGAGGGAGCGCGACAGTGTTGCAGGAGCTGCCTTTCAACAATCCCAGGCGGTGCCCGGCCTCTCACAGAAATTCCCCACTTTGCTATTTCATTGGCGGTGCCGCCGGCTGCGTTGCCAACATTCATCTCTCAACCGACACTGGGCCGGACCCGTGTTTAGACATTCACTGCCTTTACAACGCCCTGACTGAGGACAGAGGACGGACGGGTTACAATAAAGCGGGTCCCTTACTGGAGAGCGTTACTAGCGTGAACACGCACACCGCCAGATTCAGGGACAGTTTCATCCCGGCTGTTATCAGGCATCTCAATCATCCTACCACAAACAGAGAGCGGTGCTGAACTCCCATCTACCTCTCTGATGACCCTCGGACTACCTTTGATCGGACTTTGCTGGCTTTACCTTACACTAAACGTTACTTCCTTTTCATGTATATATGCACTGTAAGATGATCGATAACAATCATGGATTGTCTTTCTGCTGGCTGAGTTAGCTCGCAACAAAAACACTCTACTTCGGTACACGTGACAATAAACTAAACTGAATTTGGAACCCGCTGCTCATCTGGGCCATGTTCTATTCCCAATGACCCCGGCTCGCCTTGGACCTTTCAGTACGATTGGGCCGCGGACGAGAGAGAGGATGGAGAGAGAGTTGGGAGTGGGTGGATAGAGCGAGGACCGTGGATCAGTTTAAGACTCCGGGGAATTGTTGGGTTTACGACAAAGTTGAGTTGGACAAATGCAGGGGAATATTTGAACTGACACAATGAGTCCACATTCGTGACTTCCTCCTCAGTTTTAAACACATTTTGTTAGTGTAGAATTAACTTCCTGGTAATGCTGGAGTATCTGCTCCAAATGTATTCGCTATTTTATGCCTTTCATCAATACTCGAACAAAGTCTAGATATTCAAATGTGAATTCAGATCCATCACCACAATGCACTGACTTCCATTTCCCCCATTACATGTCTACACACACTTAACCATCTCTGCTGTGGAAAGGGTGCACGGGACCCCAACTAACATTGCTCATTGGAATGTCAAGATCTGGCTTTCACTCACCGGGTAGCGAAGAGATGAGAAGAATGGGAATCCACATTGTTTTATCCATAGTGACAAGGCCAGCACTCGTCTGCCTGTCGCTCAGCTCTGTGCTCTCAGATACACCCGCATCTCTCAAATAGCAATGAGGAAGAAGGGCACAGGAAGTCACATCGTGAACCACAGCGAGCCAGTAGCAGCTCGACACGATGCAGTGTGAAAGGCTCAGGGTTATATTTAACAAATGGTTGGGTCAGATGATCACAGAATCATACAGCAGGAACCAAGCCCTTCTCCCCAACGCGTTAAACCAATATGCTCATCTAAGTTGGTCAAATTTGTCCACGCTCGATCCATATCTCCCCAAACCTTCCCTATCTACGGACCTGTCCAAGTGCCCAATACACGTTGGTATTACAGCTGCTTCACCCACTTCGTCAAGTGTGATGTATCCATAAGAATGGAGCGGCGGTTATCTCTGTACTCAGAGTCTGTGAACGCTGAATAGTGATAGGAGCAACTCTGCGGGCCAGGCAGCACCTCTGGAGAAAATTGATAGGTGACGTTTCGGGTCGGGACCCTTCATGTAAACAATGACACGTTGATTAAAATACGACATTTAGAAGAGTAGATACTTCTAAGATGTGTACACTTCCGGATCATTCCCTCTTGATGATTTTGTAAGTGGATCGGCAGATCAAAAATATAATCATTGGAACTTTTGTTTTGGCATATTGCCGGTGACAAGACAGGAAGCTGGCGTTAGGAAGTAGGGGCTTTTGACCCGAAATCAGCTGAGGTTAATTGGAGTTTGAGCCTCTTCTCTCTACATCAACTATTTAATTCCAACTTTGAAACACTATTGTCATGATATTCATGTTTTGTAAATGACAATTAATGGTGTAGTGGACTGTGAAGAATTTTGTTTAGAATTACCACAGGATGGAGATCAGCTGGGAAAGCGGGATGTGGAATGTAACTGACATGTGTAATGTAACTCAAACAAGGGCAAAGTGATACACTTAGTGAAGTTAAAGCAAGGGAGAATATGCACGGTGAATAGAATTGTTAACTTGTCTTCTTTGCAACGCAGACCTAATAAATTATCAGTTATGTTCACGTGCATTCTATTGGCTGATTGTGTACATCTGCTTGCAACGATTTCATTCTGTAGGTAACTAGTTGCATTATAATATATCCTAACATCTGCTGTCTGCTATCGTTCTGGGTGTGTTATATTACAGGGGATCAGTGCAGTTTATTCGGGTTGTGTACATCAATGGCAATGTTGTGTATCACGTGGTATGGGTGTAACACACTGATGTGTCCGCAATTGATGTTAGCTGAGCGTTGGCGACCCTCAGTAAAGGATCTTTTGTTGGGATCTATTTCCTGTTTACTTGCTCAACTAAAACACTGCAGAGAGGAACCGACGATGCAGCAAAACGATTACATGATGTCTTCATTCGCCTTTGACCCATGACTTCTGCAAACACTGCTCAGCAAACAGTGTTACAGCGAACTGCTCGCAAGATGCGGTTCAGAGATACGAATCTACACACCCTTGTTTCAGCAGCGCGAACAAAGTGTCAGCACTGCAGAACAATTCAGTGTAAAGAATTAAATGACTGTTTGAACAAATTTGTCCTGCTGTTAGATTAAAGTACATTCCAAGTCAGCACCCATCGCTAAAAACAACAGTGGCATCGATCCGAAATGTCACCCGTTCTTTCCCTCCAGTGATGCTGCCTATTCCGCTGATTTTCTCCAGTATTTTGGGTCCATCTGTGGCATCTCTGACCGATTATCTCTCACTATCTGTGAGGCACTTTGGGATGTCTTGCAGTGGGGAAAATCTCTAATTCAAGATCATTCCTCCGATTAGACCATTAACAAGCTCCACTTGAACGGGCCAGGCAGCATCAGTGTGACCACAGAATCTGCAAGTAACTCTGGATATTGAGCACCTCTCTGATATCCCTGACCTGGGGGTTTGTGGGTTCAAAACAGCCTCTGGTCTCATCTCCTCGCCCCCACCAGCCCCCCTCCCCTCCCCCACCCCGCTTAATATGTGGAGAATATTTATCTTTGTCAGTGGGACATTTTACCCAAAGCAATCCTGGAATCTTTCCTAACTTTATGGCGGTTACTTCATTTTTGCAGGTCACCATTTCTTATTTCCAAACAACATCCTTCACAGTTCTTTCATGGGCGGGGTTACAGTCACAAGTCAGACTGAGGAAAGCAACACAATGTATTTGCAGTTTCACACCCCGCCCTTTGCAAGCTGTAACTTAACCATTTTGTTCTGCACAAGAATAGACTTTCCACTAGTTTAGTTTAGTTTAGTTTAGTGTAGAGATACAGCGCGGAATCAGGCCCTTCAGCCCATCGAGTCACTTCAAAGTGCATTACACAAATCATTAAAAAGTAACGTGAAGCAATTAAAATGTAATTAAAGAGCATAGAAAATAAATACAAGCAAAAATAGAATGGCATAAAATATAAGAATAAAAATTGCAGTGCAGTGTTCAAATTTATAATTATTTAATTTAATTAGAATTAAAAATAATTAAAAGCAACGTCAAATAGCAAAGTCTTCATCCCCGATTTAAAAGGCTGAGAGTTGGAGCGGACCTGCATTTTTCAGGAAGTTTGTTACATAAACATTGTGCATAAAAACTAAACGCTGCTTCTCCATGTTTAACTCTGGGGACAGAAAGCAGACCTGTCCCAGACGGCCTCAGAGGTCTGGATGGTTCATAATGAAGCAGAATATCAGAAATGTATTTTGGCCCTAGACCATTCAGTGTTTTATAAACCAACAGTAATATTTTGAAAACAATTCTTTGACTGTATGGAAGCCGGTATAAAGAGCTCAAAATTGGAGTGTTGAGATCTACTTTCTTGGTCTTAGAGAGCAGCAGCGTTCTGAATCAACTGCAGATGTCTAATCGATTTTTTAGTGAGACTTGTGAGGATAGTATTACAGTAGTCAAGACTACTGAAGATAAATGCATGGACAAGTTTTTCCAAATCCTGCTGAAACATAAGTCCTTAAACCTTGATATATTCTTAAGGTGATAGTAGTCTGACATAGTAATTGTCCTAAAGTGGCTGTTGAAATTAAGGTCTGAGTCCACGATTACATCACGAATTCCGACTTTGTCCAATTGAAGTTGAGCATTCAGTTTCAATCGTTCCTCTTTGGCTCCAAAAACAACTACCACAGTTTTGTATTTGTTTAGTAGAAAAAAAAGTTTTTTGGGGGGGGGGTGGGGGGGGGGGGGGGGGGGGGGGGGGGGGGGGGGGGGGGGGGGGGGGGGGGGGGGGGGGGGGGGTCAAATTGCAGTCTGTTCTTCATCACTAAAGTTGCGGTCTAAACAAAACAAATTAGACAAACCATTTTTTGCCACAACCATTTATTAAGAAGCATTCTGGTGCATTATTATTCATT
This sequence comes from Leucoraja erinaceus, assembly GCF_028641065.1. Classification (NCBI taxonomy): domain Eukaryota; kingdom Metazoa; phylum Chordata; class Chondrichthyes; order Rajiformes; family Rajidae; genus Leucoraja; species Leucoraja erinaceus. The sequence continues at coordinate 29,534,136 of NC_073400.1, read as the reverse complement.
AATCAGTGAAAAACGTTTTATTTCCCACCAAGCTGTATGCGTTTAATATAGTATAAGACAGGAACAGCAGAAACCACGCAAAGGTTAAAACAATAGTTCGAAGCTGACGAAAGAAAGCTTGTAACAGGTGACAAAAATTAAGATGGTGCAAGCTCGGTGTCTTCATTGTAATTTGTGGGTCGAATGGCGAGATTCTGGCTCATCGCGTCTCTGCAAAAGACAATGTGAGGTCATCAGACTGACTGACAGTGGGAACCACGCTTTATTTGACCCGACCACTCCCAACACGTTGATGTCTGGAAGATGGACCCCAAAGAATCCACACCGGGCACAGAAATCCACCCTGCACACGTACAACCTGACAAAACCTCGTGATATCATCTACATAGCTACTCCAGCAATTTTGCATCCATCCAAATCGATTGATATATTTAAGGCGGATATTTTCATATTCTTGATAAATAAGGATTTCAATGGTTATGAGGAGAAGGCAGGTGAATGGGATCGGGAGGGAAGGATAGATCAGCCGTGATTGGGGGCGGATTAGTTATGATGGACTGAATGGCTAAATACTGCACCTATAATTTATGAACATGATGACAATAAAACCTACCTTAGAATCTCTTGTGAACACCGCAGTTGAGATACTCCAGATCACGAGCAGGAGAAAGAACACCCAGCGCCCCACTTCCCATGAGATGTAACTGGGCAAAGGGCAAGAAATACAAAATCACTGGGAGAAAACGAGACGGTTTATCTTTGAAACATTTACCTGTTATTTGCTGCATAATCTTGGTGAAGTGGAGCGGGGCGAAGCAGCAGAGTCAATGAAGATCACTTTGGAGAAAGAACGGGTGTTGGACAGGGGGGGGGGGGGGGGGGGGGCAACTCGTGATCACCAATTACTACACCATTGCTGGAGCATGACTGCAAGGCTGGGAATGAGAGATTACACTGTTAAATGGATTCGGAGAAAGAGAAATAAGTCATCAGATGGAGCAGTGAATACAGTGAATACGGAGTAAATAGACACTAAATGCTGGAAAAACACAGCGAGAGAGGCAGCATCTCTGGAGAGGAATGTGTGAGGATTTGGGTCGAGACCCTTCTTCAGACTGGGTGTCACGGGAGAGGGAAACTGGGGATGTGGAAGGATACAAAGAACAGTGTAATAACCTGGAAGAAAGAAAACGCAGCTGCAAGGAAGTTTATAATAAAATCCATATGGATAGACAGGAATAATTAAAAAAATGTTAATTCAAATGGTGGGGGATGGGGCAATAAATATGGAAACAGATGAGACCAATTAATAAAATTAATTTAAAATGATAATGCTTAATCTCACACCCTCGATATTACTTGGATTAACGCGGTAGGTGTGTGGATGGGGAAATCGTGCTCGAAAAATCGGTTACAGGTTCGTTCATATCGGCGTGGCCGATATATCCTAACGTAAATATCACACAAGAATGTGATAGAAAGCCAGATCTATTTCAATTGTAATAAGATAAATAACAAAGTGTTCTCACTTTCATTGATTATGTTTCCTGATATTTGGGTTCATTGGATCAAAGACCCAAAGAGAAACAGTCTAGACAAAGGTCATTTGGCCCTTCAGTCAACTGCTTTCACACGATTCCCGTGTCAATCCTATTTTTATTTCCCCCACTTTCTCACCAAGTACCCCCCCCCTCCCCCCCCCCTCCCCCACCGCCCCCCCCCCCCCCCCCCCCCCCCCCTTCCCCGGCCATACCCATTCTTCACAGATTCAACCGCTTTCCCTGTACACACGGGGCAATTCACAACTGGCACATCTTTGGGAGCGGAGAGGAAACTGGGAATGCACTTAAATGAAACCAAAACAATTAAAAGGCAAAACATGCAGATAACGCACAGACAGCACCTAATGAATATATGTCGTTGCGTTGTGAGACTGTGGCTCTACAGGCCGTGCCATTGTGCATTCAGATCAATACTCTCACACATTTAATGTCAGTGAAAGGAAGGCACAACTTTCTCCCAATTAAAGAATTCACTATCAAAACGCCAGCAATAAATACATTGTAACTTCATTGGATACAGAGAGGTTTACCTTGCAGAGTAATTGGATGTTATCAAATTTGCACAAGAATATTCATGACCTGTTGGAACAAGGTAATACAAGTCAGTTTCACTGCCTTTCACTTGCAGTTCAACAAGTAGGTATGAATTTCCGATGAATGGAGTTGATAGGCTTAACAGACAGGGTAATGTTTCTTCAGTGTGATTTGCAGCAAATGGGAGATGTGATCATAACAAGCTGGAGTGCTGGTAACAACTCTGGCGCCAGGTGTAGACGGCACGGTGGCGCTGGGGTAGAGTTGCTGCGTTACAGCGCCAGAGGCACGGGTTCGATCCTGACTACGGATGCCGTCTGTATGGAATTTGTACCTCCTCCCTGTGACCGCGTGGGCATTCTCCAAGTTCTCAAATTTCCCCGCAATCTGAAGTCGTGCAAGTTTGGTGGTTAATTGGCTTCTGTAAATTGGCCCCATGGAACTAGTGTACTGGTGAATACTGGACGTTGTGTACTCAATGGGCCGAAGAGCCTGTTTCCACGATGTATCCACAAACTAATCAAAAGGGTCCAATTTCATTTGAGAGGAGTATTGCTTGGGATGAAATTTTACAGTTATGGGGAGGGGTTGGATAGAGGTTTTATAAAATTCCATGCAGAGCAGGTGTAAAAGGGGGGGCCTATTACAGGTGTGCACAACTGTGAGCAGCGTAGATAGGGTATTTTGGGGAACATTTTGCAAGACAGATATGTGTAAAAGCGGAGAACATATGGTTAAGTTGAGGAGCAGGATGTTTCTAGGGTATCAAGAAATATTTTTAAACCTAGAAGATAGAGGTACCTGAATTGCCTCAATGGACGAGGTGCTGGTAAGTGGGATGAGTATTTATAGTACTGAATGGTCAACATTAACACAGTGACCCAAATGCGATACCATCGTCTAGGAGTTAACTGTGGCCACATTTATGGATAATATCTGTTACCTTCCCACATTTGATTGTCGGTCGTGTGGAGATGGTGGTGGGAAAATGAATGTGCTTGGACTGATGTCACTGCAAACCTAATTTAAAGCTGTGTAAACATGAGAGGAAGTTCTAGCCGGGAAGCTGGTCTACACCAGCACTGGGAAATCTACGTCTGGAGCCCAGCAACCAAGTATTGACAAATGGGCTATAATTCCATCATTTTAATCTTGATGTTAATTAAATAATGTGCATGGATTTCAGGGTGTCGGGGGTTTGGGGAGAAGGCAGGAGAATGGGGTGAAGAGGGGAAGATAGATCAGCCATGATTGAATGGTCTATTACTGCTTTTATCACGTGATTTTATGAACCACCCCACCCCCACTTCCCCTTCTTCTCCCCATTCCCTCCACTACTTACCAGTGCCGTTGATTTTTACTAGGAAACTGCCGGGCACGTCACTCCTGGAGATGGACACGTTGACCATTTCACTGGATTTTGATCCATTATTATTTGAGGCTGTGCAATAATATTGATGGTTCTGTCGTTTGAATGATTGGCAATGTAGATCCAGGGCATTGTTGTCTGAGATCTTTGAATCCACAGATGGGGTCGTTTCATACCAGCCGTAGCTAATGGGAAGCGATCCCCGGACAGACTCACAGGACACTGTCACTGAGCTCCCGGGACAGGAGACATTGGCTGGTGACAGAAACCCAAGCACAGGAACAGACACGGGTTCTGTGGGAAAGGAGCAAACAGTCAGACACTGAGTGAACATCTGAAAATCAAACACTCGCCAATATCCACCATCTCTGTATCTTAGCCAGAGCCGCCGGGTTGGAATCTGACCCATCCATCTACATAGAGTCATAGAATCACACAGCATAGAAACAGGCCCTTCGGTCTAACTTGCCCGCACTGAGCAACACGACCAATCTACACTAGTTCCACCTGCACTTGCTTGGCCCTTAACCCTCTAAACCTATCTTATTCATGTAGCTGTCCAAACCTTTCTTAAATATTGCGAAAACCTGCCATAAGTACATCCGTCGGCAGTTTGTTTCATTTACCTAACAACCTTTGTGTAAAAACGTTACTCCCCAGGTTCTTGTTCAATCATTTTCCCCTCATCTTAAAACAATGTCCTCTGGTTCTCGATTCCCCTCCTCTGGGCAAATGACACTGGGCCGGACCCGTGTTTAGACATTCACCGCCTTTACAACGCCCTGACTGTGGACAGAGGACGGACGGGTTACAATATAGCTGGTCCCTTACTGGAGAGCGTTAATTGCGTGAAAACGTACACCCCCAGATTTTGGAAGTTTCTTCCCAGCTGTTATCTGGCATCTGAATAATCCTACCACATCCAGAGTGCAGTGCTGAACTACCGTCTACATCTTTGATGACCCTCTGACTACCCTTGATCGGACTTTGCTGACTTTACCTTACACTGAACGTTATTTCCTTTTCATGTATCTATATAAACATAGAAACATAGAAATTAGGTGCAGGAGTAGGCCATTCGGCCCTTCGAGCCTGCACCGCCATTCAATATGATCATGGCTGATCATCCAACTCAGTATCCCGTACCTGCCTTCTCTCCATACCCCCTGATCCCCTTAGCCACAAGGGCCACATCTAACTCCCTCTTAAATATAGCCAATGAACTGGCCTCAACTACCCTCTGTGGCGGAGAGTTCCAGAGATTCACCACTCTCTGTGTGAAAAAAGTTCTTCTCATCTCGGTTTTAAAGGATTTCCCCCTTATCCTTAAGCTGTGACCCCTTGTCCTGGACTTCCCTAACATCGGGAACAATCTTCCGCATCTAGCCTGTCCAACCCCTTAAGAATTTTGTAAGTTTCTATAAGATCCCCTCTCAATCTCCTAAATTCTAGAGAGTATAACCCAGTCTATCCAGTCTTTCTTCATAAGACAGTCCTGACATCCCAGGAATCAGTCTGGTGAACCGTCTCTGCACTCCCTCTATGGCAATAATGTCCTTCCTCAGATTTGGAGACCAAAACTGTACGCAATACTCCAGGTGTGGTCTCACCAAGACCCTGTACAACTGCAGTAGAACCTCCCTGCTCCTATACTCAAATCCTTTTGCAATGAAAGCTAACATACCATTCGCTTTCTTTACTGCTTGCTGCACCTGCATGCCTACCTTCAATGACTGGAGTACCATGAAACACAGGTCTCGCCACATCTCCCCCTTTCCCAATCGGCCACCATTTAGATAACAGCCTGCTTTCCCGTTTTTGTCCACCAAAATGGATAACCTCACATTTATCAACATTATACTGCATCTGCCAAACAGTCTGCCCACTCACCCAGCCTATCCAAGTCACCTTGCAGTCTCCTAGCATCCTCCTCACAGCTAACACTGCCCCCCAGCTTAGTGTCATCCGCAAACTTGGAGATATTGCCTTCAATTCCCTCATCCAGATCATTAATATATATTGTAAATAGCTGGGGTCCCAGTACTGAGCCTTGGGTGTACCCCACTACTGTCCATTGTGAAAAAGGACCCGTTTTCCATTCTTTGCTTCTGGGCCAGTTCTCTATCCACATCAATACTGAACCCCCAATGCCTTGTGCTTTAAGTTTGTATACTAATCTCTTATGTGGGACCTTGTCGAAAGCCTTCTGGAAGTCCAGATACACCACATCCACTGGTTCTCCCCTATCCACGCTACTATAGTTACATCCTCGAAAAATTCTATAAGATTCGTCAGACATGATTTACCTTTCGTAAATCCATGCTGACTTTGTCCAATGATTTCACCACTTTCCAAATGTGCTGCTATCCCATCTTTAATAACTGACTCTAGCAGTTTCCCCGCTACCGATGTTAGACTAACTGGTCTGTAATTCCCCATTTTCTCTCTCCCTCCCTTCTTAAAAAGTGGGGGTTTGTTTGCTACCCGCCAATCCTCAGAACTACTCCAGAATCTAAAGCGTTTTGAAAGATTATTACTAATGCATCCACCATATTTCTGGAGCTACTTCCTTAAGTACTCGGGGATGCAGCCTATCTGGCCCTGGGGGGTTTATCGGCCTTTAATCCATTCAATTTACCCCACACCACTTCCCGGCTAACCTGGATTTCACTCAATTCCTCCAACTCCTTTGACCCGCGGTCCCCTGCTATTTCCGGCAAATTATTTATGTCTTCCTTAGTGAAGACGGAACCAAAGTAGTTATTCAATTGGTCCGCCATATCCTTGTTCCCCATGATCAACTCACCTGTTTCTGACTGCAAGGGACCTACATTTGTTTTAACTAATCTTTTTCTTTTCACATATCTATAAAACGTTTGCAGTCAGTTTTTATGTTCCCTGCCAGTTTTCTTTCATAATCTATTTTTCCTTTCCTAATTAAGACCTTTGTCCTCCTCTGATGGTCTTTGAATTTCTCCCAGTCCTCCGGTATGCTGCTTTTTTCTGACTAATTTGTACGCATCATCCTTCGCTTTGATACTATCCCTGGATTTCCCTTGTTTATCCATGGATGTACTACCTTCCCTGATTTATTCTTTTGCCAAACTGGTATGAACAATTTTTGTAGTTCATCCATACAGTCTTTAAAATGTCTTCCATTGCATATCCACCGTCAACCCTTTTAGAATTAATTGCCAGTCAATCTTGGCCAATTCCGTCTCTCATACCCTAAAAGTTACCTTTCTTTAAGTTCAGAACCATTGTTTCTGAATTAACAATGTCACTCTCCATCCTAATGAAGAACTCAACCATATTATGGTCACTCTTGCCCAAGGGGGCACGTACAACAAGATTGCTAACTAACCATTCCTCATTACTCAATACCCAGTCTAAAATAGCCTGCTCTCTCGTTGGTTCCTCTACATGTTGATTTAGATAACTATCCAGCATACATTACAAGAAAATCCTCTTCCTCAGCACCCCTGCCAATTTGATTCACCCAATCTATATGTAGATTGAAGTCACCCATTATAACTGTTTTGCCTTTGTCGCACGCATTTCTAATTTCCTGTTTGATACCATCTCCAACTTCACTACTACTGTTAGGTGGCCTGTACACAACACCCACCAGCGTTTTCTGCCCCTTAGTGTTTCGCAGGTCTACCCATACCGATTCCATATCCTCCAAACTAATGTCCTTCATTTCCATTGCATTAATCCCCTCTCTAATCAGTAACGCTACCCCCACCTACCTCCTTTTCCTTTCTGTCTATCCCTCCTGAATATTGAATATGCACTGTAAGAGGATCGATTCTAATCATGGATTGGTCTTTCTGCTGGCTGGTTCTAGATCGGACACACAAATCTTTTTCACTGTAACCTCGGTAAAGCGTGACATATAAACTAAACTGAATGGGGAGCCAAATGTCCTGCTGCTCATCTGGGACAGGTTTCTATTCCCCAATGAACCCGGCTCGCGCCTGGACAAGTCAGCAGGGACTGGGCCGCGGTTCGGAGAGCGGATGGTGAGAAAGTTGTGAGAGGACAGTGGTTCAGCCTCAGACTCCGGGAATCGTTGGGTTTGCGCACAGAGTTGAGGTTGAACAAATGCAGGGAATAATTTGAACTGACCCAATGAGTCCACAATCCTGACTTCCTCCTCAGTTTGTAAAGCACATTTTTAGAAGTATCGAAGTTAATTTCCTGGTAGTGTGGAACCGTCTGTTACTTTCCGGGGGAGGACGAAGACGTTGACCAGGGTTGTCTTTCGGAAAGCAGAGCCCGCAGCGGTGCGAGATTAAAGATATGGCCAGTTTTGGGGGGGATTCCCGTTGGAGGTGGCGAAATGTCGGTGATTCATGTGGTGTGTGCGACGGCGGGTGCGGGAGCGAAAGATGAGGTTATTCGTGCTTCTCTGAGAATGGTAAATGTCCGTGTGGAGAGGGTGGCCTGGCTGCCGGGCGGTGCGGTGGTGGTGGCTCAGGTGAGGAGGAAGTGACTGATCCCTGAGTTTGGGGGGCGGGGGTGTGGGCTGTGCCCCTCTGTGGACTGATGGAAAACTGTTAATATTCTCCGGGTTTCAGACCGGCGAGCAACACTTGTGTTCTCACTAATCTGTTCCTGTCATCCTGGATCATTAGTTTGAGTGGGAATGCTAACCACTGACACAGGGTGAATTTATTTTTTACAGTTTCAGGACCCACCGGCAGGGAACTTTGCTGAACACCCCCTTTGAAGTCACACTATCCCGGATAAGATTAAACATGGATGGGGCATTTCAGTGGAGACATCAAGTCTCCATATCGCTGCGAAACGTACCGTCAAATACTTGGACCTGACGTTAAATATTGGATCCGCACCACGGGTATAAATCTAGTTCCACAGCGGTACAGTCCCGTATCTCCAGACTGAAGATCCTCCTAAGTCCCACAGCAAGTAAAATGTCCTCGTTGCACGTAAAACCTGTCTGTGGGTTTATCTGTGATTGACCACTCTTCCACTCCGCCCGTGCTGCCCATTCGTTCACCACTAAAACTGTACATTGAATGATCCACCCATTTCCACCAGTATTTTTGTGTGTGGAGCGGTACTCTGCTGCATAGTGACATATCGATTGTTGATCGCACTACTTCTTCCACACAACTCCTCTTACATAAGTCCTGGCCCCACACTGCACCTGGAAGCAGAGGGGAGAAACTTTCAGGTGTGCTTTGAGCAAATGAACTGTTTAATGGCAATATATACATTTTTGAATATTATTTAAATCGTTTCCATGAGTGTCATATTGCTTCACGGCCAATGTGTCTCTCGGTCTGAAGTGCAGGCAGTGCTGTTATTGTACCTGTTGTGTAAATGCTCTGTCCCCCAGGGTCAGTACACTAGAAATTATAGAAACATAGAAAATAGCTGCAGCAGTAGGCCATTCGGCCCTCGTCGAGCCTGCACCGCCATTCAATATGACCATGGCTGATCATCCAACTCAGTATCATGTACCTGCCTTCTCTCCATACCCCCTTGATCCCTTTAGCCACAAGGGCCACATCTAACTCCCTCTTAAATATAGCCAATGAACTGGCCTCAACTACCTTCTGTGGCAGAGCATTCCAGAGATTCACCACTCTCTCTGTGGAAAATGTTTCCACATCTCGGTCCTAAAGGATTCCCTCCCTTACCCTTAAACTGTGACCCAATTCAGGTTCATACCCACCTCCAGATCCCTGAACAGAAATAGGGGCTGGGATCGCAGTGCGGTACTGAGGGAGCGCGGCAGTTGTTGCCAGGAGCTGCCTTTCAACAATCCCAGGCGTATGCCCGGCCTCTCACCCCACAGAAAGACCCCACTATTGCTATTTCATTGGCGGATGCCAGAAACCCGGCTGCGCTGCCAACATTCATCTCTCAACGCGACAGTGGGCCGGACCCGTGTTTAGACATTCACTGTGCCTTTACACAACGCCCCCTGACTGAGGACAGAGGACGGACGGGTTAATCAATAAAGCGGGTCCCTTACTGGAGAGCGTTACTAGCGTGAAACACGCACACCGCCAGAGTTCAGGACAGTTTCATCATCCAGCTGTTATGATGGCATCTCATATCATCCTACCACAAACAGAGAGCGGTGCATGAACTCCCATCTACCCTCTCTCTGATGAGCCCTCGGACTACCCTTGATCGGACTATGTGCTGGCCTTTACCTTACACTAAACGTTATTTTCCTTTTCATGTGTATACATGCACTGTAAGATGATCGGAATAATCACACATCCTTTCAGGATTGTCTTTTCTGCTGACGGAGGAGCTCGCAACTAAAACACTCTACTTCGGTCACACGTGACAATAAACTAAAACTGAATTTGCAACATCCGGGGGTAAACTATGTTCTATCCAATGTCGGGAACTCGCCTGCCGGGGTCACGTCTGGGCCATGACGGCAGAGTCTAGGGCCGTTGGTTTTCCATTAATGACCCGTAGATCTGTTTGCGACGCTTTAGGGACCTTTGGATTTTACAGCACCGGACTGTCGAGTTGCAAATGCAGGACGAGAGACGACTAATGAGCCATCGGTGACCGTGCACCGACGTTGGGAGAAACATGTTGGAGTAGTGCCTGGGTCAACTCGATGTCAGGTGCGAGTGACCTGTTTTCGACTCCAGGTTCTTGGAGTATCTAACTCCAGCCAGGGTGACTTAGTTTGTGCTTGGGATCAATACCGGGACAGAAGTTGATATTCAGTTGTGAACTTCCGAACTGGTCAGAATGATTGGTCACAATTCGAACTAACATGCTCTACACCAAATGAGTCCATCACTCTACTAAACACCCAAGGGTTACGTGTTACCGTCAATTACTACATTGCACAGTTATGAAAACAACATCTGCTTTCCACTGATCCCGGAACCGTCACATGGTTGAAGAAGAGGACGAATCAAATGTCCTGTCGCTGTTGTGACAAGGCCTTTCACTGCTTGTCTGTCGCGGAGCAAGTCAAGATCTCAATGACAGGGGCGATCCTCCAATAGCAAGGAGTATGATCTGAAGTTCGATCTTCCCCTCACAGGAGCCATTTCTTGTCACGCACAGTGGGAACGGCGCCTAGAGTTATGCCTTGTAGCAAATATGCCGGTCAGATGAACACAGTCATACGGCAGTGGATCAATCTCCTAAATCCACAACTCGGTGCAGTTCAACCAGTCATGCACATCACAAGTGGTCAAATATCGGAGAGAATCCCAATTCCAACACATGGACTTATCCACACCCCAACACATTGCTCTGCTGCTTCAGCGTCCCTGTATGTCCTAAGGAGCCTCCGCCAACTCTCTGTACACATTGAATCTTTGAAGCGCGCATATCATAGGACAACATGTGGCCAGGCAGCCACGTACCTCACTTAAAAGAGAAGGTTCAATGTCCCCACGGACCCTTGAGTACGCAGATTACGTTACTTAAGTAATGGGAATTCACATTTGTAGTTTTATCCACAGGTGACAAGTCCGGATCATTGTCTGTCAGATTTTCTAAGTGGATCGACAGACTCTCGATATAATCATTCGAAGTGTATACTGCATCGCTGTGATAGCTTCACCAACAAACAGCAAGCTGGCTTTAGGAGTACAGGGCTTATGAACAGAGAACTGTCTGAGCTCGTTGAGACACAGGTCAACGCGGCTTTCACGCCGAGCAGTGCTATTTACGCAACTGTCAGTAAGTTCTGAACAGGCTCATCAAGGATTATAAAAATAGCAAAGTTGGTGTGGGTCTGGATGATCCCACGAGTCTACGCGTGAAACAGGCCCTTCTCCCCAGCTCGTTAAACCAATATGCTCATCAAAGGGTCAATTTGTCCAATGTTACTAAACATGCCCCAAACTTCCCCATCCATGACCTTAAAGCAATGCCCCATACACGTTGACTAGAAATTGGCCTACTTCAGCCTTCGTCAAGTGTGATGTATCCATAAGGATGGAGCGGCGGTTATCTCTGTACTCAGAATCTGTGAACGCTGAATAGTGATAGGAGCAACTCTGCGGGCCAGGCAGTACCCCTGGAGAAAATTGATAGGTGACGTTTCGGGTCGGGACCCTTCGTGTAAACAATGATACGTTGGTTAAAATACGACATTTAGAAGAGTAGATACTTCTAAGATGTGTACACTTCCGGATCATTCCCTCTTGATGATTTTGTAAGTGGATCGGCAGATCAAAAATATAATCATTGGAACTTTTGTTTTGGCATATTGCCGGTGACAAGAGGCAAAACAGGAAGCTGGCGTTAGGAAGTAGGGGCTTTTGACCCGAAATCAGCTGAGGTTAATTGGAGTTTGAGGCTCTTCACTCTACATCAACTATTTATTTCCAACTTTGAAACACTATTGTCATGATATTCATGTTTTGTAAATGACAATTAATGGTGTAGTGGTCTGTGAAGAATTTTGTCTAGAATTATCACAGGATGGAAATCAGCTGGGAAAGCGGGATGTGGAATGTAACTGACATGTGTAATGTAACTCAAACAAGGGCAAAGTGATACACTTAGTGAAGTTAAAGCAAGGTAGAATATGCACGGTGAATAGAATTGTTAACTTGTCTTCTTTGCAACGCAGAGCTAATAAATTATCAGTTATGTTCACGTGCATTCTATTGGCTGATTGTGTACATCTGATTGCAACGATTTCATTCTGTAGGTAACTAGTTGCATTATAATATATCCTAACATCTGCTGTCTGCTATCGTTCCGGGTGTGTTATTTTACAGGGGATCAGTGCAGTTTATTCGGGTTGTGTACATCAATGGCAACGTTGTGTATCACGTGGTATGGGTGTAACACACTGATGTGTCCGCAACTGATGTTAGCTGAGCGTTGGCGACCCTCAGTAAAGGATCTTTTGTTGGGATCTATTTCCGGTTTACTTGCCCAACTAAAACATTGCAGAGAGGAACCGACAATGCAGCAAAACAATTACATTATGTCTTCATTCGCCATTGACCCATGACTTCTGCAAACACTGCTCAGCAAACAGTGTTACAGCGAGCTGCTCGCAAGATGCGGTTCAGAGATATGAATCTACACACGCTTGTTTCAGCAGCGCGAACAAAGTGTCAGCACTGCAGAACAATTCAGTGTAAAGAAATAAATGACTGTTTGAACAAAATTTGTCCTGCTGTTAGATTAAAGTACATTCCAAGTCAGCAGCCATCGCTAAAACCAACAGTGCCATCGATCCGAAATGTCACCCGTTCTTTCCCTCCAGTGATGCTGCCTATTCCGCTGATTTTCTCCAGTATTTTGGGTCCATCTGTGGCATCTCTGACCGATTATCTCTCACTATCTGTGAGGCACTTTGGGATGTCTTGCAGTGGGGAAAATCTCCAATTCAAGATCATTCCTCCTAATAGACCATTAACAAGCTCCACTTGAACGGGCCAGGCAGCATCAGTGTGACCACAGAATCTGCAAGTAACTCTGGCTATTGAGCACCTCTCTGATATCCCTGACCTGGGGGTTTGTGGGTTCAAAGCAGCCTCTGGTCTCATCTCCTCGCCCCCCCCCCCCCCTCCCCCACCCCGCTTAATATGTGGAGAATATTTATCTATGTCAGTGGGACATTTTACCCAAAGCAATCCTTGAGTCTATCCGAACTTGATGGTGTTTACTTCATTTTTGCAGGTCGCCATTTCTTATTTCCAAACAACATCCTCCACAGTTCTTTCATGGGCGGGGTTACAGTCACAAGTCAGACTGAGGAAAGCAACACAATGTATTTGCAGTTTCACACCCCGCCCTTTGCAAGCTGCAACGTAACCATTTTGTTCTGCACAAGAATAGACTTTCCACTAGTTTAGTTTAGTTTAGTTTAGTTTAGAGATACAGCGCGAAATCAGGCCCTTCAGCCCATCGAGTCTACACTGACCAGCGATCGCCGCACATTAACACTACCCTAGCAAGCATGCAAGCATGTTTATTCATATAGCACATTTCAGCAACAAGACACTTCAAAGTGCATTACACAAAGCATTAAAAAGTAATCTGAAGCAATTAAAATGTAATTAAAGAGAATAGAAAATAAAAACAAGCTAAAATAGAATGGCATAAAATACAAGAATAAAAATTGCAGTGCAGTGTTTAAATTAATAATTATTTAATTTAATTAGAATTAAAAATAATTAAAAGCAACGTCAAATAGCAACGTCTTCATCCCCGATTTAAAAGGCTGAGAGTTGGAGCGGACCTGCATTTTTCAGGAAGTTTGTTACATAAACATTGTGCATAAAAACTAAACGCTGCTTCTCCATGTTTAACTCTGGGGACAGAAAGCAGACAAGTCCCAGACGGCCTCAGAGGTCTGGATGGTTCATAATGAAGCAGAATATCAGAAATGTATTTTGGCCCTAGACCATTCAGAGTTTTATAAACCAACAGTAATATTTTGAAAACAATTCTTTGACTGAATGGAAGCCGGTATAAAGAGCTCATAATTGGAGTGTTGCGATCTACTTTCTTGGTCTTAGAGAGCAGCAGCGTTCTGAATCAACTGCAGCTGTCTAATCGATTTTTTAGTGAGACTTGTGAGGATAGTATTACAGTAGTCATGTCTACTGAAGATAAAAGCATGGACAAGTTTTTCCAAATCCTGCTGAAACATAAGTCCTTAAACCTTGATATATTCTTAAGGTTATAGTTGTCTGACATAGTAATTGTCCTAAAGTGGCTGTTGAAATTCAGGTCTGAGTCCACGATTACATCACGAATTCCGAATTTGTCCGATTGAAGTTGAGTATTGAGTTTCAATCGTTCCTCTTTGGCTCCAAAAACAACTACCACAGTTTTGTCTTTGTTTAGTAGAAAAAAAACGTTTTTTGGGGGGGGTGGGGGGGGGGGGGGGGGGGGGGGGGGGGGGTTACTTGAAGATAGTGAAGTCAATGTTCATACTGCTGCCCAAGCGAAATATGAGGTGCTCTTCCTCCAATTTGCGCTCGGACTCAATCTGACAATGGAGGATGGCCAGGACAGCAATGCCAGTGTGGGAATGGGAGGGGGAGTTAAAGTATTTAGCGAGGTATCAGGTAGGTCACCGAGAAGCGAGAACAAGCGCAGGCTCTGCGATCGTTTCGCTGAACGCTGCCGCTCAACCCGCCTAAATCTACCTGATCTATCCACAGGTGCCGCCGGTCAGGCTGTGTTACCTCAGCAATTTGGTCTTCATAACAAGACGATTTCAGTATAGGAGTAAAGAGGTTCTTCTGCAGTTGTATAGGGCTCCGGTGAGACCACATCTGGAGTATTGTGTACATTTTTGGTCTCCTAATTTGAGGAAGGACATCCTTGTGATTGAAGCAGTGCAGCGTGGATTCGGGAGATTGATCCCTGGGATGGCGGGACTGTCATATGAGGAAAGATTGAATAGACTAGGCTTGTATTCACTGGAGTTTAGAAGGATGAGGGGATATCTTATAGAAACATATAAAAATATAAAAGGACTGGACAAGCTAGATGCATGAAAAATGTTCCCAATGTTGGGCGAGTCCAGAACCAGGGGCAACAGTCGTAGAATAAAGGGGAGGTCATTTAAGACTGAGGTGAGAAAAACGTTTTCACCCAGAGAGTTGTGAATGTGTGGAATTCCCTGCCATATAGGGCAGTGGAGGCCATGTCACTGGATGGATTTAAGAGAGATTTAGATAGAGCTCTAGGGGCTGGTGGAGGCAATGGATATAGGGAGAAGGCAGGCGCGGGTTATTGATAGGGGACGATCCGCCATGATCACAATGAATGGTGGTGCTGGCTCGAAGGGCTGAATGGCCTCCTCCTGCACCCATTTTCTACGTTTTTATGTTTCTATGCAAATGTATGTCCATCTTCAGTTTAAACCAGCATCATCAGTTCCTTCCTATCTGAACATTAGTTGCACATCGGAAATTAAATTTGCAGATGATGGGTGTGCTTAGCACCTCAGTCAGCATCGGTGGAGAGACAAATAAGGCTTAAGGTCTGAACAAACTCGTTGCATAATTTTGTCCTTATGGGATAACATGGTGTGAAATATTAATTGATTGTATTTCCGAAACGCCTTTAACGTTTGGCAACAGGAGGATTATCCAGCTGTCAGATTGCAGTCTGTTCTTCATCACTAAAGTTGCGGTCTAAACAAAACAAATTAGACAAACCATTTTTTGCCACAACCATTTATTAATAATGCACTCTGGTGCATTATTATTCATTGACCAGTGAAAAACGTTTTATTCCCCACCAAGCTGTATGCGTTTAATATAGTATAAGACAGGAACAACAGAAACCACGCAAATGTTAAAAGAATAGTTCGAAGCTGACGAAAGAAACCTTGTAGCAGGTGACAAAAATTAAGATGGTGCAAGCTAGGTGTCTTCATTGTAATTCGTGGGTCGAATGGCGAGATTCTGGCTCATCGCGTCTCTGCAAAAGACAATGTGAGGTCATCAGACTGACTGACAGTGGGAACCGCGCTTTATTTGACCCGACCACTCCCAACACATTGATGTCTGGAAGATGAACCCCACAGAATCCACACCGGGCACAGAAATCCACCCTGCACACGTACAACCTGACAAAACCTCGTGATATCATCTACACAGCGATTTGGTTTAACTTCAGGGTATGAAAACTTGCACGGTTTTTGTTTCTATCAATTGACAGGATATTTGAAAGCATTACTGGAAACCGTTTGGAAACATTCGGTGAAGAGAGGTAATTGCTTTGGGCAGAGGGTGGTGAATCTATGGAATTTATTGCCACAGGAGGCTGTGGGGGCCAAGTCAATTCACACCGGAGATGCTGCCTGTCCCGCTGAGCTACTCCAGCAATTTTGCATCCATCCAAATCGATTGATATATTTAAGGCGGATATTTTCATATTCTTGATAAATATGGATTCCAATGGTTATGAGGAGAAGGCATGTGAATGGGATCGAGAGGGAAGGATAGATCAGCCGTGATTGGGGGCGGATTAGATATGATGGACTGAATGGCTTAATACTGCACCTATAATTTATGAACATGATGACAATAAAACCTACCTTAGAGTCTCTTGTGAACACCGCGGTTGAGATACTCCAGATCACAAGCAGGAGAAAAAACATCCAGCGCCCCACTTCCCATGAGATGTAACTGGGCAAAGGGCAAGAGATACAGAATCAATGGGAGGAAACGAGACGGTTTATCTTTGAAACATTTACCTGTTATTTGCTTCATAATCTTGGTGAAGTGGAGCGGGGCGAAGCAGCAGAGTCAATGGAGATCAGGTTGGAGAAAGAACGGGAGTTGGACTGGGGTGGGGGGGGCAACTCGTGATCACCAATTACTACACCATTGCTGGAGCATGGCATCAAGGCTGCGATTGAGAGATTACACCGTTAAATGGATTCGGAGAAAGAGAAATAAGTCATCAGATGGAGCAGTTAATACAGTGAATACGGAGTAGATAGACACTAAATGCTGGAAAAACACAGCGAGAGAGGCAGCATCTCTGGAGAGAAGGAATGCGTGAGGTTTTGGGTCGAGCACCTTCTTCAGACTGGGTGTCACGGGAGAGGGAAACTGGGGATGTGGAAGGATACAAAGAACAGTCTAATACCCTGGAAGAAAGAATATGCAGATGCAAGGAAGATTATAATAAAATCCACATGGATTGTCAGGAATAGTAAAAAAGGATCAATGCTAATGGTGGAAGGGAGCTGGGAGGAAATTGGAGCACTTAAATGAAACTAACACAATTTTAAGGCAAAACATGCAGACCACACGTAGACAGCACCCAATGAACCAGGGTCGTGGCGTTGTGAGGCTGTGATTCTACAGGCTGTGCCTCTGTGAATTCAGATCAATACTCTCACAACATTTAATGTCAGTGAAAGGAAGGCACAACTTTCCCCCCCATTAAAGCATTCCCAATCAAAACACCAGCTATTAGTATATCTTTAAAAAGGAACTGGAGGTGCTGGAAAAATCGAAGGTGGACAAAAATGCTGGAGAAACTCAACGGGTGAGGCAGCATCTATGAAGAGAAGCAATAGGTGATGTTTCGGGTCGTGACCCTTCCTTAGACATGGTCGATTAGCTTCCTTCGAATTTTCCAGCATCTGCAGTTCCTTCTTAATTTTATCCACCTTCAAAATCCAGATAGGGATTTTATAAAAGTCCATGCAGGATAGGCGAGGAAGGGGAAACCTATTACAGATGTGCAAAACTCTGAGCAGTATAGATGGGGTCTTTTTTGATAAATTGTGCACGGCACATATGTGTAAAAGTGGAGAACATATGGTTAATTTTTGGAGCAGGATGTTTCAAGGCAATCAATAAATATTTTTAAACCTAGAAGGTGGAGGTATCTGCATTGCCACAATGGACGAGGTGCTGGTAAATGGGATTAGTATCGATGGTACTGAATACACAACATTCACACAGTGGACCAAATCTAATACCGTCGTCTCGGATTTTATTGTGGCCAGATTTACTGATCCCGTCCCACATTTGAGTGGCCATGTGGAGATGATGACGGAAAGTGAAAGTGCTTGGACTGATGTCACCAGATACCTAGCTTAAAGCTGTGTAAACATAAGAGGAAGTTCTAGCAGGGAAGCTGGCCTACACCAGCACTGGGAAATCTAATTCTGGAGCCCAGCAACCAAGTATTGACAAATGGGCCATAATTTCATCATTTTAATCTCGACAAGTTAATTAAATAAAGTTCATGGATTTCAGGGTGTCGGGGCTTTGGGGAGAAGGCAGGAGAATGGGGTGAAGAGGGGAAGATAGATCAGTCATGATTGAATGGTCTATTACTGCTTTTATCACGTGATTTTATGAACCACCCCGCCCCCACTTCCCCTTCTTCTCCTCATCCCCTCCACTACTTACCAGTGCTGTTGATTTTTATTAGGAAACTGCAGGGCACGTCACTGCTGGAGATGGACACGTTGACCATTTCACTGGATTTTGATCCATGTTGATTTGAGGCTGTGCAGAAATATTGATGGTGCTGGTGTTTGAAGGATTGACAATGTAGATCCAGGGCATTGTTGTCTGAGATCTTTGAATCCCCAGATGGGGCCTTTTCATACCAGATGTAGCTAATGGGAAGCGATCCCCGGAGCGACTCACAGGACACTGTCACTGTCAATGAGCCCCCGAGACAGGAAACATTGGCTGGTGACAGAAATCCAAGCACAGGAACAGACACGGGTTCTGTGGGAAAGGAGCAAACAGTCAGACACTGAGTGAACATCATAAAATCAAACACTCGCCAATATCCAACATCTCTGTATCTTAGCCAGAGCTGCCTGGTTGGAATCTGACACACCCATCTACTTAGTCATAGAGTCATAGAGTCATACAGCGTAGAAACAGGCCTTTCAGTCAAACCTGCCCGCACTGACCAACACGCCCAATCTCCACTAGTACCACCTGCCCTTGCTTGGCCCTTAACCCTCTAAACTTATACTATTCATGTACCTGTCCAAATTATTCTTAAATGTTGTGATAGTACCTGCCATAACTACATCTGTCGGCTGTTCGTTTCATATACCTACCAACCATTGTGTAAAAACGTTACTCCCCAGGTTCTTGTTAAATCATTCCCCCCTCATCTTAAAACTATGTCCTCTGGTTCTCGATTCCCCTACTCGGGGCAAAAGACTGTGCATTTACTCGATCTATTCATCACATGATTTTGTAGCTGCCATAAGATCATCCTTCTTCCTACTGCGCTCCAAGAAATAATGTCCTAGTCTGCTCAATTTTCTATTGTCTATTGTCTATTGTCTATAACCCGTCCCTCGAAGTCGGGCCCTCAAGTCATCGCAACATCCTTGTAAATCTATTCTGCACCCTATCCAACTAAAACTGAACACAAATCAGACAAATCATCAGACACATCTTGGATTCTCTTATACATTTCAGGAATTACCAGCAGGAAAAGGGAGCATCGTTTATGCAACACTGTTAGACATTGAAAACAACAAGGATGCTGCCCATTTGTCTAATTAAAATCAAACTGTGTATGCTGGAGCGCAATTTTGAAGGGAATCAACATGGACACACTCCAGTACAGATGAGGACAATGTCAGCTACTCAGATGCTACATTTCAAAGCGACAGCCTAATTGCCTGTCAGAAAGCTCCTTCTCCTCACAATCCATTTACCAGATTTGTACATCTCTGTGGCTCTCCATCCTCCCCTCTGAAAGAACTACCATGTCAGCCACTGGACCAGTACACAGCAGCACCATCTCTATTTGTTCAATGTTTCCAGAATTTGCAGTATTTGTAATCTGAACCTCTGCCACAATTCTACAATACCAATATTCAAACACCTCATTAGTGCAACAGTAACACTCTCAACAAAGTTCAAATTTCCTTGTATAAAATTGTTGATGGTGATACTGTTGAACTAATGATGTGTGTGAATGACGGTATTGTAGAATTGTGTGTAGGGAGCGAATGGGGAAGTGGAATAACATAGAACTAGTGTGACCGGTGATCGCTAGTCGGTGTGGACTCGGTGGGTCGAAGGATCCGTTTCCAAGTTACATTTGTAAACTACAACTAAATATCCCGGTGACATTTTCTGTAACCTCTCCAAACCTTCCACATCTTTTGTTTTATAAAGCGGCGACCAGAACTGTGCACCAGATTCCCACCTAACAAATGTTTTATGAGTTGCCAAAGTGGAGACATAAAGTCACTCATTGAGAAACCTACCTTCAGATATTTGGAGATATACTTTAAATGTTGGTTCGCCAGGTGCAGTAATTCCACAACTGTACCATCCTGTATCAGCAGAGTGAAGATCCTCCACAGTCACAGTAAATATTCCTCGTGCCGGGTTATCTGTGAATGACGCTCTTCCGCTCTTCCCATTTGTTTCACCCACATGTGTACACTGGCGACTTGTCCCACGGCACCAGTATTTTGTGTGTGAGCGGTACACTGCTGCATAGTGACAATCGATTGTGATCGCTCTTCCCAGAACCCCTCTTACTTCGCTCTCAGCCCATAGTGCACCTGAAACTAAAGGAAGCATCTTTGATAAATTGAAGAGCAAAATTAGCCTTTCACAAACATACACATTCTAGTATACAAGGGACTCCGCCCAATCATTTTCTTAGCTGTGTTGAATTCCACCTAGATTGCGATGAGAGACAGATACTGTACACTATCCCTCACCACCTGTACAGGTCGTTCCAAAAGCGCTTCCCAGCCAATGTGGGTGTGAATGGTGAAAAATAATGCATTGAACACGGAGCCTGTTGCAATTGGAAGGCGCTGTCTAGGGAGTCTTGGTGAGTTGCTGCAGTGCATCGTGCAGATGGTGTAAACTGCTGCTGCTCTGCATCAGCAGGGGAGGTTGAGAATGGGGTGTCTTTCAAGCGCGATTCTGGGTCACGACAGACCAAGCACAAGTGTTCAGCGAAACTGTGGCCTAGGCCAGTGCTTCTTAAACTGGTGAATGGTTCACCCAAGGGTGAATGAGTTAACACTCACCTGCATTGTTCATTTCTGTCACATAACTGCACATTCCTTCTCCTTTGAAGACTTTCACGTTGAGTATTTCACTCGGTTTTGTCCCAAGATTATTTGAGGCTGTGCAGTAATATTGACGATGTTGGCCGGCGAGGATTTCACAACTCAGATCCAGTTGATTGCCAGACAAGATCGTTGACCACCGATGCTCGTTCTTCTCACACCATGTGTAATGGATGGGAAGGGATCCACTGGCAGACGCACAGGACACTGACACTGAGCCTCCGAGACGTGAGGCATTTGCTGGTGACAGATATCTGAGCACAGGAGCAGACACGGGTTCTGTGGGAATGGAGCAAACATTCAGTCACCTGTATGAACAGTTCAAAACCAAACACGTGCTAAATCTCAGCAGCCCTTTATCTCAGCCCGAACCGTCCGGTTCACATCTCACCGGCTCATCCACATCTCTGTGAGTGTGTGAAGCCCAGAAACCGAAGAAGGTTAGAGTTATAGAGAACCGAAAGATGCCCATCACAACAGCTCATTCATGCCGACCAACATGTCTTTCTGGGCCATTTCCTTGTGTCCATGTTTCTCCCTTATCACTCGCAATGATCCCAAATCTACGCAACTGTCCAAAATGCATCTTAACTGCTATTATTCTAACTGCCTCAACAACCTCCTCTGGCAGCAGGTTCCATATAAATATCACCCAATGTGTGGACAATGTTGTCCCTCAGAACAGAAGTTGGGATGTTATGTTTCAGTTGTACATATGTTGTTGAGGTCGAACTTGGGCGAATTGTGTTCAGCTTCGGCCACTCATCTGTACAAAACATGCCATTACAGTAAGTGACACCTTACTATTCTCCCCTCTTTAAATAGTCCCCATTACCCCTGTCCTCCACTTCCTCATCCCACACATCGTGGGAAAATGAACATGCTTCTCGTGATTGATACATTTCTATAAGTTCCTCGCTCAATCATTTCCACACCAAGGAATGAAGTCTGAGTTTGTCCAATCGCTCCCTGCGTCAATCCCATCCTGTCCAGGCAGCGTCGCCCTAAAACCTTTCTGCACGCTGTCCACCTCAACGGCACTTTTCTAGGAGCTGAGGGACTAAAGCTGAACACAATTCCCAATATGTTGACTCAACATCTGCACGTCTGAAGCATATTATCTCAAATTATGTTCTGAATGTTCTCACTGATGAAGACCAGCGTGCGAATAACCCTGTTCAATGCAGGCGAAAATTAATTACGATCCCTTTAAGATAGACACAAAATGCTATCGTAACTATGCAGGGCAGGCAGCATCTCTCGAGAGAAGGAATGGGTGAAGAATCGGGTCGAGAGCCTTCTGCAGCCTGAGAGTCAGGTCTAGGTGACAGAAGAGTAATGGAAGAATAAGGAGGGAAAAAAAGTGCTAAAAGTTGACAATGTTAAACGGAAATGCAGAATGGATCATTGTCAGACGAAGGGAAGGTGACAACGAGGCATACAATCTGTAAAATATAATGAAGAGGACAGTGAATCTAAATGGAGAACTAGGGCGGGATTGAGACAGGGGTACAACAACGGTTACTTGAAGTTTGAGAAGTCAATATTTAAACCGCTGGGTTGTAAGCTGCCCAAGCGAAATATGAGGCGCTGTTCCTCCAATTTGCGTTTGGCCTCACTCTGACAGTGGAGGAGGTCCAGGACAGAAAGGTAAGTTTGGGAATGGGAGGGGGAGTTAGTGTTTAGCAAACGGGAATTAGCGTAGGCCGAGGCAGACTGAGCGCAGTTGTTCAGCGAAACGATCGCCGAGTCTGCGCTTGGTCTCCCATCTTGTTCACACATGGAACAGCGGATATAGTAGAAGAGTTTAGAGAAGATTCAAGTGAACCGCTGCTTCACCCGAAAAGACTGTTGGAGTCCTTAGAAGGAGTGAACAGAGGAGGTATAGGGCCAGGTGTTGCATCTGCTGCAGTTGTAGGTACCTGGGGACGGGGTGGTTTGGGTGGGAAAGGACGAGTTGACCAGGGAGTTGCGGAGGGAACGGTCTCTTCGGAGATGAGAAAGCGGTGGAGATGGAAATATGTGGCTAGTTGTGGGATTCCGGTGGAAGTGGCGAAAATGTTGGAGGATTATATACTGTGTGCGACGGGTGATGGGGCGAAAGATGAATTATTCTCCTTACCACCAGGGAAATGTCCGGGTGGAGAGGCTGGCTGGCTGCCGGGCGGTGGGTGGACAGTGGCTGCAGGGGGTGGGGGCGCGTTGACGGGGCAGAGGGAGAGAGAGAGAGAGCGCGCGCGGTGGGGGAGAAAGTGACAGATCCCCGAGGTGGGGGCGGGGAGCGGGCTGCGCTGCCCCGGGAGCACTGAACGCAGTCTGTTGAGCTCTGGGGACTGATTCCCTGTTTATTATTCTCCGGGTATTTAGACCGCGAGCAACACCTGTTTCTCACTGATCTGTACCTGTCGGATTATTAGATTTTTTTTTCCAGTTCAGAGGCAGGGAAGTGTGCTGAGCATCCCACTTAAAGTGGCACTTCCCGGAGAAAACATGGACCAGGCATTTCAGTGGAGACGTCAAGCCAATCGCTGCGAAACGTACCATCATATACTTGCAGATGAACGTCAAACATTGGATCCCAGCCAAATTTATAAACTCCACAGCTGTACCATCCTGTATCCCCAGACTGAAGATCCTCCACAGTCACAGTAAATATTTCTCGTGTCGGGTTATCTGTGATTGACACTCTTCCACTCCGTCCGTGTTGTCCATTTGTATCCAGTAAAACTGTACATTGGATAGTCCACCAACGGCACCAGTATTTTGTGTATGAGCGGTACTCTGCTGCATAGTGACAATCGATTGTGATCGCTCTTCCCACAACTCCTCTTACCTCCCTCTTTCCCCGCACTGCACCTGAAACTGAGGGGAGAAACTTTCAGATGGAGAGCAAATGAACTGTTTAATGGAAATAGATACATTTTGAAGATTACATGAAAGAAAACTTAAAACGTTCCATAATGTGTCATATTGCTTCACAGCCAATGTCTCCGGTCTGAAGTGCAGGCAGTGATGTTATTGTGCCAGTTGTGTCAGTGTTCTGTCCCCGGGTCAGTACAATTAGGGTTCACTTCCCACTCCAGATCCCTGAGCAGAAACTGGGCTGGGATCGCAGTGCGGTACTGAGGGAGCGCGGCAGTGTTGCAGGAGCTGCCTTTCAACAATCCCAGGCGGTGCCCGGCCTCTCACCCCACAGAAAGACCCCACTTTGCTATTTCATTGTCGGTGCCGCCGGCTGCGCTGCCAACATTCATCTCTCAACCGACACTGGGCCGGACCCGTGTTTAGACATTCACCGCCTTTACAACGCCCTGACTGAGGACAGAGGACGGACGGGTTACAATAAAGCGGGTCCCTTACTGGAGAGCGTTACTAGCGTGAACACGCACACCGCCAGATTCAGGGACAGTTTCATCCCAGCTGTTATCAGGCATCTCAATCATCCTACCACAAACAGAGAGCGGTGCTGAACTCCCATCTACCTCTCTGATGACCCTCGGACTACCCTTGATCGGACTTTGCTGGCTTTACCTTACACTAAACGTTATTTCCTTTTCTTGTATCTATGCACTGTAAGATGATCGATAACAATCATGGATTGTCTTTCTGCTGACGGAGGAGCTCGCAACTAAAACACTCTACTTCGGTACACGTGACAATAAACTAAACTGAATTTGGAACCCGCTGGTCATCTGGGCCATGTTCTATTCCCGATGACCCCGGCTCGCCTTGGACCTTTCAGCACGACTGTGCCGCAGACGGGAGAGAGGATGGAGAGAGAGTTGGGAGTGGGTGGATAGAGCGCGGACCGTGGTTCAGTTTTAGACTCCGGGGAATTGTTGGGTTTAAGACAAAGTTGAGTTGGACAAATGCAGGGGACATTTGAACTGACACAATGAGTCCACAATCGTGACTTCCACCTCAGTTTTAAACACATTTTGTTAGTGTAGAATTAACTTCCTGGTGATGTTGGAACCTCTGTTCTTCGGTCCAGGTGTCTTGGAATATCTGCTCCAAATTTATTCGCTATTTTATGCCTTTCATCAATACTCGAACAAAGTCTAGATATTCAAATGTGAATTCAGATCCATCACCACAATGCACTGAGTTCCATTTCCCCCATTACATGTGTACACACACATAACCATCTCTGCTGTGGAAAGGGTGCACGGGACCCCAACTAACATTGAACATTGGAATATCAACATCTGGCTTTCACTCACCCGGCAGCGAGGAGATGAGAAGAATGGGAATCCACATTGTTTTATCCATAGTGACAAGGCCAGCACTTGTCTGTCTGTCGCTCAGCTCTGAGCTCTCAGATACATCCGCATCTCTCAAATAGCAATGAGGAAGAAGGGAACAGGAAGTCACATCGTGAACCACAGCGAGCCAGTAGCAGCTCGACACGATGCAGTGTGAAAGGCTCAGGGATATCTTTAGCAAATGGTTGGGTCAGATGATCACACAGTCATACAGCAGGAACCGGGCCCTTCTCCCCAACGCGTTAATCCAATATGCTCATCTAAGTTGGTCAAATTTGTCCACGTCCGACCCATATCTCCCCAAACCCTCCCTATCAATGACCCTGCCCAAGTGCCCATTACATGTTGTTATTGCGGCTGCTTCAACGACTTAGTAGTGTATGATGTATCCCTATGGATGGAGCGGCGGTTATCTCTGTATTCAGAGTCTGTTAACACTGAACAGTGATGGAAATAATGACAGAAAAATAAAATGCAGGAGCATCTCTGCGGGCCAGGCAGCACCTCTGGATAAAATGGATAGGTGACGTTTCGGGTCGGGACCCCTCATGTAAACAATAATACGTTGGATGAAATATGATATTTAGAAGAGTAGAAACTTCTAAGATGTGTACACTTCCGGATTATTCCCTCTTGATGATTTTGTAAGTGGACCGGCAGATCAAAAATATAATCATTGGAACTTTTACTGTTGACAAGGGGCAAAACATGAAGATGGCGTTAGGAAGTAGGGACTTTCCACCTGAAATCAACTGAGGTTAATTCGATTTTGAGCCTCTTCTCATTGCTTCAACTCTTTCATTCAAACTTTGAAACACTATTGTCATGATATTCACGTTTTGAAAATGACAATTAATGGTGTTGTGGACTGTGAAGGAGTTTGTCTAGAATTACCACAGGATGGAGATCAGCTGGGAAAGCGGGATGTGGAATGTAACTGACATGTGTAATGTAACTCAAACAAGAACGAAGTGATACACATAGTGATGTTAAGGCAAGGTAGAATATGCACGGTGAATTGAATTGTTAACTTGTCTTCTTCACAAGAGCCAATAAATTATCAGAGTTGTGCTCATGTACATTCCATTGGCTGACTTTGTACATCTGCTTGCAACGATTTCATTCTGTAGGCAACTAGTTGCATTATAATATGACCTAATATCTGCTGCGGGCTATCTTTCTGGGTGTGTCACTTTCAGGGGAACAGTGCAGTTTATTCGGGTTGTGTACATCAATGGCAATGTTGTGCATCACGTGGTATGGGTGTAACACACTGATGTGTCCACCACTTATGTTAGCTGAGCGTTGGCGACCCTCAGTAAAGGATCTTTTTCCTGTTTACTTGCCCAACTAAAAACTCTGTAGAGAGGAACCTACGATGCAGCAAAACAATTTAATCCTGTCTTCATTCGCCTTTGACCCGTGACTTCTGCAAACACAGCTCAGCAAACAGTGTTACACCGAGCTGCACGCGACATGCGGTTCAGAGATACGAATCTGCATACCCTTGTTTCAGCAGCGCGAGCAAAGTGTCAGCACTGCAGAACAGTTCATTGTGAAGGAAGAGATGGCTGTTTGAACATATTAGATTAAAGTACATTGCAAGTCAGCACCCACCACTAAAAAACAACCGTGGCATCGATCCGAAATGTCACCCGTTCTTTCCCTCCAGTGACGCTGCCCATCCCGCTGAGTTGCTCCAATATTTTGTGTCTATCTGTGGCATCTCAGACCGTTTAGCTCTCACTATCCGTGAGGCGCTGTGGGATGTCCTGCAGTGTGGAAAAGCTCCAATTCAAGATCATCCCCCCATTAGACCATTAACAAGCTCAATTTGAACCGGCCAGGCAGCATCAATGTGACCACAGAATCTGCAAGTATCTCTGGCTATTCAACACCCCTCTAATATCCATGACCTGGGGGTTTGTGAGTTCAGACTCTGGTCTCATTTCCTTGTCCCCAGCTAACTATGTGGAGAATATTTATCTTTGTCAGTGGGATATTTTACCCAAAGCAATTCTTGAGTCTATCCGAACTTTATGGCGGTTACTCCGTTATTGCAGGTCACCATTTCTTATTTCCAAATAACATCCTTCACAGTTCTTTCATGGGCGGGGTTACAGTCACAAGTCAGACTGAGGAAAGCAACACAGGGTATTTGCAGTTTCACACCCCGCCCTTTGCAAGCTGCAACTCAACCATTTTGTTCTGCACAACAATAGACTTTCCACTAGTTTAGTTTAGTTTAGTTTGGAGATGCAGGGCGGAAACAGGCCCTTCGGCCCACTGAGTCCACAATGACCAGCCATCGCCGCACATTAACACTACCCCATATACACTGTGGACAATTTACATTGATATCAAGCCAATCAAGCTACATACCTGCACGTCAATGGAGTGTGGGACGAACCCGAAGATCTCGGAGAAAACTCACGCGATCATGAGGAGAACGTACAAACTCCGTACAGACAGCTCCCGCAGTCGGTATCGAACCCGGGTCTCCTGTGCGGCAAACGCTGTAAGGCGGCAACTCTGCCGTTGCGCCACCGTGGCCATTATTTATAGTGATTTAACACGTGTGTACGGTGGACATAATGAATAACTCGTTACAGCATTAAAATGTTTATCAATATTATGGTACTCAAAAGACGCGAAAGTGGGGGTGATACAGAACCAGTGTGAAAGGGTTGATTGCTGGTTGGCGTGGGCTCGGTGAAAGGAATGAGCGAAGTTTCGGGTCAAAAACTGGACAAAGGGAATGCAGATCAATGGGAAATGTAGAATAGATGATTGGTAGCTGGGAGAAGGTAACAACAAAGTAATTAGAGATCAAATGTAGTCGAAGCCTGTCGTAGTGATCGGAGAACTGCGAAGCAGGGAGGGGGGGGGGGGGGGGGTTGAGAGGGAAAGCGAGGGTTACTTGAAGTTAGAGATGTCAATGTTCACACCGCTGGGGTGTAAGCTGCGCAAGCGAAATATGAGGTGCCCTTCCTCCAATTTGCGCTGGGACTCACTCTGACAATGGAGGATGCCCAGGACAGAAATGTCAGTGTGGGAATGGAAAGTGTTTAGCGACCGGGATATCAGGTAGTGGGCAGACCTTAAATCTGCCCACTGATTAAAGACTCTTCTGCCCTATGAAATTGATTCCATCTATCCTGTCCATGCCCCTTATAAATGTTTAAACCTCCATAATGTTGGCCCACAGCCACATATGTTTCAGTGAGAATATGTTGTCGAGCAAAGGCCTTACATGACAAAGCACACAAGACAATGACTTTATCTATCGGCTATACTTTATTAATCACGATTAGTTCAAACATAAGTTTCCAAGTGTAGTTTCAAACGAGATTAGTTAATTATTTAGTCTGACAATTGTATTAATTGCACAACTCGTTGGTTTTCTTTCACAACTTCCAAACCATGACTGCATTTGTTTATTTCACAGTTTCCAAGCACTCATGGATACCGATATCACCCACACTTGCTGAGTCTTGCCATGGTTCGATCCTGGCGAGTTCTTCTCTGAGCACTTGAACTCGTGGTCTTCTTCGAGTATAGTAAAAATGAACTGCAAATGCTGGTTTATACCAACGATCTACACTATATTAGTTATATATGAGTTAGATAGAGCTCTATGGGGCTAGTGGAATCAAGGGATATGGGGAGAAGGCAGGCACGGGTTATTGAATGGGGACGATCAGCTATGATCGCAATGAATGGCGGTGCTGGCTCGAAGGGCCGAATGGCTTCCTCCTGCACCTATTTATGTTTCTAATATGTGGTGTAACTGAACGGATCAGGCCCCTTGGGGTAATGGATAGGTGACGTTTCGGGTCGAGAGACTTCTTCAGGCAGATTGTGGAGAACAAAACAAAAACTTGCTTTCGGTCCCCCCCCCCCCCCCCCCCCCCCCCCCCCCCCCCCCCCCATCAGGCTGAACCATCAGGCTGAAGAAGGCTTCCGAGCCGAAACATCACCGATCCATTTTCTTCAGAACTGTCGCCTGACGCACTGAGTCGCAAAATGCTGAGCTCATTTTGTAACTTTCATCTTCAGTTGTTGGGTTCTGGTATGATAAGACACCGTTTGATGTATTTACTCATATACCTACAATCATTATTGAGCTTTATAAACAATGATCCCATCTTTATCCATACTCGTACATGTTTTATTCAGCCCTTCAAATTCCTGCAGTTGTCATTCCACCATTACATTAGCCATTGCCTCTTTCAATATCAGAGTGTCTACTCGTGCGTTTGCAATAGATCAGAGCTGACTAACTGGGAACGAGCACTCGGTTCCGCACCTCACCTTTCCCCAAACACCTCTCACTTGGGCTGTTCTTGCCCAATCCCACCAAGATTCCAAATGCAACGTTTAGAATGAGAAACTTGACGATTTTCGCCATCAGCAAAGATGTAGAACTAGAAGGTTAACGACAATTAATTAAATTTGCGAATAATAATCTACTAGTGGGGGTGGGGGTGGAATTGGAAAGAACTCCTTGGAACAAAACACGTTAAACAAAGTATGTGGTTAGACTACGGTAGAAGGACGTCAATGCAACATTGAAGCAAGGGGGAAGTAAAAAGCAACGGAGCTTATATTCCATGTGTAATTAGCTACTGCACTATAGCAATTATTGGCAGGGGAGGTTGGGTGGCGGGGCGGGGGGTTAGTTTGACAGTTGTCGGCTGTGGGTGACATTTTGCTGTTAGTAACCAAGTGCCCTGCCACCCAGTTCCATTCAAATTACACTGTTGCATAGGAAAGTGTATGTACATTGCTAGCCACGTGGCGAGCTGGCGCGTTGGTCTTTGCAGATGTCAAATATCGTCAATCCCTTCCAGAGCTACAATTTCCTAAAAGAAAGATACAAATTATTTTGTAATGAATGAAACTCTAACGCAACAATTATCAAACAGAACAATGGATCGATTCTTTACTCATAATTACTCTGAATGCAAGTAATTCATAGGCATTAACTTGTGCAGTATACAATTTGCTGATGGGGCTCAAAGAAGTAAGATGGGAGTCGCTTTGTGTAGACGATTCAATCTAGCGTGCAACGAGTGGTGATGGAGCTGGTATAACCCACTGCAAACAAATCATGTCGATATCTGGAATTCATTGCCACAGAAGTCTACGGAGATCAAGTCAATGGATATTTTTAGGGTAGAGGTTGATCGATGCTTGATGAGGACGGGTGTCAGGGGTTATGGGGCGAAGGGAGGTGAATGGGGTTGAGAGGGTAAGATCGATCAGCCGTGATTGAATGACAGAGTAGACTTGATGGACCAAAACGGCGAAATATTGCTCCAGACATTTATGAACTTACGAATATATTGAAACATTTGAAGAAATAACATGTTACACCTTTACCTGGTTGTCTCCACTGCCATCTCTGTAATATGTGATCCACTTGAATTCTGGAAAATATAACATTGGAAATACAACTGTTGAAAGGACCATGTCAGGGACAGTAAATACCCATGAGTTGCATTCAGACTTGTGTAACCACCAGACCCGCTGCTGCAGCATGATTCCACGCACTGATCAAAAATCTGCTCTGTCGAATTATGAGGAAGTGGGGAAATTGTGCAGGATGTGGAAGAGAAAGTGGAGTAGCATGGAAGTAGTGGGAACGGCTGATCGATGGTCAGCGTGAACCGATTAGTATCGATGGTCGTCGTGGGCTGATTTCGGCTGCAGGTTATGGTTCCACACTACAACACTAAAACTTTTTTTTAAATGGTTGTTAACTCATAAAAGCATCCTTGCTTCCTACATTATGACGAGAGCACTTCAAATGTGCAGCTCTGTCCATTAGAACTTAAAAAAAATACACTATGTTGCAAATTCTCACGTAATCATCAAACTATGAAAGAAAAACAAAAAACATACCCCTGTTTTTACGTTTCAGGTACCAAAACAGACCAGCAACAAACGCCAACGGAAGAAGGACAGCCATCACACTGATGTAGGTGGGTATGTGGTACCGAGAATAGGAAGTCAGCCCTGGTTCATCGCTGAAAGAAAAAATGTCTAGCATTGAGCAGGTCCACTTTACCGCAGAGAAGATTAGCATGGCCCCTGCGCAAGCATGACACGCAAATTCGTGAAGCGTTCCATATTTTTACCCTTTCTGGCTTAAGTCCTCCCTCCACCACCTCCAGATTTAAATTCCATTTGGAATATTTTGGAGAACCAAGAAACCAAGAACCACAGAATGTGTGTTAAGTGCGGTAAATGAAGGGCAGTTTGAGAAAGAGAGCAGTCCTGAACTACAGCATCTATGGAAAGAAGGAATGGGCGACGTTTCGGGTCGAGATTCTTCTTCAGACTAAACTACTATCTACCTAATTAGAGACCCCCAGACCATCTTTGATCGGAATTTACTGGCTTTACCCTGCACTCGCGTTATTCCCCTTATCGGGCATCCGTACACTGTGGCTGACTCGATTGTCACCATGCATTGTCTTCCCGCTGACTGGTTAGCGCACAACAAAAGTTTTTCACTGAACCTCGAAACACGTGACAATAAACCAAACTTAAACTAAACTCAAACATAGGCGCCGACCTGGTTACAGCAGGTTTAGTGCAATTTGGTTTACTTTGGTTTAGTATATTTTTGTCACGTGTACCGAGGTACAGTGAAAATCTATTTGGAAAAAGAAGTCCCGCAAACAGTGTGAAAATGACCCACGATGGTGATGATGCTTCAAGGGTAAACATTATCCAAATCCATCAGGGATTATCCCTTTCAACTTTGTAAATATTACGGAGATCCAAGGAACTAAAGATAATCGTTTACAAAAGAAAGACACAGAAT
The DNA here is from genome assembly GCF_028641065.1 of Leucoraja erinaceus. NCBI lineage: Eukaryota > Metazoa > Chordata > Chondrichthyes > Rajiformes > Rajidae > Leucoraja > Leucoraja erinaceus. Next base: position 29,502,020 of record NC_073400.1, on the reverse strand, counting down.
GCTGGAGAAACTCGGCGGGTCAGGCAGCATCTCTGGAGGGTGTTGATAGGCAATGTGGCCGGTCGAAAGCCTTCTTCAGACGCTGATCCAGAGATGAGTAGTTTGAAATTTCTTATCCGGCAGGCAGCATCTTTGATAGGAGATTCTAATCTCGGAGCCAACATGTTCACTTTCACGAGCTACGTTCTCAAGTAATTACATAACCTTCCACTTCTATGCCCGTGGCATTAAACATGTTAGTGTGAGAAACTTGCCTTACAGGTGAGAATTGTGTATATTCAATTCCCAATATTCAGTATGAGTAAAAATCGTTTTATCCACATGCTTTTGGTGTTTGCGAGTAAATGAGGGAATTTTACCCCAATCTCCGCTCACATAAAAATAGTACCAACGTGGAAACCAATAATTTTGGTTGTACCTTTCAGTAGTACGGGGTTGAAACGTTTCCTCTGGGGGAATGTCCGATGTTGTTTCTGTGTTGACAGATTGTGTCGATGCTGATTCCGTGGTCGGGCGCCCACAATGATATTTATACTCTGCCGAGAGGAGAAAATTAAATTAAGTTTCCCATTTTTCATTGGTAGTCCAGCAGGAGAGCACAGTTGTTTGACACGGGCTCTTGCATGGAGATGGTGACGGTTCTCAGTATGACATCGAGAGAGTCAAGGGTGTATTATTGTCATCTGTCATCTGTCCCCCATCGGACAATAACATTCTTAAGCAGCAGCAGAACAGAATATGTAAACATTGAGACCGCATGTAGACCGTAGACCGCGCACAAATGAACATAAAGAAAAACAAACATAAATAGTGCATTAATAACCACAATAGTCTACGTAGTTCAGAGCTTACTGACGGCTGTAGAGTTTAATAGCATGATGGCTGTTGGGACTAAGCTGTTCATGATCTTTTGCAACTGATGAACGATACCGCCAACACACATGTGGAATTCCTGGTTCTTCCCCATCTCCGAGGATCAGGGTTGCTATGGGGGGCATTTAAAGGGCTCAGCTTAGCTGGACACCAAATCCAATTTCAGAGGATATTCCAGCCAGGCGACTGCTCTTTGTCAACATTGAGAGGCCCATTTCTGAAGAACCAGCACCCATTGGAGCCATGGACCCAGCAAAGCGTCGAGTACACGGCGAGATAAGACCATAACACACAGGCGTCGATTTAGGCCATTCAATCGATCGCATCTACGCCGCCGTTCGACCATGGCTGATTATTTTTCCCCTAACACCATTCTCCTGCCCTCTCCCCGTAACCTTTGACGCTTAGTTTAGTTTGGTTCATTGTCACGTGTACCGAGGTGCAATGAAAAAGCTTATGTTGCGTGCTACCAGCTGCGCTCCCTAATGAACAAATCAAGCTATATTGCATCTAATGCAACCTCCGACAGTACTGCACAAAACAAATGGTTGCATTGAAATAAACTGCTTCCCAGCCTGAAGAAGGGTCGGAACTGGAAACGTCATTTTCTCCAGAGATTCCTTGCCTGAGCCGCTGAGTTACTCCAGCATATTGTGTCTATTATCAGTGTAACCCAGCATCTGCAGTTCCTTCCTTCACTCTGTAACGTCAATGTCACGGACATGCTTGACGTGTGCCTCGGCCTTTTAGACAATAGACAATAGGCAATAGACAATAGGTGCAGGAGTTGGCGATTACGCGGCACTTGCTCTTCGGCAAGACTAAGCCAATTGCCCTTCGGCAAGACTAAGCTGGTCACTCGCTCCACCACTTACCAGAGTTACTGAGTCGCATCACATAACTGCAGTTATCTTCTCCCATGGAGATGGTCTCCACGTCCAACACTTCACCGGTTGTTTCCCCTTGAATATTTGCGGCTGTGCAGTAATATTGATGGTGGTCGTATTGCAAGGACTGGCAATGGATGTCCAGTACACTGGTGTTGGAGGTCATTAAATCCGTGGACGGGGCCTTCTCAAACCAGGTGTAGTTTATGGGACGGGTTCCCGAGTAAGACTCGCAGGACACTGACACCGAGCCTCCGACACAGGAGACATTTGCTGGCGATGCAAACCTAAGCACTGGAGCAGACACGAATTCTGTGGGAAATGGGCAAACAATCAAACACTGAGTGAATACCTGAAATTCAAAGATAGATTTTAATTTATAGATGTTGAGGAAACCATTGCTTTTCATCTAACTCCCTCCCTCCCTCCTCCACCCTAGTCGGTCCGATTGATTTCCTTGTCGTCTTGTTTAGTTTAACTGTTTGAATCCACAATGGATCATTGTGGGCTCCGCCTTTCCATGTTCATCTGGCTGACTTTGATTTGTTCTTTCAACACACCTTTCATGCATTGTACATTTTCATGTCTCTAGTTCCCCTCTCCCCTGAATCTCAGTCGACCCGGACGTCACCTATTATTTTTCTCCAGAGATGCTGCTTGACCGCTAACTTGCTGCAGCGTGTGTGTGTCCATCATCGGTGTAAACCAACATCAGCAGTTCCTTCCTACACCTGAAAAAGTCAAACACTGTCGGATGTCCATGTCTTTCGTCGTTGGAATCTCACAATCTCATCCACCCCTACCCATTAAGAGTCTGAATACCTCCGTCGGTAGAGCATCAGCCTTTTAATCCTCAATCCTGACTACGGGTGCTCTCCGTACGGAGTTTGTACGATCTCGCTGCGACCGTACGAGTTTGCTCCGGGTGCTCTGGTTTCCTCCCACACTCCAAAGCCGAACGGGTTTGCAAGCTTATTGGTTTGGTATAACCGTAAATTGTCCCGAGTGTGTGTAGGATAGTGCTCGTGTGCGGAGATCGCTGGTGGGGCGAAAGGCTTGTTTCAGCGCTTTTTCTCCAAATGTTAAAATCTCTCTGTTTCACTGCTTCCTCCCAACTGCCCAAGCTACCAAGTCTGCTATTAGAGCTATAGTCATACACTGTGGTAACCCTTTGGGCCCCGCCTGGTCATGCCGACCAACATGTCCCATCTACACTAGACCCCCCGCCCACATTTGGCCCATATCCCTCGAATACATTCCAATTGATGTACCTCTCCATGTGTATAGCGTTTGCAGTGCACAGCAGCGCTTTAGATCGGATGAGCAGCGATGAAGCTGAGGATGGTTCACTGTGAAAATCAAGGTTGCAATCTGGCTCCCATCAGGGAGAGGCTGGCTAGTTGCCGGGCGGTGGGTGGGCAGTGGTTGCTGGGGGTGGGGGCGCATTGATGGGGCAGAGGGAGAGAGTGAAAGAGACGTCGGTGTGCGGAGGGAATGACTGATCCCTGAGGTGGGGGCGGGGAGCGGGCTGACCTGCTCCGGGAGGACTGAACGCAGTCTGTTGATCTCTAGGGACTGATTCCCTGTTTATGATTCTCCAGATATTTAGACTGTGAGCAACACTTGTTTCTCACTGATCTGTCGGATTATTAGTTTGAGTCGGAATGCAAACCTCTGACAGGGTGACATTTCATACAGTTCGGAGGCAGGGAAATGTGCTGAGCATCCCACTTGAAGTGGGTGGCCACTCAGTGGGACAGAGCCCGCACTGGGTGAGAGCAACATGAGTGGGGTTTCCCCGCAGGTCTCTGCACTGCTGCGGAGCCTCGGGATATCTGTGCTGCCCTGACCCTTCCCGGAGAAAACATGGATCTGGCATTTCAGTGGAGTGGTCAAGTACATGGCTGATAAACGTACCGCGATACACACGTAGCTCTGTGCTGAATATCTGATCCTCGCCAGGTGTTGTAATTCCACAGCTGTACCAACCATTATCTTCAAAGATAAGATCCTCCACAGTCACAGTAAATATTCCTCGTGCTGGGTTATCTGTGATTGACATTCTTCCACTCCGTCCGTGTTTCCCGTCTGTTTCCACTAAAAGGGAACACTGGCGCCTCTTCCCTCGGCACCAGTACTTCGTGTTTGATCCATATTTTTCATCATAATGGCAGTCGGTTGTGATCGCTTTTCCCACAGCTGCCGACAACAACCCGTCTCCCCACAACACGCCTGAAACTGAAGAAGGGATGGGGGTTGGGGGGGTTGAGGGGTAATTTTAAAGGCAAACACAATGCAAACCCGACCAGCTGAATTCCTCTGGCATCTATGTAATTAAAGGTGTCATCTTGATCACTTCCTGTTTGGACTCTGCTTTGATTTTAGAAAAAACGCTACCACATATGGCTGTGATTTTTTGCCCATCTTACTCAGAGTCCTCCACTGCGCAGGCCCCGAGGATGTTTCCCATCAATGAAAAATAAAGACTTATTAGTATTTTATAAATCTTGAGATTCTCTCTCCTGTCAATCACGTAATGAAGACCACGTCCCTTCCGATGGGAGTGGGGAGGGAGTATAAAACCCAGAATTGTGGGCGTGGCTCAGTCTGTCTACAAGATGGCGAGGGAGAGGTCACGACTCTCTGCCTGAACTGGGATACTACAGAACACCGTGAGTATGCAATGTACTTGAATAAATGATTTGTGAGCCCTCATTGAAAATGAAATTAGTTGTTTGGCCTGCTTGAAACTGCAATGGCAATGAAAATGTAGTGAAAATGCAATGAGCTGTTTGGCTTGAGCCTGCCCTGTGCTTGAAAGTGCAATGGCAATGGAAATGAAGTGAAAATGCAATCTGCTGTTTGGCTTGGCCTGCCATGTGCTTGAAACTGCAATGCAATTGGAAATGAAATAAAATTAGTTGTTTGGCCTGCCTGAAACCATTAATTTCGGCCCCTATTAGCCGAGAAACCAATCGCTTTTGCCTAAAATGCCCGTATTAGCCCAGGAGGAGCATTTTGTCCCATGCGAGGCCAGGAAAACTACAGAAAAAGTGCCTTTCACTTAGATCTCACTCAGATTATACTAAATAGTCCCTTTGACTCATCAGGCCTGTACTAGCCCAGGAGTCCCTTCGGACCATCAGTAAGCATTCCCCCTGCAAGCATTAAACCTCACCCCAGTATTTTTCTCCCTCCCTTCCTTTGCTCCCTGTGAGATCCAGGCCACGATAGAATTTCCACCTTCACTGCTGTGATCTGCAGAAAAAGATGAAAAATTTCTAAAATTGATTCTCCACCCTCTCCCCCTTCTCTCTCACACTCTCCCGCCTGTTTTGGGCAGAATTTCTGGCAGTTTCGGAGCTGCCAGCCACCAGGCCTGTGTAACTGAGCTGCCAGCCCACCAGTCCTGAGCGTCTGAGCTGCCAGCCCACCAGGCCTGAGCGTCTGAGCTGCCAGTCCACCAGGCCTGAGTGACTGAGGTGCCAGCCCACCAGGCCTGAGTAGCTGAGCTGCTAGCTCACCAGGCCTGAGTGACTGAGCTGCCGGCCCAACAATCTATTCGGCCCACAATGTCCATACTAGCCCCTACGGAAACCAGTCCCTTCGACCCACAAAACCCATACTAGCTCTCCAGAAAGCACCCCCTCCCCATCCACCCCCCACCACTGGCCAGAAATATTGGAATTGGTGGTGAGGTGGAATATTGCTTTTGAGGACCAGCTTCCCGTGTGAACATGGGACCCAACGGGTCCCACTTAGTCTAGTTGTATTTATTTGCTCAAGATTCCGACAGTTTGTAGTGCCTCCAGCCTATCTAACCTCTCCTTATACCGCACGTCTTCCAGTCCCGGTAACATCCTTGTGAATCGTCCCTGCACTCTCTTCAATTTAACGATTTGGGATATTAATTCCACTGTTCCTTCAACGATAGCCAGAGCGCATTAGAAACATTACCCTTTATGGAAGAGGACATTTTCCATTCATTCAGATATTTTTTGCTGCTAAATCACGGTTAATAAACTTAGAGAATAATGAAAGGCATGAAGAGAGTGGATGTGGAAAGGATGTTTCCACTGGTGGGAGAGTCTAGGACCAGAGGTTATAAGGGCAGATTTAAATGGCGCTCTTTTAGAAAGGAGGTGCGAAGGAACTGCTTTGGTCAGATGGTAGTTAAACCGTGGAACACATTGCCTCCGAGGGCTGTGGAGGCCGAGTCAGGGGATATTTTTAAGGCAGAAATTGAATGTTCTTGATTAGAACGGGTGTCAATGGTTATGGGGAGAAGGCAGGAAAAATGGAGGCAGGGATCAGCCATGATTGAATGGCGGAGTAGACTCGATGGACCGCATGGCCTAATTCTACTCCTATAACTTGTAATCTTTACATTATCATATCAAACTAAGACAGATCATTTTGCGACTATTTGTCTTTATTCGTGGCGCAGTTAAAAGGGAAGTAGGTTGATGTGTATTAGTGCCACGTGTACGAAGATCCAGCGAAAAGTTTTGTTTTGCGTGCTATCAATCTAACCAGATAATACTGTACATAAATACAATCAAGACAAACTCAAGTACAATAGGCAAAGCGAGGGGGGATTAATAGAATGCAGGCTATAGCTCTTGGCATTGTAGCGCACCAGTTCCAAAGGCAAAGTCCAGTGTCCGCAGTGGGGGAGAGATGAATCAGACAGTGCCTTAGTTTATGGAAACAACGAATGTTAACGAACAAGTAACATGTGGGAAAATAATCCATCATCGGTATTAATTTCTATCCTTGGAATTAGGGCGCACAGTGGCGCAGCGGTGGAGTTGGTGCCTTATAACAGCGCCAGAGACTCAGGATCGATCCTGACTGCGGCTGCTGTCTATTCGAAGTTTGTAAGTTCTCTCTGTGACACGGCTGCTCCAATTCCCTCCCACTGTCCAAAGACCTTCGGGATTGTAGGTTAATTGGCTCTTGTTAACAGTAAATTGCTCCTAGAGTGTAGGATAGTGCTAGTGTGCGGGGTGATTACTGGTCCGTGCGGTGGGCCGAAGGGCCAGTTTCCACGCTGTATCTCTAAAGTCTAAAGCACCAGCATTTTAAAACCATCTCTGACGCGGAAACGGCGCAAAAGAAAATTGAATATCGAAGTATCTCACTGTGTTTGTTACTCACCCGGCAAGGAACAAATTAGAAGAATCGGAACCCACATTGCTTGATTCGTAGAGACCAGGGCAACACCTGTTTGTCCCTCAGCTCTTTGTCCTCAAAGTTAACAAAAACACTTACATTATAAATGGAATAGAAATGAGGAAGTAGGCAGCAGGCAGTCTAGTCAAAAACGCACAAAGGACCAGCTGATGTCTGAGACCTTACATCACAACATGCCCTTGATTATTTCTAACAAATAAGACTGAAACTAATTTTGCTGATTGATGGTAATCACACAAACCAACCTTCTTTCCTTCACTCCATTCGTACCTCACGTTGCTTTGGCAAGGCCAGCAGCATAATCAAGGACGAGTTGTACAGGGCCTTGGTGAGACCACACCTGGAGTATTGCGTACTGTTTTGGTCTCCTAATCTGAGGAAAGACATTCTTGCCATAGCGGGAGTACAGAGAAGGTTCACCAGACTGATTACTGGGATGTCAGGACTTTCATATGAAGAAAGATTGGATAGACTCGGCTTGTACTCGCTAGAATTTAGAAGATTGAGGAGGGATCTTATGGAAACTTGCAAAATTCTTAAGAGGTTGGACAGGCTAAATGCAGGAAGATTGTTCCCGATGTTGGGGAAGTCCAGAGCAAGGGGTCACAGTTTGAGGATAAGGGGGAAGTTTTTAGGATCGAGATGAGAATGTTGTTCTTCACACAGAGAGTGGTGAATCTATGGAATTCTCTGCCACAGAAGGTAGTTGAGGCAAGTTCATTGGCTATATTTAAGAGGGAGTTGGACGTAAATGAATTATGAAACTGGCTCAAGGACTCTGACATTAACCGCATTGCGCTCTGCAATTCATTTTGCCAACAAAGGTTCTATAATATTACTCACGGAACTGAAAATTTTGAAAATGAGTTTTGGTTTCAATAGGATTCGTGGGTGATTCGTGACTGGCCTGTATATTTGAAAGCATTTTGGAGCATTCAGCGATTCCACCGATGCCCATTAAAACCTACCTGGGGTTTTCTTGTGTACCATGTAACTGAAATAGTCCACACCACCAGCAGGGCAAAGAGCACCCATCGCCCCACTTTCCATATCATGCAACTGAGGAAAGAAGACAATATATAACGTCAATGGGAGGAAAGGGAATTGCTTTGTCTTTGCAACATTTATCTCCTGCTTCCTCTGTAATCTTCATTGACCAGAGCAGCTTGGAATTATTGGGTCAAAGCATGGAAAAGTGGCCTTGCCCCCCTACCCTTCCCCCGCGCCCCACCTTGTAAAACGGACCAAATTGACATTCTGGGCTAGCCCTTGTTGCCTGAATTTGCACAATATCCCTCAACTATCTGCTGGCTCTTCCAATTTCCAATCGAATTGCAATATCCCAAGTAAGAGTTGCTATTCCACTTCTCCTTCCCACTGCCCATATCTACTGAAGCAGATATGATCCAGCAATTAGGCCTGCGATTGATCTTCAGGGATAGAATCCTGACTGATTGAGAAAACGGGATGATATGAAGAAAATAAGAATTATAATGAATAATAGACGGGGACTTTAAAAGAGAAAATCTTGCTTGAGAAACATTATTGAACTTTTGAGGAGTGCACTACGAGAGTGGGCAATGCTAATGCTTATGATGGTTATTTATTCAATAAGATACTTACAATAGGTTCAGAATAGGAATACGAAATGTCATATGTTCTTGTGTTTGACGGTTAAATAACTCACAATCGACTCTGGTTGTTCCGAGCCTGTAAGTGCATTTTATGCAAGGCAAAATGACTAGGTCAAAACCAGTCAAGATGTCCCCCCGACTCATTCGGGGGAAAACATATATTTGATTGGATAACTGGACTTAAATGATCGCCTTTATCTACAAGGAGGGGGAAATATGTTGTGTCTGGGTAAGACTGACCTTACAGTCACCACTAGAGGGCTCTGTCCCGACTTGTATGTTTTGGGGGAGGTGATCATTATGTGGGGGAAATAATGAAAGCCATAAAAGATGGATGAGTGTAAATGAGTGGTTGATAGTCGGCACTGGTATGATGGGCCGAATGGGCATTTTTTCTGCATTGTTTCTCTCTGCGACTCAGGGACGACACAGTGGACAGCGATAGAGTTGCTGCCTCGGAGATCCGGGTTCGATCCTGACTATGGGTTTTCTCTGTCCGTAGTATGTGCGTTCTCTCTGTGACCGCGTGGGTTTTCACCGGGTGCTTTGGCTTCCTCCTACACTCCAAAAAACGCGCTGGCCAGTTTCTATGTTAATTGACTTCTGTAAATTGTCCCTAGAATGTAGGACAGAGTCACGATTATTTGTCGACGTCGAGTCGATTGTGCGGTGGGTCTGTTTCATGCTGTATTTCTAAACTAAACTAGACTCTTCGAAGCAGGTCTCTTACAGACGCAACACTGATCAATTGAGAACATTGTACCTTTCAAAGGACCTGTATCGGTTACTGTTCGATGTTATTTTTGCATTCTCAGATGGCGCCGTTGTCCATTCCGTTGTTATGGTTTCACAAGGATATTCAAGGTCTGTTGAGATAGGAGATTAAATTCAGTTACGTCAAAAAAGCTGATCGTTTGTCCAGACTTACTGATTTCTTCCCTCGCACCTCTGGCTTTCTGGACTTGCGGTACTGACACGAAATATCAAATACTGTCAGAAAATACTGAGCATCCTCGCTGTCCTTTCAAATATATTCCTTCGCATTCATTATTCGACATCTTCTCCAAACTAGGCAACATCAACTGCAAGTTACATTTCACAGTTCAATTTGATTGCAACTCACCATTATTGCATAGGTATAGAGCTGCAGGCAATTGGGTTATTTGCAGTCTGAATAAGGGCCCCGATCCGAAACAAGTCACAGACTGCTGGAGAAATCCAGCGGGCCAGGCATCATCTCCTTAGAACATGGATTAGTGACGTATTGGGTCTGAAGAAGCGTCGCTATCCAAAATGTCACCTATCCAGGTCCTGAAACTGAGAGGAGAATGTAGAGGACACATCTGCTGAACACATTGTTGGCCCACCCCCTCTTCCCCTACCAACGAAGGTGCAAATGGTCCAACCAGTATCTGGACATTCACTTACACGTGGGCCAAACACAAAGTCCCGGTGTAACTCGACAGAGAAGGGAATGGGCAAGAGACGTTTCTGACCAGGGCCTTTCTTCAGACTATTTGGGGTTGGGTGCGGATAGCTGGAAGAGAGTTGGGATTGGAGCGTGGGGTGGTGTGGGGCTGGTAATGGTGCGGGTGTGGTGGGGTGGGGTGGGTGGGGTGGAGGGGAGCCAAAGCCTCCTCGGAAATCCCACGATCCGTTCTCCCTCACCATGCATGGCCTTGATGTACTGACTTTAGACTTTACTTTAGAGATACAGCGTGGAAACAGGCCCTTCGTTCCACCTACTCTACGCCAACTAGCGAACCCCATACACTAGCACTATCTGACACACACGGGGGACAATATTCATTTTTACAGAAATCTGCACGCTTTGGGGGTGCGGGAGGATACCGGAGAGCACCCGGAGAAAGCCCACACACACAGGGAGAACCGACAAACTCCGCACAGACAGCGCTCGTCGGCCGGATCGAACCCAGGTCTCTGGTGCTGTGAGGCCGCAACTCTACCCATGCGCCACCGTGCCGCCCACAGAGGGAGTGCGGCAGTGTCGGAGGTAATGTTGCCCTGTATTCTCCTCACTACCAGATATCTCCATCCAATTCACTTGAACCTCGTTTATCCCCTTGTCTTTTTCCCCATACCGCACACTGGCATCAAATCCCCCCCGCCCCCTCCTCACCTTCCACCCATCATCCCTCACCCTCTCCAGGTGCACCTGCCACTTACCTGCCCCTGCTGGAGCCTCCCCACCCCCCTCTCTCCTCTTTATACGCCACCTTCCAAACCCAGCAATATATGTGACCATTTCACTGCACATCTCGTATGTGTATGTGACAAATAATCTTGACTTGACTTGACTTGACTTGACTAATTGTCCGCCTCTAATGGCCCAGAAAGACATTGAGTTCAAGACCATAAATGATGGCTTTGACAATCAGTGACATTGGCAAAAGTTCCATTTGACAACGGGAGCAGAAGAATTATCGTGGACTACAACAAGATTAGACTAAAATAAAAATATATATTACTAATGTCGAGATTGCTGTCATCGCAGTCAAGCCCCTCATTGTGTTTCTTCATCCATGTTCCGGAGCCATTTCATTTTTCATACATTTCACTTTAAACAATCGGTGTAGTATAATTGGAGACGATGTTATTTCACTACTGCTTTAAATTAGAACGAGAGAACTGTTAGTGTTTACAAATGGAATGGGCGCCACTACACTTTGATTATATTACTTAGATGAACTTTCAGAAAATAAACTCCCATTTTGTTTATTTCACAATCAACCATGGTCTGAGATAGACAGAAAATGCTGGAGTAACTCAGCGGATCAGGCAGCATCTTTGGAGAAATTGGAATAGGAAACATTTTGGGTCGAGACCCTTCACCAGACCGTGAGTCAGGGAGGGGCAAAATAAAGGCATGGGAAAGTACAGAGCAACACAGAGCCTGCATCAATTAATCATGTGGAGTCCACAATGGTCTATTGTTGGTTGGGGATGAGGTGATGCCGAATGAATGAAAGAGGTGAAGTTAACAAGAGGACTAAGGTGGGGATTGACACAGAGAGAGGGAATGCAAGGGTTACTTGAAGTTAGAGAAATGAATAATCATGCCGTTGTGTTGTAAGCCGCCCAAGTGAAATATGAGTCAGATACATAGGTGATGATTTGTGTGGTACCATGTTATAGACAGGGAGTTTACGTGACTATGTTCCAATACTAGTCATATTATTACAATGTATGCTGAACATTTGCAGCTTTACGTGTCTAGACATTTTTAAACCATCTCTGCAGCGGAAACAGGCAAACTAATACTATTTATCAGAATGTCCAATTCTGAACGTTACTCACCGGGCAAGTAGCTAATGAGAAGTATCAGAATCCACATGGTTTTATCCAAACGACCAGGCCAAAGCTTGTTGTTCAGCTTTTTGGCCTCAGAGCTAAATTATTTCCCAAGACCACAGATATTAATGCAATATAAACGTGGAAGAATGCAACAGGAAACGTGACAGTGGCCGATGAAATATCACACATTAAATTTGAGTAGGTTTAATGCGACGGGGGAAAGGTTTACTAGGAATCTGAGGCATAACATTTTCAAAGAAAGGGTAGTGAGTGCATGGAACGAGCTGCCAGAGGAGGTAGTTGAGGCAGGGACTATCCGTTGGACTGGCACATTGCGAGAACAGGTTTGGAGGGATATGTGCCAAACGCGGGCAGGTGGGACTAGTGTAGCTGGGGCATGTTGGCCGGTGTGAGCAAGTTGGCCGAAGGGCCTGTTTCCACACTGTATCACTCTATGACTGTAAAGTCCTCTCCGTTGCGCTCAGCAAACAAAAAGGAATCCAACTTTAATTGACCGACAGGAAGATGAACGAGGCAGGATTAAGGTGTCATCAGGATTGGTAATGTCTAAGGAAATTAGGGTAATTGAAAGCGATTGCCTGCTTCACCTAGGGCTCTAATCTACATCCCTCGTGCTGCTGATGACAAGTTTCCTTTGATACCCAACATTTTTGGGTGGGTTAAGAACAATCTTTCCAGGCTCACCACACAATTCGCAGGAATCCCCTGTGTTGCTATTCTCCAAACCTGTTAACACGTTAACGCATTGCATCATGTTATATTATTGGATGATTCGTTCAGAGATTTAGCATAGAAGCAAGTTTTTCCGCCCAATCAGTCCGCGCCGACCATCCATCACATGTTCAAACACAAGTGTCTACACACTTCCTTAACACTCTGGGCAATTTACAGAGGGCAATTAGTTTACAAACTCGCAAGTCTTTTGGATGTAGCAGGAAACCGGAAGACCCGGGCAAAACCAACGTGGTCACAGAGAGAACGTGCAAACTCCACACGGACAGAACCCGAGGTCAGCTCGAACTCGGGTCTCTCTCCTCTGTAAGCCTGTAGCTCTGCTAGTTGTACCACTGTGCCACCCATCAAAATATGAAAAACATATATTTTTTAAATTGTCAATTACACATTGTGAAATTCAAACTGAGGGTCAGTCTCTGTCAATGATCTCACAGTCGTTTCACAATCTAGCTTCCACAAATCTTGTTCCACATTTCTGTTCTGAGAACATGTTGTTCCTCATTTCACCATTGACTATAAGCCCCTCACTTGGATTGGTGTTATCCATTGCTGCCAAGATTTTAATTCGTAATTATATTTTGGAGTAGACTGTCAAATAAATTCCTCTATTTATTGACCGCATTTACATTTCTTTACTGTATTTATGTGTTTCCTATCAGCCACACATCATTTTGTTTGAGGAAACAGAAATGTGAAACTCTTCCGGCCAGATGTTTTGTGCAGGCTCGGCCTAGTCTCATGATCAACCTTCCTGCTGCCTATTTCCTATTCTATGAATCTTTACAGAGTGCTTGCTCGGCTTGAGAAGTAAGGGCTGGGGGACAAATTTTGAGTATTAGATAAATCTTGTCAGTGAGCATTATGTTGGCACTCTCGTGCTTAAATGGACTCTGATATCTTTATGCATTCTCTATTGACTGCGTTTGACAGCACTGGGCCTGTGCTCGCTAGAGTTTAGAAGGTTGAGGGGGAACCTTAAAGAATAATGAAAAGCATAGAGTGGATGTGGAAAGGATGTTTCCATTGGTCATAGCCTCAGGAATTAAAGGGTGCTCTTTTAAAAAGGAGATGAGGAGGAACTTCTTAAGTCAGATGGTAGTTAATCTGTGGAATTACTATGATTGTCCAAATGTTTCACCTCTAGGCCTGTACATTGTATTTATATCAATGATATCGAACAATCAGATAATACAAATGCAACATATACTCCAAGAGACGTAAAGGGTCTAATTGGAGATCAGGAATAGTGCTTTTAATTATTTTTTTTGGTATTGATAGATCATCATTCCCAGTAATAATCAGAAGAGGTAAATTACTGTACCTGTATAGGTTGCACCTTTCTGTACGTTTAAAGATACACTGTTCCATCATTATTCCAGGTCCTGTTTTCCAGTGAATCAACCTAGCTGCTTGTTTCTTACAGAACGTTGCAGGTGCACCGAGAGGAACACACAAAAACATGAAAAAGGGAAGTTGTTGGATAGGAATTGATAAAGTAGAAAATATTTATTGTAAATTCAAGAAAGGAAGACATAAACTTGCAGATTAAAAAAATGCAGTTTTGGATTCGAAGATACTGGTTTGGTGACAATAGGGATTTATTATTGTATTGTGTACCATTTGATTCAAGGCGAAAGGATGCAATCAGTCCAGGACATGGACAATAACTGAGTTGTGACTTAGTGCAGTGCAGTTTCTTTAATATTCATCACCAAACAAGTTAATTGAGGAACTCAGCGTCTCAGGCATTTCGCGTCAGGACACTTCTCCAAATCTGATTCAACATAAATGGAGGACATCAGAATTGATCTAAAATTAAGAAATTAAATAAATTAGAAATAACGGCTTGGCGAGTTCTGCGCCAGTGATCCCACAATTGATTATGGGTTCAAATCCTACCATAACAGAAGAATATTTGATCTTCTGGCTATGAAATAAACCCGGAATTTACAACAACAAAAAACTAGTGGAGAAACAAGGCCCTGTAGACGATAGAATCAGGCGTTCACACAAAGTACTGGATAGTCCGACCCGAAACGTTGCTATACCCATATTCTCTAGCCCTGACCCGCTGAATTACTCCAGTACCTTGTGTTCAATTTAAAATAAGTTATCAGTAATAATGACCATGTATAAATCTGATTTTAAATATATATATTTTGATTAACTGAGGAAGCACAGTGGCGCAGTGATAGAGCGGTAGCGGTGCAGCGCCAGAGACGCAGGTTCGATCCTGAACTCGGTTACTATCCGTGTGGAGTGTGTACGTTCTCCCTATTACCACAGACTCGGTGGGCCGAAGGGTCTCTTTCCGCTCTGTATCAGTGTGTATCTGTATCAGTCACCCAGTTGTTACTCAAATCTAAATTTACTGGTGCTGCTGAGACGAGGAAGTCGACAGTAGCAAGCCTGGGCGGAAAACCACAGACTCAATCAGTCTGAACTTTAAGTTCTTAAATTATAGCAAGTATTTGTTAACAAAAAAAAACTATGTTCATTTTCTGGAACAGTTATAAAATAGTAAATACTGTTAAGATGTCTGCTGGCTGCAATGGGCGATAAAAACGTACGCAAGTCAAGTGACCCTGAAAAGTTTAAATGTAAAATCATACAAAGGCCATAGAAAGGAACTGCAAGTGCTGGTATATTCCGAAGATAGACACAAACTGCTGGAGTAACTTAGCGGGTCTGGCAGCATTTCTGGAGAAAAAAAAGATGGGTGGAATTTCAGGGTCTTTCTGCGGTTGGGCAACATATAAACAAGTGTAAAAACGCACACCTCTAGATTCAGTGACAAATTCTTCCGAGCTGTGACTGAGCCATCCCACCTCGACTAGTGAGTAGTCATGAACTACTATCTATTGCATTGGAGACCCTCTCACTATCTTAGATTGGACTTCACTGGCTGTATCTAAATCTTATTCCCGTAATTCTCTTTGTCATGTACCTATACACTGTGGATGGCTCGATTGTAATCATGCATTGTCTTTCCGCTGACTGCACCTCGGTAAACTACACTAAAATTCAACTCAACTATCTTCATGTAAATTGTGTTGGAAAAATGCCTCCAACACCAGAAATGTAAATGATCATAATCATAATCTCCTGCATTTTTCGTCTACTTTCCAGCATTTGCAGTTCCTTCTTAAACATAATCGTAATCATAATGCCATACATGGAAATGATGTCCATGGTCAAAGCTAACCTTGTTGTTGACAATTGAGGAAGTGTCGAAACACACAGTCAGTTAAAGTCTGCGGTCTGCAATCAGCCGTGTTTCTTTACCCGTCTATTCCACTGTGGCGAATTTGCACCCGCAGTGAGGCATGTGTGGGGTGTTGCGGCATCTCCTTACAATCTGTAGATCAGCCCGACCTTGATAAACCCGACTGGCCCAGACTGTGCATGGTATGAATGGAGGTGTCCCCCAAACCAGCGGACAGACGCGAGTGTCGAGGCCTAGGTAGAATGGATGTGGGGAGTATAACAGTTTGTCAGCACTGGGCCTGCACTCGCTGGAGATTTGAACAATTGACCTTATTGAAAATTCCCGAAAGGCCTGGATAGAGTGGATGTAGAGAGGATGTTTCCACTAGTGGGAGAGTGCAGGACCAGGGGACACAGCCTCAGAATAAAGAAACTCCTTTTAGAATGGAGATGAGGAGGAACTTCTTTAGCTAGAGCGTGGTGAACCTGTGGAATTCAATATCACAGACGCCGGTGGAGGCCAAGTCATTGGGTATTGTTAAGGCGGCTAGTGATAAATTCTTGATTAGTTCGGGTATCAGGGGTTATGGGGAGAAAGCAGCAAAATGGGGTTGAGAATGAAAAAATAGATCAGCCATGATCGAATGACTCGATGGGCCGAATGCCCTATTTATGGTCCCATGTCTTGTGGTCCTGTTTATTTCGCGAGAGACACAAGAGGCCAAATATATTAGGAACTGAGGGGAAAAAAAGAGTAACTACGCGGGCAGGTAACAGCCATGAGTATAATGGGTGGAACACATTTCAGGTCGTAACCCTTCCTCTTCAAGAAGGATTCCGAACCGAAAAGTCATCTGTCCATTTCTCTTCACAGCTGCTGTCTGGCCTTCTCTGTTCGTCCAGCATTTTATTTTATTTTTGCTTCCGTTTATTAATATCAATGTGGGGTTGAAGGCCTCAGACGGTTCGGCCCATGAGTTGCCTCTTGTACTAGATCATGCCCACCACCCCTGACACGCTGGCTGCATGAGAAACACGCACGCAGCATGTTTGGTGGAGAGACTTTCACCATGAATGGACACAACCTGGAGAGGAGGCGGAGCCTGTTGTCATGGGCGAGACTTATTATAATATGAGAAGGCTTGTATTGGTTGGCATGTCACTAGCAGCCGACTGTTTCAGCGTGGAAACCTCGAAACACAACTACCTTCTCTTGTCGTAGTTGGGTAGCCGCGAATATGTCGGATCTTTCCAGGCGAGGCAGAACGTGCCCTAACCTTGGTACCAGACGCACGAATTACCGCACCTGAAGCAAGCCCGGCACACAACGTGTGTGTAATGTGCGGGGAATCGCTGGTCGGCGTGGACTCGGTGGGCCGAAGGCCAGGTTTCCGCGCTGCATATCTAAACTAAACCAAACCGAACATTTTCCGACAGGCAATGCAAATGCAAAGAGATGAATTTGCAAAATTGAGCTGAGAGGGTGTCAAGTGCATACGTGTGATATTTATATTCGGCGTACTGCGGGTTCACAACCCAGCTTCCTGCTTCCTTCTTCCCCATTCATCTTACACGGACTGAGCGACGGACACGCGTTGTACTGGTCTCCGTGAAGAGAACAATGTGGATTCCAATTCTTATCGTTTGTTCTCTACCCGGTGAGTGACAGAGATAGAGCTGAGCCTTCTGATAACCAGTGTTAGTTTTCACAGCAGAGATGGCCGACATATATGGAGGGTAAATGTATAAAATACCCAGCGAATGTAACTGAACTGTATTGACATGCATTCTCGTATCAACACTGTTCTACGGCAGGGCACGGTGGGTCCGTGGTAGAGTTGCTGCTTTGCAATCACCAAAGACCCGGGTTCGATTCTAATTGTCCCGCGGGTGTGTAGAACTGGTAATGTGCGGGGATCGCTGGTCGGGCGCCTATTCCGTCGGCCGAAGTTCGTGTTTACGCGCTGTATCTCTAAACTAAACTAAGAAATCATTGCCAATGTACCTTCAACTCGTAATTGTGAATGTAATGGGAGGTCGATTTGCTTTGGCAGAAGTGTATTATTTTTGCTTGGCTCGACGTGCGGTGATAAGTCACGTTTCGGTGAAATCAGATGATACTTTCCAAGCAGGTCAAAAACTCAGTAAAACTCATAGCAAAGGGACAGTTCCAGAGTGCAGAATTCCGCATTGTCGTAAAATCAGCAGGCCTACAAGATTATTAAAGATAATGTCGGTAGATCAACAAGAGGCGGTGACTTACAAGTAGAACGGATTTTTTAATAGAGGGGTTGTACCGGATTTATAAAAATAGTGTGGGAGTGATGCGTCTCTGGGTAGGCCACGTTATGGAGGCGGGACCCTTCTTTAGACTGATTGTAGTGGAGGGGAGAAAGCTGGAGGAGAGGTGGGTGCTGGATAAAACCAAGCAGGTGATAGGCAGATACAAATGAGGAAGGTTGTTTGGCAGTGGGTGGATGAAAAGGAAACAAATATCTGTGAGATAAGGAGAGAAGTGGGCGTGAATTGTGAAGCCAGAGGAAGGGAATACAGGAGGAAGTTAGGGGGGGGGGGGGGGGGGGGGGGGGGGGGGGGGGGGGGGGGGGTACTGGGAGGAACCAATATGCACCGTTATGGCACTTAGGACTGAGATCAGAAAAAAACATTTTCACCCAGAGAGTTGTGAATCTGTGGAATTCTCTGTCAGTGGTTGTTCTCAAGGCAGTGGCTGTTTTCAAGAGAGAATTAGATTTAGCTTGAAGGCCTAATGCAATCAAGGGATATGGTTAAAAAAAAAGCTGGAACGTGGATACTTATTTTAGATGCTCAGCCATGATCATATTGCAGGGAAGGTGAGGGAGCGGGGGGAGTGGAGAGGGGGGAGCGAGCGCTGTTCATTAGTTGCCCTAAATTAGTCCCTCCTAGGACCATCACCCGAAAAGTCGCCACACTCCCGCGCAAGTAGAAGTAACATCAAAGTGCAAACGCGCCCCTATACTTTTGTCATAGATCTAGTTACTGCACTTCTGTTCTCACTGAAAGCAGAACGTAAATTACGCTTTAAATTCTCAAATAGACAACACGGCAGTTTTTTTTAAATAATTTAGCCGTTATTTTTTTAGTTCTCTAATCCTCGTGGGTAGAGTGTTGGTCAACGGCGCTGTCGCAATAAGTAACCATTTACTTCTCATTTCGTTTTGCCTCTGTTGTGCTTTTGTCTAATTCAGCAAGACCCAGCCTTAATCCTGAAGCTGTTGTGACACCGATTGTGAGTGAGAGGGGATCACTATCCAGAATCCCATATATTTTCCTGGACGTATTTTCTCACTCGGTCATTAAAGCGAGCCATTTAGTTGGTAGCTGAAGTGATGAATTTGCTGAATATTGTACTCTGCGGTCTCCTTCCATTCACAACTGCGAGATCCTCTGGGAAGTCACCAACCGACACTAAGGCCGGGAGATGCCGCTCCCAGCAGCGTGACGAGCGACAGACGATGACACTCCAGCATTGCTGAGGGGACAGAAGAGACAATGTTGGTTTGGAAGATAGACACAGTATACTGGAGTAACTCAGCTAGTCAGACAGCATCTATGGAGCTAAGGGATATGTGCCGTTTAGAGATCTAGACCCTACTACAGACTGAGAGGCAGGGGAAAGGGAAACGAGAGATATAGACGGTTGTGTAGGGAGATATAGAACATATGAATGAAAGATATGTAAACAAGTAACAATGGTAAAGGAAACAGGCCATTGCTGTGCGGTAAGTGAGAACTAGTTACAGACAATGAGATTCAACAAGAAGCTGGTGCAACTTGGGTGGGGGAGGGATGGACAGAGGGGTGATGTAAGGTTTACTTGAAGTTAGAGATATCAATATTCATACCATTGAGGTGTAATTTGCCGACGGGAAATATGAGATGTTGTTTCCTACCACTAGGTTGGAGATGGCAGAGACGCTTCCAATTGAAACGAGGGCAAGTCCAATCAGTGATGGATGATCTGGTCCAGTGTTGGTGTGGAGATGAATGTTGTCCAACACACCCCTCATCATTCCGAATGTTCGGCTGATTTCTCCTGTTCATTTTCAGAAGATTTGACCTCTCAGTTTCAGGTGCGGTGTGGGGGAAGAAACATGTAGACGGAGTTGTGGGAAGAGCGATCACAATCGATTGTCACTATGAAGCAGCGTACCGCTCACACACAAAATACTGGTGTCAAGGGTGGACCCACCAGTGTAGAGTTTTATTGGAAACAAATGGGCAACAAGGACGGAGTGGAAGAGCGTCAATCACAGATAACCCGACACGAGGAATATTTACTGTGACTGTGGAGGATCTTCGCTCTGGAGAAACAGGATGGTACAGCTGTGGAATTACTGCATCTGGCTACGATCCATTGTTTAACGTTTATCTCCAAGTATCTGCCGGTACGTTTCACAGCAATTGACTTGACGTCTCCACTGAAATGCCTGATCCACGTTTTCTCCGGGAAGGGTCAGGGTAGCACCGATATCCCGAGGCTCCGCAGCAGTGCAGAGACCTGCGGGGAGCGGGCGGGGGTCGGGAAACCCTACTCATGTTGCTCTCACCCAGTGCGTGCTCTGTCCCACTGAGCGGCCACCCACTTCAAGTGGGATGCTCAACACATTCCCCTGCCTCTGAACTGTGTGAAATGTCACCCTGTCAGAGGTTTGCATTCCGACTCAAACTAATAATCCGACGGGAACAGATCAGTGAGAAACAATTGGTCTGGTCTGAATACCTGAAGAATCATAAACAGGGAATCAGTCCCGTGAGTTCAACAGACTGCGTTCAGTCCTCCTGGGGCAAGGGCCAGTCACTCCCTCCCCACCCAGCGGTCTCTCTCTCTCTCTCTCCCTCTGTCCCGTCAATGCGCCCCCACCCCCATCAGCCACTTACCACTGACCACCCCCCGCCCCCCCCCAACAATTCGCTTAATCCAAGCACAACTATAGCCTCTCTCTAGAGCCACCGAACATTGGACAGGTGTACGACACGTGAACAAAACCATAAGTGCTGGAAGAACTTAGCGGGTCAGGTAGCATCTGTGGAGAGAATGGACAAAACCAACTCGAGTCGTGACCCTCCTTCAGGCAGACAGAATAAGGGAGGAGAAAGCTGGAATTGAGAGATGGGAACGGCACCAAACCTGGCGAGAGAGAGAGAGAGAGAGAGAGAGAGAGAGAGAGAGAGAGAGAGAGAGAGAGAGAGAGAGAGAGAGTGAGAGAGAGAGAGAGTGAGAGAGAGACAGACAGACAGACAGAGAGAGAGACAGACAGACAGACAGACAGACAGAGACAGACAGACAGACAGACAGACAGACAGACAGACAGACAGATAGACAGACAGACAGACAGACAGACAGACAGACAGACATACAGATAGATAGATAGATAGATATATAGATAGATAGATAGATAGATAGATAGATAGATAGATAGATAGATAGATAGATAGATAGATACAAATGAAGGGGTTGAAGGATGATGGAAGGATGGCGAGGATAGGGTGGGAGTTGCATGGGGGTGGGGCGATAGTGAGGTATTATTTGAAATCCGTGAATACAATGTTCATACCGTTGCGTTGTCGGATTGTCAAGGGGAATATAAGGTGCTATTTCTCTTTCAAAATAGTTTTGGCAATGGAGGAACCCAAGGACATAAAGGGTGGAATGGGATTGGGAAGGGGACTTAAATGATTAGCAACCAGGATGTCCAGGCTCGCTTGTGTAAAGGCCGAGGTCATATTGCGAGCACCGAAGTTCGCGAGGTTCGCGTGTACCTCTTCACAAGTCGAGGTACAAGAGTGCCAGAATGGGTGAGTCGTTTATATTCAGTTGTTGACTTTGTATCCATTGTTTGCTCCTTTCCCACAGAACCTGTGTCTGTTCCTGTGCTTGGATTACTATCACCAGCCAGTGTCTCCTGTGTCGGAGGCTCAGTGACAGTGTCCTGTAAGTCTGAGCGGGGATCTCTTCCCATTCGCTACACCTGGTATGAAACTACCTTAAAGATCTCAAATAACAACAACCTGGATCTACGTTGTCAATACTTCAAACAACAAAGCCATAAATATTACTGCAAAGCCTCAAATAATCGTGGGACAGAGTCCAGTGAAATGGTTACTGTGGCAGTGTCCAACACCGGAGAGAATTGCAGTTATGTGGTGCATTTCGGTAACAATGGTAAGTGCTGGAGGGTATGTCTGAATCGTCAGTTTGATTCCTGGGATGTTTTGGTGTTACGGGAAACGATGGATTGGGATGATTTTGAGGGCCTCACATGATTCTGAGAGGAAATACATGACGAGAGCAACTCCAGAGCCAATAAAATAATGGGAGACCCTTCTACCCCTTAAACGGACTGTTCCAGCTGCTACGGTCAGGCAAACGCCTCCGTTGCCATGCTGTGAGAACGGAGAGGTTGAGAAGGAGTTTCTTCCCAGAGGCCATTCGAACTGTAAACTCCTATCTCACCAGGGATTAACTTTACTGAACCTTTTTCTTTCCCCCACAATATTTAACATGTAGAAGAATATGTGATTCTGTTTGTAGTTTGTTTGGTTGTTTGTTTGTTTGTCTTTTTGCACAAAGTCCGCGAGCATTGCCACTTTTCATTTCACTGTACATCTCGTATGTGTATGTGACGAATAGACTTGAGTTGACTTGACGTTGAGAGGAATTCTCACAGAATTTGGAAGTTTGTGGTTAGTGTCACAATAAGGATCCATTACTTCTGTCACAGATGAGAAATTATTTTGTAAACTTTCAGACAAATGTTCACCAAATAGCCCCTTTATCCGAAAATTCAAGGTGCTAACATTCTACCTCCAGCCACGCAAGTTTACTTTAGAGATACAGCATAGAAACAGGCCATTCGGCCCATCGGGATAGTGCCAACCAACAACCAGCCGCACACCAGTTCCATCATACACCCTAAGGACAATTAACAGAAGCTAATTAACCTACAAACCTGCACATATTTGGAATGTGGGAAGAAACAAGTGCACCCGGAGAAAACCCACGCGATCACTTGGAGAACGTATAAACTGCATACGGACAGCACATGTACACATGATCGAACCCGGGTCTCTGGCGATGTAAGGCAGCAACTTACCTCTGCGCCACCGTGCCGCCCTCAAAATATAATTCCCATTAGGACATTTCAATATTCTTTGCCAATCGATCAGTTTTCTTGTTACTATGGCAGCTCAGAAAGCCAGATACGAGTGGGCGGGAGCCAGTGACAGTGGACAATTGCTTAATCTGCGCATGCAATGTTTCTCTATCCATTATTTTTATAGTGATTATGGCGATCGAGTGATATAGTTGATAGTGATGTTAATATACTTCATCCAATATGCCCCGGTGTCATGGAGAAATATAGTGTGGAAATAAGCCCTGCAGCCCAACTTGCCGACGCCTATTATCCACACCAGTCCCACCTCCCTGTGTTTGGCGCAAAACTTTCTAAACCTATCCTATCCATGTATCTATCCAGATGTATTTAAACGTCGTGACCGTACTTGCCTCAACTATCTTCTTTGGCAGATCGTTCTATACACCGACCACCATTTGGGCAGAAAAGTTGCCCCCCAGGATCCAATTAACCCCCCTCCCCCCTCCCCCGATCTTAAACCTGTCATCTGGATCACTATTGAAGCTTGGGTCACGTTTCTAGTATAAGCAAGGCTAGCTCCCTGGTTGGAAATTTCCCTTGTGCTAGCACACGAGTAGACATGCTTTGCAGTGCCACCAATCTAAGCAATTTCACCGTCCCAGCGGCATATCTGCGTCCCCGCTACAGAGGGATAGGAATAAAGCAGAAATGATCAGTGAATGCGGGCGACACTCATATTTGGAAACCTCTCTCGTTTGATGCAAAAGACGGCCAATTACACTGAGGAAAAATCTCCTTATACCCGCAGTGAATCAGCCCTTCCCCCAGGTAAAGATCTCCCATCTGCCAAATATGCTCGCTGGCGTGGTTGTCCGGGAAGATCAAGTGAAAGTGAATTTTATTTTTTGTCTTAACAGCACCTGTATATTCTTGTGCAACATCCACAACAGAAAAAATGACGAGCGCATCTTCTGCATTTTCAAATGTAGCCAGCGACCGCCAAAAGGAAAACAGTGAAGTCCATTCCGCAAAAGGGTACGGTGTTTATCATTCGATTAGCCATGCTTCAAGAGAGCAAGATATAAATGGGAGGAGGAATTCCTATTGACTTCAATGGGACCTGACGTTAGACGTCGGTATAACTGAAGCACCAGTACCCCTTGGAAGCCGGCCATACAAAGGCAAAATTGCCTCCCAAATTATGCAGTAATTATTTTGGCATTAAAACGAGACAATCAAGCAGTATTTTTCACCATAGTTCATTAGAATGGAAATGGAATCAATCGGAGCCGCTGATGCTGGTTTGTTGCAAAGATGGTCACTAAATAGTGGAGTTACTCTGCGGATCCGGCAACATATGTGCAGAAAATGTATAGATGTGGCAGCATCAGTATGTATCACTCTGCTGTGCTATGAATGTTGTTGGGAAATGAGATCATGTTCTTCTCGGGTCGTGTTTTGTGCAGTAGTCACAATGACTGCCCCACACTCACCTCACCCAAGGCTGTATTTGCCAAATTCCAACAATGTTTTGTTTGACCTGCTCTGGCGTGGCACCGATGGGGAAGTTCCTGGTGAATGAATGGCAAGGGCTTGGCCCTTGATATCCTTTGTGAGCGCAACCCTGAAAGGTTGGTCAAAGCTTTCACGTCGATCACGGTAAATGGATGAAATGCCCGCATTCTTCAAGGTGCCATCTGTGGTGGCCACATACAGGCACACTATATGCCCTGAAAACATAATGGATGTCTTCTTCTGGATTTGTTGAAGATGTTCGACCATTGTGTTACAGAACAAATGTTGGCCAGGCACTCTGTATATTTCAATTCGCTCCATCTATTCACACGGGTTGGGTTTGATTGGATTTATGAATTTATTTTCTGATTAGATGGCATAACATGCAAAGCAAAACGTTTCACGGTTCCTCTGTACATGTGACAATAACAAACCAAAAACAAAACCCAAACATGATCATAAGCCACCTGCCTTGCATTTCCCACAACCCAACAATGCCGAAATGCATTTACTGGGCTAACCATATTCCAAGGCTCTGCAAGGAGCCGTAGAAATTATAGATGTTTCTTCTCTAACAATAGTTAAAAATCCGCTGTATTCCGAAAATGACTTTCTTTTTCTCTCCAACAGACTTATTTTGATAATTGTTCTCAGTGGCACCGGGGTTCTGCTCATTGTGGTATTCGCTTTCCTACTATTGTATCTAAGGAATAGACACAGGGGTGAGATTCCACGTTTTCTTCATAACTTCAAGCTGTATGTGATAGTTTTTGACCAACTGGGAAGTCATTGGAATTTATTCCAGTCAACCAAGAACCAGAGTTTAGGTGTCCTTGTCTAGCCTAATGGAGCGTTAAAACTATGGAACCGCCACTGCATTTGGGTGACAGTACTGCTTAACTCCACATAGAAAAATAGAAAATAGACAATAGAAAATAGGTGCAGGAATAAGCCTTTCAGCCCTTCAAGCCAGCCCCGCCATTGGAAATGATCATGGCTGATCATACAAAGTCAGTACCCCGTTTCTGATTTCTCCCCACACCCATTAATTCCGTTAGCCCTAGGAGCTAAATCTAATTATTTCACATGACGGGAACTCAGCCTCAATTTGGAGAGGATAAGTTGCATCACAGCTATGAAGTTGGTTTGAAGTGAGATGCTGATAGTTTCTGTTGGAAGAAATTGTAGATGCTGATTTACACCGAAGATAGACACAAAATGCCGGAGTAATTCAACGGGACAGGCAGCATCACCAGAGAGAAGGAATGGGTGACGTTTCGGATGGAGATCCTCCTTCAGACTGAGAATCAGGGGAGAGGGAAACTAGAGATACGGAATGGTACAAAGAGCATGTAAGGCGTGAACAAGAGCAGATCAAAGCAGATGACGCTCATTGAAATAAGAATGTAACTGTATCAGAATGTAACGCATAGATGTTGAAACATGGCCTGTACATTGACATGGTCCTTACAACAATAGCATTGTATATTGCAGAATCCAAGTGCAACACACAACGCAGAGACAGGGCAAATGGAACCCAGGTAAGGACATGAAATATGGATTCATTGAATGTTTAAATCTTTTCAAAATCAGGTTTTAGGGGACTACACAGGACAATCAGCCCCACCAGCCCTCCCCAGTATCCATGCTATACACAAACCTCCAAATACCTCTGTACATGGAAGCACATCAGCATATCCTTGCAATCCTTATTTTCCCTCTTGTGTTTTTCCAGACTTTACTTAAAAGCGTCCATGATATTTTACTTGACTAGTCATTGGAGTGACGTCAATCTTTAATTGCGATTGGCAGCTGCAGAATAAGTTTAGCCTTGTATCTAATGTTAGAGAAAGGCTTTGCTAATTGTTACACAGACGTGCCTCTTGTTCCCAAATATCCATGTGCAATCAGAAAATAAACCTAGTCTGGGAAGCCAGTTGATTGCTCAGTGATCATGATTGTTCATACTTTATTATCTCTTAAACCTGACCCCCTCCTGATATCTTAGCATTCATTATGGTTGTGGATAATGAAGTAGATTTTCAAAGTCTACAGAGAAATTTATGCCAGTTGGAAGAGTGGGCTGAAAGATGGCAGATGGAGTTTAATGCTGATAAGTGTGAGGTGCTACATCTTGGCAGGACAAATCAAAATAGGACGTACATGGTAAATGGTAGGGAATTGAAGAATGCAGGTGAACAGAGGGATCTGGGAATAACTGTGCACAGTTCCATGAATGTGGAATCTCATGTAGATAGGGTGGCGAAGAAAGCTTTTGGTGTGCTGGCCTTTATATCAGAGCATTGAGTATAGAAGTTGGGATGTAATGTTAAAATTGTACAAGGCATTGGTGAGGCCAATTCTGGAGTATGGTGTACAATTTGGTCGCCTAATTATAGGAAGGATGTCAACAAAATAGCGAGAGTACAGAGGAGATTTACTAGAATGTTGCCTGGGTTTCAGCAACTAAGCTACAGAGAAAGGTTGAACAAGTTAGGTCTTTACTCTTTGGAGCGCAGACGGTTAAGGGGGGACTTGATAGAGGTCTTTAAATGCTGAGAGGAATAGATAGAGTTGACGTGGATAAGCGTTTCCCACTGAGAGTAGGGAAGATTCAAACAAGGGGACATGACTTGAGAATTAAGGGACAGAAGTTTAGGGGTAACATGAGGGGGACCTTCTTTACTCAGAGAGTGGTAGCTGTGTGGAATGAGCTTCCAGTTAAGGTGGTGGAGACAGGTTCGTTTTTATCATTTAAAATTAAATTGGATAGTTATATGGACGGGAAAGGAATGGCGGGTTATGGTGTGAGCGCAGGTGTATGGGACTAGGGGAGAATACGTGTTCGGCACGGACTAGAAGGGTCGAGATGGTCTGTTTCCGTGCTGTAATTGTTATATGGTTATATGGTTATTAGCGCTGCTGTGAACAGTGTTTGTGGGGAAACATATACCAATTTACGTGCCACAACTGAACTTGATCACACTTGAACATTTGACAAATTAACTCTGTATTAGTGACCACCAAGTTGAATGATGTTTTTGTCACATTAAATACATTGCGATAGATTTGTCAATTCCTTGCAAATTTTCAATGTTAACAGCAGCCTCTCCGCTTTTTGAAGCTAATTACTGAAGAGAGAATGCCACAATCTTCTGCTCTAAGCATGACAGCAGGAGCAGGGCTATAATAAATATCCCGAAGGAACTTCCATGGCTGAACGATGATGAGGTTTGGTTTGGTTTAGTTTATTGTCACGGTGTGCAGTGTACTAGGTACCGTGAAAATCGTTTCATTCTGTGCTATCCAGTCAGGGGAAAGACTTTTCGTGATTACAAAGTACTCCGTCCACAGATACAAATACAGGATAAAAGGAATAATGTTTAGTGCAGGATAAAGTCTACTAAAGTCCGATTAAAAATAGTTCGAGGGTCCCTAATGAGGTAGACGATAGTTCTGTGATTGTTGATAGGACAGTTCAGTTGCCTGATAATAACTGGGAAGAAACTGTCCCTGAATCTGGAGGGGCGCGTTTTCGCACTTTTGTCCCTCGTCGCAGCCTTTTTTTGGCAATGAATTCAACAGATTCACCACCCATTGACTAAAGAAATGCCTTCTCGTCTCCTTTCTAAAGGTACGTCCTTTTAGTCTGACACCCCCATTAGTGGAAACATCCGCAAACTCGCTGTGTTATTGACTTGGAAGAGTAGACTACGCCTTCCGCCTTCCGCCTTCCGTCAGATTGTAAATTGGATCTTCATTTTTGTTTCTGTTAGGGAATACCAACACGGCGAGAAAGAGCTGCTCGTGTGAATCTGCAGCATTCCCGAGACGACGAGGCAGCTGACCAGTTGGCCAACAATGACAGCGGGATCATGTATGCAGCCGTGCAGTTTCAAAGGCGATCGAGGATGGGACAGTCCGTTACCAACAAAGACGACGTCATCTCACAAGGAAAGCATTCTGTCACCAGTGAGGACAATGTCACCTATGCAAATGTTAACTTACCAAGCCGTACCCGAAAGGGCAATGCCAGGTCCCCTGGCAACCTGCAAGATTCTGCACAGCCAATTTATGCCAGCGTTGTTTCTTAGGGAAACTATTTATTGGAACTGTATTCTTTGCGGCCTTGTCTTCGCTCCTCTGTTTTATCAAGCTCCTGCGGCATAATCTATGCACATGCTAAATTTGGCAAGCTTTCACAAATTTATTCTTTCAAGTTGCATCCCCTTTCCCAATTAGCCCATCATTGGCTAATGTATTCAATTGCCATTATTTTCAATGTCTTCTATCCATACGATAGTTGTCTAGTGGCGATATCCATCCTCACACATATTCCAACCTAATTCCTTTCATTGGTCTGGCTAAAAAGCTGAGATCAAAATCAAAAGTGTTTTATTGTCACATGTCCCATACAGAACAATGAAATTCTTACCTGCAGCAGCATAACAGAATATATAAACATAGGACAATGTAAATAATTTAAACGATAAAAAGTTCAGTGTGTATGTGTAAGTATGTGTGTGATATTTAATATATTATATTATAATATTATCATATATCCGATATCATATATATATTATAAAAAAATAAACGCACACACACACACACACACACACACACACACACACACACACACACACCACACACACACACACACACACACACACACACACACACACACACACACACACACACACACACACACACATATATATACCACACACACACCACACACCACATATATGCATACACTCAAACACACACACACACACA
This sequence comes from Leucoraja erinaceus, assembly GCF_028641065.1. Taxonomy (NCBI): domain Eukaryota; kingdom Metazoa; phylum Chordata; class Chondrichthyes; order Rajiformes; family Rajidae; genus Leucoraja; species Leucoraja erinaceus. The sequence goes on along the minus strand of NC_073400.1, from coordinate 29,472,722 downwards.
CATACAAACACACACACACGAACACACACGAACACACACACACATATATATAAACACACACACATATATATATACACACGCACACACACACGCGCGCATATCCATACACATAAAATAAGCACACAATAATATTGCAAAAAGACAAAATTAATCCCATCCTAGTCTATGTCGGTCAGAGTTTATTTGGAGGTTATTGTGTTTACTAACCTGATGGCTGTCGGGAGGAAGCTGCTCTAAAGCTAGTCATTATAGTTTTCAGGTTCCTGTACCGTCTTCCCGATGGTAGGGTTGAGATGGGTTCGTGGCCATGGTTGTGTGGGCCTCTGATCATGCTGGCTGTCCTTTTGAGGCAGCGATTCCTGTAAATCCCTGCGAGGGTGGGGAGGTGAGAACCATCGACGGAATGGGCAGTATTCACCACTTTTGTCGAATCTGTCTGTGTGGAGTTTGCATGTTCTCCATGTGACCACATGTTACATTATGGTTACTGTATTGATCTCATCCTCAGATGAAAGTATTTCACTGTAGTACCTATCATTTCCATCTGTTCTATCATTTACGTATGAAACCTGTCAATTCAGACTTCTGCACAAATGACAGTAATCTAATTACTGGGTCCTCCAGTTTTCGTCCGCATTAGATTAGATTAGATTAGATTAGATTAGATTGGATTAGATTAGATTAGATTAGATTAGATTAGATTAGATTCAATTTTATTGTCATTGCACAAATACGAGTACAGGTAAAACGAAATGCAGTTTAGCATCTAATCAGAGTGCAAAGTAGTAAAAATACTGGTTAAAACAATATGTACAATGTGGATGAATTAAATATAATATATACAGATAAAAGAGTATAAAAGATACCTAGCGTTGGGGACTCTGAGTTCAGCAGTATAATGGTGTTATTGAAAAAGCTGTTCCTCAGCCTGCTTGTGCGAGACCTGAGGCTCCCGTACCGCCTCCCTAATGGGAGGAGGGCAAATAGTCCATGGTTAGGGTGAGAGGGGTCCTTAATGATTTTCCCGGCCCGTCTCAGACACCGTTTGCGGTGGAGGGGCATCCATGGCAGGGAGCGGGGCACCGATGATGTGATGAGTGGTTTCCACCACGCGTTTCAGTGCCTTCCTGTCAGCTGTTGTGCAGCTGCTGTACCATACCGTGAAGCAGGTGGTCAGGATGCTTTCAATGGTACAGCGGCAGATGTTGGACAGGAACTGGGGGGGGGGGGGGGGGTGGGGGGAAGGGAGGTGGTGTTGGGGGGGGGGGGGGGGGGGGGGGCAAAGGTCTTTCTTAAGCCTCTTCAGAAAGTAGAGGCACTGCTGTGCCTTTTTGATCAGTTTGGTGACATTGAGGAATCAGGACAGATCCTCTGAGATATCTATCCCGAGGAATTTGTAGTTGGAGACGCGCTCCACCTCAGTCCCGTTTATGTGGATGGGGGTATGTCTGCCTCCTCCCAAAAGACGTGTGGGTTTGTTGGTTAATGGGCCTCTGTAAATGAAATGCCACTAATATACAGGGAGTAGGTGAGAAAGTGGAATAAAACAGAACAAATGCGAACCTGTGCTCAATAGCTGACCTGGACTCGTTGGTCTGAATGGCCTGTTTCTATATGTTTTAAACTGAAACTATAGGTTAGTGCAGGATAGTGGGTCGTGCAGGATAGTGAGGCTGGGATAAAAGATCAGCCATGATTCCATTGAGTGGCTCATTAGGTACAAAGGGCCAAACTATCTACTCCCGCTTCTAATCCTTCTGGTCTTATTTTCTCAGAACTATAAGCACTGTGCGGTATGATTTTAGGCACAGTGCTGCTGGTTGTTATTTTTCACCAATAAAGGAAGTTTGATTCGATGTTCGACACTGTTACCATTTCTCAGAAGTAACACACAAGAGAACGCACACAACCGACAAGATGATTCGGCGCTTATATCCTCTTGCTCCGCCCTGTAGACTTTATTTCACTTAGAGATTCAAGAGAGATATTCAAGAGAGAGTTAGATGTAGCTCTTAGGGCTAACGGTATCAATGAATATTGGGAGAAAGGAGGAACGGGGTACTGATTTTGGAAGATCAGCCATGATCATGTTGAATGGCGGTGCTGGCTCGAAGGGCCGAATGGCCTACTCCTGCACTTATTTTGTTTCTATCTATGTAAAGATGCAGCGGGGAATCAGACCCTTCGGCCCAGCGAGTCCACGCCTACCAGCGATCAACCCCTACACTAGCCCTTTCCTACAAACTCGGGACAATTTACATTTTTTTTCAGAAGCCATCAAAATCTATGTCCACGGTGTGTGGAAGGAAACCGGAGCTCCCGGAGAACCCCCACGCAGTCACAGGTAGAACGTACAAACTCCGTAGAGACAGCACAACTTGCAGCAACTGGCCGGAACACCCTTCACGACTGCAGCACTCCTGGCAGTTGAGAGACCTTACCCAAATATCATCTGTCCTAGACCTAATTAGAGGAATTGAAAGAGAGACAATGTGGCTTATATTACCAGGGATGACATTAAATCTTAAACTATGCTCTGCAGTTATGGGCAGGCATGATGACACACTTGCTTCAACAGCTGGCGATGGCATGAACAGCTGATGCAATCGTGGATTTTCATCACAGTTCAAAGGAAGTAGATAAAGGGGAACCGAAAACTGGAGGAGACGGTTGAGTTGCCATAGAGACTGCTGAAATTAAACCAAGGTTCAAATTGAGGGGAAACATCTGTTGGGTTGCTTAAGCTGGTTAATAATATTAGGAACTGATGCAAAGTGTTACAGTAAAATTGAAAGTCTATAAGGCATTAATGTGTGCTGCAAACGTGATATCTTATACTACCTCAGGGTGACTAAAGTCATCCCCTTTGCTACACCGTGGCGCAGCGGGAGAGCTGCTACCTGACAGCGCCAGAGACCAGCGTTAAATCGTGACAACGGGTTCTGTCTGTACACAGTCTGTACGTTCTCCCCGTGACATCCATTGGTTTTCTCTGGGATCTCCGATACCCCCCCCCCCCCCCCCCCCCCCCCCCCCCCCCCCCCCCCCCCCCCCCCCCCCCCCCCCCCAAGAAGTACAAGTTTGCAGGTAAATGAGCTTCGGTAAATATTGTAACTTGTCCTTTGTGTATAGTATAGTGCTAGTGTACGGGGATCACTAGCCGGTGCGGGCCTGTTACCACGCTGCATCTCCAAACTTAACTCAACTAACCGTATAGGCCCATTTCCTTCGCTCCATAGATGCTGCTGCACCCGCTGAGTTTCTCCAGCTTTTTTGTGTAACCGTATAGGTTTGTAGGTTAATGAGCTTCGGTAAAGATGGTAAATTGTCCCTAGGGTGCAAAATAGTGCTGGTGCACGGGAATCGCTGGTAGGAGCGGGCTTGGTGGGCCGAAAGGCCTGTTTCCGCGCTGGATCTTTGAACCAAACTAAACTAAACTAAACAGAAAATTGCTTCCAATATTTTTGCTTCTGTTTCAGATATCCTTCATCGGTTTATGTTCAGGTCCCTGCTAGCTAACCAATACTCTACATACGATGTGAGTGTAAATACCGTATTTAAATATAGAAAGCCATCTTTACATGAATAGACACATTTTCATGCAATGGTGATCATTTGTCTTTCTAATTTCTTACTGTCTTTCTGGTAATATTCAAGGATTCGTGCAAAAGAATACCCAACTCTTTCCACACAACAATACTTTAATCCATCACCATCTAATAAATACACCACCCTTCAATATTTGCCACCAACGTGGATAAGTTCACATCTTCCACATTCTTTTTCACCCATTCTGTTTGCCTGTCTCCATCCCCTTGAAGTCTCCCAATAACCTCCCCACAACCTATTCTGCCGGAAAGTCCAAATCAGAACCTTTGGTTTCCACTTTTTTTGCCCTGCGCTTTAAAACTCTAACCATTGACAGAGTAAATGAACATATCCTTTTATTCAGAGTTAAAGGGGATCAAGAACCAGAGGACGTATATTGCCAAACGTCAAGACCATAACTTTTTCCAAAACTCCTCCCCTATACTTATCGTTTCCCGCTCTGATTTTAAATGTGTCATCTCTCAAATTGTATTTCGCTACATTGGAGCTATGTTTAAACAATTGCACGGTTACCAGCTGCTGTAGAACCTTTTACTCTGTTAACCCCTGTTCAATGCATTCAAATTACTGTAATTATTTTTATAACGATCAATGAATAATAATGTATTACAATGCTTCTTAATAAACTGTTGTCAATGAAGTGTTTGTCTCATTTGTATTGTTTTGACTGTAACTTTATTGATGAAGAACATTCTGCATTCAGACTGCTGGATATTCATCCTGCTGACAATCGTTAAGGACGTTTAACAAAGGCAATCAATTACTATTTTAGACTATGGTATCCCGTCAGAACAATATGATGCCACGACCTTGTTCTGAATATTAACATTATGTTTCTCTCCACAGATGCTGCCTGACACGCTGAGCACATTTAATATCTGAGGATTTTAAGTACGATATGCAATTGATGTTTGTTTTGTTTTGGCTGAGTGATTGAAAGACACAACAAGGGTATAGAACATTTGGACCACCGAGTCCACATCAACCAACAATCAACAATTTCACGCTAGTTCTACGTCCTTTGAGTTCAGTAATATAGACTTTAAAAAAATATTGCTGCAACGAGTTATTCAATTTGTCCACAGAGGAGTTGAAGGACTATAAATAGTGGAAAGTCTATTCGTGTGCAGAACAAAATGGTTGACTTGACTTTGCAAAGGGCGGGGTGTGAAACGACAAACACATTATGTTGCTTTCCTCAGTCTAACTTGTGACTGCAACCCCGCCCATGAAAGTACTATGAAAGATGTTGCTTGCAACATGTAGACCTGCAATAATGGAGTCACGACCATAAAGTTCGGTTAGAGTCAAAGATTGCTTCGGGTAAAATCCTTCACTGACAAAGATAAATGTTCTTTACACAGTAAACGACGAGACGCGGAATTTACATTTATACACTAATCAAATATTTACAAAGCCACACAAAAAGAGAGAGAAAAAAAATGTAAAAGAAAAAACCCTCACTATACAGTATCTGTATCTGCAAAGTGAAGTGAAAAAGCCCTCACGATACAGTAACCATCAATATGTACAGTACAGAATATCTTAGTCATATATACAACCCATCACCCTTCCCAATACAATCAGTATAACAAACATCCCACTTAAATTACAAATGTAATTTCTCTACCCTGTTTCCCACTTTGATCTACATGCTGTGGCATCTTTAGACAAGCATTTGCACAGTCCATTACAGCGCTCATTTTAATATACAACGCGTGAATATTAGGGAATATTAGCCCTTCCCTTCAAATAATATAAAGTCTATTTATATTTAGAACAAACCGGTTGAGTGCAGTTTGTTGCGGTTTGCATTGATGAACTATAAACTACAAATCTGTGTTATATTTCTCAGTCCGACTTGTGACTGTAACTCCGCCCATCAATGAACTACGTCCATAAGTTCATAGATCTTGGAGCAGAATTTGGGCGATTCAGCCCATCAAGTTATCTCCGCCATTCAATCATGACTGATCTTTCCCTCTCAACCCCATTCTCCCGCCTTCTGTCCATAACCACTGGCACGCGTTAGCACAGAATAGAGGATTGTATCAAGTAAAATACCCCACTGACAGAGAGGAATGTGATATAAAGTCCTTCACATAGTAAGCGGGGAGACGAGAAAATGAGAGCAGGGGCCCAGCTTTGAACTCACAAACCGCCAGATCAGTGATATCGGAGGGGTGCTGAATAGCCAGAGATACTTTTGTAGATTTTGCGGTCACACTAATGCCACATAACCTGTTCATAGAAACATAGAAACATAGAAATTAGGTGCAGGAGTAGGCCATTCGGCCCTTCGAGCCTGCACCGCCATTCAATATGATCATGGCTGATCATCCAACTCAGTATCCCGTACCTGCCTTCTCTCCATACCCCCTGATCCCCTTAGCCACAAGGGCCACATCTAACTCCCTCTTAAATATAGCCAATGAACTGGCCTCAACTACCCTCTGTGGCAGAGAGTTCCAGAGATTCACCACTCTCTGTGTGAAAAAAAGTTCTTCTTATCTCGGTTTTAAAGGATTCCCCCCTTATCCTTAAGCTGTGCTTATCCTTAAGCACTCGAGCTTATTAATGGTCTAATGGGAGTAATTAACTTGAATTTGAGCTTTTCCCTACTGCAAGACGTTCCAAAGTGCCTCACAAATATTGAGAGATAAACAGTCTGAGATGCCACAGAGAGACACAATATACTGGAGCAACTCCGCGGGATAGGCAGTATCAGTGGAGAAAAAGAATGTTGTTTTTAGTGGTGGGTTCTGGCTAGGAATGTACTTTATGTTCAAACAGCCATTTCTTTACACGGAATTGTTCTGACAGTGCTAAACTGCACTGTTCCCTGAAAGTAACACACCCAGAACGATAGCCCGCAGCAGATATTAGATATATTATAATGCAATTAATTGCGTACAGATTGAAATTAATCGATGCAAGCAGGTGAACACACTCAGTAATGACAGGTACATCGACACAACCCTGATTATTTATTAGCTCTGCATTGCAAAGAAGATAAGTTAACAATTCTATTCACCGTGCATATTCTACCTTGCTTTAACTTCACTAAGTGTATCACTTTGCCCTTGTTTGAGTTACATTCCACATGTCAGTTACATTCCACATCCCGCTTTCCCAGCTGATCTCCATCCTGTGGTAATTCCAGACAAACTTATTCACAGTCCACTACACCATTAATTGTCATTTTCAAAACGTGAATATCATGACATTAGTGTTTCAAAGTTTGAATTGACGAGTCCAAGCAGAGAGGAGAGGGACAAACTCCAATTAACCTCAGCTGGTTACAGGTGAAAAGCCCCTACTTCCTAACGCCAGCTTCCTGTTTTGCCCCTTGTTAACAGCAATATGTCAAAACAAATTATTATATTTTTGATCTGCCGGTCCACTTACAAAATCATCAAGAGGGAATGATCCGCAAGTGTACACATCTTAGACGTTTCTACTCTTCTAAATGTCATATTTCATCCAAAGTATCATAGTTTACATGAGAGGTCCCGACCCGAAACGTCACCTATCCATTTTCTCCAGATGTGCTGCCTGGCCCGCAGACTTGCTCCTGCATTTTTTTGTCTATCAATATTTCCACCACTGTTCAGTGTTAACAGACTCCGAGTACAGAGATAACCGCCGCTCCAACCTTACGGATACATCATACTTGACGAAGTGGTTGAAGCAGCCGCAATAACAATATGCAACGGGCAATTGGACAGGTCCGTGGATAGGGAAGGTTTGGGGAGATATGGATCGAGCGTGGGCAAATTTGACCAACTTAGATGAGCATATTGGTCTAACGCGTTGGGTCGAAGGGCCTGTTTCCTGCTGTATGACTCTGTGATCATCTGACCCAACCATTTGTTAAATATAACCCTGAGCCTTTCACACTACATCGTGTCGAGCTGCTACTGGCTCGCTGTGGTTCACGATCTGACTTCCTGTTCCCTTCTTAGTCATTGCTATTTGAGAGATGCGATTGTATCTGAGACCTCAGACCTGAGCGACAGACAGACAAGTGCTGGTCTCGTCACTGCGGATAAAACAATGTGGATTCCCATTCTTCTCATCGCCTCGCTACCCTGTGAGTGAAAGTCAGATCTTGATATTCCAATGATCAATGTTAGTTGGGGTCCCGTGCACCCTTTCCACAGCAGAGATGGTTAAGTGTGTGTAGACGTGTAATGGGGAAGATGGAAATCAGTGCATTGTGGTGATGGATCTGAAATCGCATTTGAATATCTAGACTATGTTCGTAGTTTAACCACCGTTAACACGTGGTCTAATTGCATCCTGATGGTAGTTTATAGGCATAAAATAGCGAATGTATTTGGAGCAGATACTCCAAGACACCTGGACCGAAGGACAGATGTTTTTCCATCACCAGGAAGTTAATTCTACACTAACAAAATGTGTTTACAACAGAGGTGGAAGTCAGGATTGTGGTCTCATTGTGTCAGTTCAAATATTCCCTGCATTTGTCCATCTCAACTCTGTCGTAAACCCAACAATTCCCCGGAGTCTGAGACTGAACCACTGTCCTCGCTCTATCCACCCACCCCCAACTCTCTCTCCATCCGCTCTCGGATCCGCGGCCCAGTCGTGCTGAAATTCAAGTTCAGTTTATTGTCACGTGTACAGAGTTACAGAGAAAAGCTTTTTGTTGCATGCTAACCTGCCAGATACATGATTACAGTCGATCCCCTTACAGTGCATAGGTACATTAATGGGAAATAGCGTTTAGTGTAAGGTAAGGCCAGCAAAGTCCGATCAAGGGTAGTCCGATGGTCACCAAAGAGGTAGATAGTTCAGCACTGCTCTCTGGTTATGGGAGGATGATTCCGATGTCTGATAACAGCTGTGAAGAAACTTTCCCCGAATCTGGCCGTTTGCGTTGTCACGCCAATAACGCTCTCCGGTAATGGACCCGCTTTTTTGTAACTCGTCCTCTGTCAGGGCGTTGTAAAGGCATTGGCGGCGGTGAATGTCTAAACACGGGTCGGCTTTCCGCGTCCGCTTGGTACTAGAGAATGACTAGGCGCTGTCCACGGGCACCTGGGGGATTCCCGGGACATCTGGGCACCGCCTGTGGTTGAATTCATCCTTGACAAGTATAGTCGTTTATTTAGAATATTTATTTGTCTTGTATTATGGTGTTCGGTTCTTGTTTTATTGTAGTGTAAATATTATTTTTAATAATTGAATAAATAATTTGATAATTTAAAAAAACACGGATCCGGCCCAGTGTCGGTTGAGAGATGAATGTTGGCAGCGTAGCCGGCGACATCGCCAATAAAATAGCAAAGTGGGGTATTTCTGTGGGGTGAGATGCCGGGCACCGCCTGGGATTGTTGAAAGGCAGCTCCTGCAACACAGCCGCGCTCCCTCAGTACCGCACTGCGATCCCAGCCCAGTTTCTTTTCAGGAATCTGGAGTGGGAAGTGAACCCTAATTGTACTGACCGGGAACAGAACACTGACACAACTGGGACAATAACAGCACTGTCTGCACTTCAGACCGGAGACATTGGCTGTGAAGCAATATGACACATCATGGAACGATTTAAGTTTTCTTTCATGTAATCTTCAATATGTGTGTATTTCAATTAAACAGTTAATTTTCTCTCGATCTGAAATTTTCTCCGCTCAGTTTCAGGTGCAGTGTGGGCAAAGAGGGAGGTAAGAGGAGTTGTGGGAAGAGCGATCACAATCGATTGTCACTATGCAGCAGAGAACCGCTCACACACAAAATACTGGTGCCGTGGGAGGAGTCTCCAATGTACAGTGTTGGTGGAAACAAATGGGCAACACGGACGGAGTGGAAGAGTGTCAATCACAGATAACCCGGCACGAGGAACATTTACTGTGACTGTGGACGATCTTCAGGATGGAGATACAGGATGGTACAGATGTGGAATTACAACATCTGCCGACCATCCAATATTTAACGTTTATCTCGAAGTATCTGACGGTACGTTTCGCAGCGATTGACTTGACGTCTCCAGCAGAAAGACAATACAGGATTACAATCTATCCTCTTACAGCACATAGATACATGAAAAGGAAATACCGTTTAGTGTAAGGTAAGGCCAGCAAATTCCGATCAAGGGTAGTCCGAGGGTCGTCAAAGAGGTAGATGGGAGTTCAGGACCGATCTCTGGATGTGGTAGGATGATTCAGATGCCTGATAACAGCTGTGAAGAAATTGCTTCCGAATCTCGCCGGTGTGCGATTTCACGCTCGTAACGCTCTCCGATAAGGGACCTGGAGGTGGGTGGTGAGTGAGCGAGTGGTGAGTGGGTGAGTGGTTGTGTTAGTGGGAAGATGCGTGGCAGATTAAGTTTAATGTGGATAAATGTGAGGTTATCCACTTTAGTAGCAAAAGCAGGAAGGCAGATTATTTTCTGGATGGTGTCAGGTTGGGGAAAGGAGAAGTACAACTAGATCTGGGTGGTCCTTGTTCATCACTCACTGAAATAAAGCATGCAGGTGCAGCAGGCAGTGAAGAAAGCTAGCGGCATGTTGACCTTAATAACAAGAGGATTTGAGCACAGGAGAAATGTAGTCCTTCTGCTGTTGTACATGGCCCTAGTGAGACCACACCTGGAATATTGGGTGCAGTTTTGAACTCCAAATTTGAGGAAGGACCTTCTTGCTATTGAGGGATATAAACATATAAGATTATTAAGGGATTTGACACGCTAGAGGCAGGAAACAGTCTGAAGAAGGGTTTCGGCCCGAAATATCGCCTATTTCCTTCGCTCCATAGATGCTGCTGCACCCGTTGAGTTTCCCCAGCATTTTTGTGTACCTAACATGTTTCCGATATTGGCGAGTCCAGAACCAGGGGGCCACAGTTTAAGAATAATGGATAGGCCATTTAGAACGGAGATGAGGAAAAACTTTTTCAACCAGAGAGTTGTGAATCTGTGGAATTTTCTGCCTCAGACGGCAGTGGAAGCCGATTCACTGGGTGCATACGTTTGAGTTAGATAGAGCTATTTAGGCTGGCGGAATCAAGGGATATGGGGAAAGGCAGGAACGGGGTACTGATTGTGGATGATCAGCCATGATCACATAGAATGGCGGTGCTGGCTGGAAGTGCTGAATGGCATAATCCTGCACCTATTGTCTACGCATCTATGTATCTATGTATGTATCTACAGTTCCATGTGTCTCCAACTCTCATATGGAAAAGTAAGGCCAATCAAAACTTGAGCAACAGAACATTACACCCGTGAGAGAAACTGGGCGCAGTGGTTTCCTGATGACTGTTTTCGGGTGTTACTTTTGTATTTGAACTGAACGCTACAGTTGTCAACGACTCGCGAATAGATTCAGATTCTGTTGAGAAAAGGAAATAAAAGTCAATTAAAGATAGACAAAAAAAAGCTGGAGTAACTCAGCGGGACAGGCAGCATCTCTGGAGAGAAGGAATGGGTGAAGTTTCGGGTCTGAGCATGGGTCTCGGCCCTAAACGTCAGGTAGGGAGAGTTAGATGCAACTCCAAATGATAGCGGCACTAGGGGGTATATGGTAATTTAGGAACGGGGTACTGATTGTGGATGATCAGCCATGATCATAGTGAATGTCGGTGCTGGTTCGAGGGGCCGAATGGCCTACTCCTGCACCTATGGTCTCTTATCTTTTGATCCGCTTTATTGTAACCCGTCCGTCCTCTGTCCTCAGTCAGGGCGTTGTAAAGGCGGTGAATGTCTAAACACGGGTCCGGCCCAGTGTCGGTTGAGAGCCTGAAGCATGACTTGAGTGCCTGAACTCCAGGGAGGGATTGAGCAGACTAGGACTTTATTTCTGGGAGAGCAGGAGGATGAGGGATGATCTTACGGTAGCTACAAAATCACGCGACGAATAGATCGAGTAAATGCACAGTCTCTTCCGTTTGGAAGCTTATGGGCTAAGCAAGGGCAGGTGGAACTAGTGTGGATGGACATGTTGGCCTGCTTCTACACTATATGCCTCTAAGTAGATGGATGGGTTAGATTCCAACCAGGCAGCTGTGGCGAAGATACAGAGATGGTGGATATTGGCGAGTGTTTGATTTTCAGATGTTCACTCAGTGTCTGACTGTTTGCTCCTTTCCCACAGAACCCGTGTCTGTTCCTGTGCTTGGGTTTCTGTCACCAGCCAATGTCTCTTGTCTCGGGGGCTCAGTGACAGTGTCCTGTGAGTCGGTCCGGGGATCCCTTCCCATTAACTACAGCTGGTATGAAAAGACCCCATCTGGGGATTCAAAGATCTCAGACAACAATGCCCTGGATCTACATTGTCAATCCTTCAAACACCAGCACCATCAATATTATTGCACAGCCTCAAATCAACATGGATCAAAATCCAGTGAAATGGTCAACATGTCCATCTTCAGCAGTGACGTGCCCTGCAGTGTCCTGGTGAAAATCAACGGCACTGGTAAGTAGTGGAGGGAATGGGGAGAAGAAGGGGAAGTGGGGGCGGGGTGGTTCATAGGATAGCGGCAGAAATAGACCATTCAATCATGGCTGGTGTATCTTCCCCTCTTCACCCCATTCTCCTGCCTTCTCCCCATAACCCCCGACACCCTGAAATCCATGCACGTTATTTAATTACGTTATCAAGATTAAAATGATGGAATTATGGCCCATTTGTCAATACTTGGTTGCTGGGCTCCATAAATAGATTTCCCAGTGCTGGTGTAGACCAGCTTCCGGGCTAGAACTGCCTCTTATGTTTACACAGCTTTAAACTAGGTTTGCAGTGACATCAGTCCAAGCATTTTCACTTTCCATCATCTCCACATGACCGACACTCAAATATGTGAAGCGATCAGAAATTATCAGTAAATGTGGCCACAGTTAACTCCTAGACGTTGGTATCGCATTTGGGTCACTGTGTTAATGTTGACCATTCAGTACTATCAATACTCATCCCACTTACCAGCACCTCGTCCATTGAGGCAATTCAGGTACCTCTATCTTCTCGGTTTAAAAATATTTATTTATACCCTTCAAACATCCTGCTCCTTATCTTTTGATCCGCTTTATTGTAACCCGTCCGTCCACTGTCCTCAGTCAGGGCGTTGTAAAGGCGGTGAATATCTAAACACGGGTCCGGCCCAGTGTCGGTTGAGAGAAGAATGTTGGCAGCGCAGCCGGCGGCACCGCCAATTCAATAGCAAAGTGGGTCTTTCTGTGGGGTGAGAGGCCGGGCACCGCCAGGGATTGTTGAAAGGCAGCTCCTGCAACACTGCCGCGCTCCCTCAGTACCGAATTGCGATTCCAGCCCAGTTTCTGCTCTGGGATCTGGAGTGGGAAGTGAATCCAAATTGTACTGACCCCGGGGACAGAACACTGACACAACTGGTACAATAACAGCACTGCCTGCACTTCAGACCGGAGACATTGGGCGTGAAGCAATATGACACATCATGGAACGTTTATGTTTTCTTTCATGTGATCTTCGAAATGTATCTATTTCCATTAAACAGTTCATTTGCTCTCCATCTAAAAGTTTTTCCCCTCCATTTCAGTTGCAGTTTGGGGGAAGAAGAATGTAACAGGAGATGTGGGAAGAGCGATCACAATCGATTGTCACTATGCAACAGAGTACCGCTCACACACAAAATACTGGTGCCGTGGGTGGGGTCGCCAATGTACAGATATGGTGGAAACAAATGGGCAACACGGACGGAGTGGAAGAGTGTCCATCACAGATATACCGGCACTAAGAATATTTACTGTGACTGTGGAGGATCTTCACTCTGGAGATACAGGAAGATACATCTGTGGAATTAGAACGTCTGCCGACCATCCAATGTTTTCCGTACATCTCCAAGTATCTGACGGTACGTTTCGTAGCGATGGACTTGACGTCTCCACTGAAATGCCTGGTCCATGTTTTCTCCGGGAAGGGTCAGGGCAGCACCGATATCCCGAGGCTCCGCGGCAGTGCAGAGACCTGCGGGGAGCGGGCGGGGGTCGGGAAACCCCACTCATGTTGCTCTCACCCAGTGCAGGCTCTGTCCCACTGAGCGGCCACCCACTTCAAGTGGGATGCTCAGCACATTTCCCTGCCTCTGAACTGTATGAAATGTCACCCTGTCAGAGGTTTGCATTCCGACTCAAACTAATAATCCGAGAGATCAGTGAGAAACAAGTGTTGCTCACGGTCTGAATACACGGAGAATAATAAACAGGGAATCAGTCCCCAGAGCTCAACAGACTGCGTTCAGTCCACCCGGGGCAGGTTAGCCCCCTGGTCCGAACTGCCTGGACAGGACGTGATTGACGCAGGGAGCGATTGGACAAACTCAGACTTCATTCCTTGGTGTGGAAATGATTGAGCGAGGAACTTATAGAAATGTATCAATCACGAGAAGCATGTTCATTTTCCCACGATGTGTGGAATCAAAAAGTGGAGGACGGACGCAATGGGAACTATTTAAAGAGTGGAGGGGGTGGGGGGGGGGGGGGGGGGGGGGGGGGGGGGGGGGGGGGGGGGGGGGGGGGGGGTAGTAGTAGCTGTCACTTACTGTAATGGCATGTTTTTGTACAGGTGAGTGGCTGAAGCTGAACACAATTCGCCCAAGTTCGACATCAACAACATATGTACAACTGAAACATAACATCCCAACTTCTGTTCTGATGGACAACATTGTCCACACATTGGGTGATATTTATATGGAACCTGCGGCCAGAGGAAGTTGTTGAGGCAGTTAGAATAACAGCATTTAAAATATTTCTTTGATATTTGCGTAGATTGGGATCATTGCGAATGATAAGGGAGAAACGTGGACATATGGCTATGGCCTAGAAAGACATGTTGGTCGGCATGAATGAGCTGTTGTGATGGGCATCTTTCGGTTCTCTATAACTCTAACCTTCTTCGGTTTCTGGGCTTCGCACACTCACAGAGATGTAGATGAGCCGGTGAGATATCAACCGGACGGTTCGGGCTGAGATAAAGGGTTGTTGAGATTTAGCAAGGTTTTTAACTGTTCATACAGGTGACTGGATGTTTCCTCCATTCCCACAGAACCCGTGTCTGCTCCTGTGCTCAGATATCTATCAGCAGCAAATGCCTCACGTCTCGGAGGCTCAGTGTCAGTGTCGTGTGAGTCTGTCCGTGGATCCCTTCCCATCCGTTACACATGGTTTGAGAAGAACGAGCATTGGGTTTCAACTACCGTGTATGGCAATCAACTGGATCTGAGTTGTGAAATCCTCGGAGGGCAACACCGTCAATATTACTGCACAGCCTCAAATAATCATGGGACAAAATCCAGTGAAAGTCTCAACGTGAAAGTCTTCAAAGGAGCAGGAACGTGCAGTTATGTGACAGAAATGAACAATGCAGGTGAGTGTTCTTCTCGTGTCCCTGAACCTGCTGCTATTCGCCTTGTGGTGATGGTCATGGATTTCTTGTTATTTGCAGACGGCATCATTGCTGCTCCTGGTGTAAATGCGAGAGTTTGTTTGGGGGACTGGCAAATAATAGCCCGTTGCTTCCACCTGGGATGTGTTGAACAATTTCAGCAAAGGAGAGACAAGCGTGCACTTATCACAACGTGTTTAGTGCATTCCATCAAATTTCGCCCTTCCAACTTAAAAATATTATTTCTGGCTGCCACTTAAGGTCTCACACACACTTTGAGTCGGAGAACGCACCAAATTCATTCTGTTTGGATCCGCCATCATTTCTAATCAAGGGTGTACAATTTCATGATTATCTTCATGATTTTAACTGGTAATTTGTGTCAAATTCCAGTAATCTCACAAAATTAAAGTGGAATCTACTTGGCCGTCACTCCATCAAGTATAACCCTTAATTTTGTTAAAGAGAATTTTGAAAAGAACTTCCCAGTAGGTGTGGAGACGTTCAGATTGGAAGTCCAGAATAGAGTCTAAATCAGAGTGACCAAGTTTATAGAATGGCAGTTCTTCTTAAAATCTTTCAGTGTCATTCACCCTTGAGTCTTTATTACAAGATGTAATTCCCCCTCAACTAAATGTTCTTATGTTTTTTTGGTTATTATCATCTTATTTTCCCTTTTGCATAATTTTATATATAATTAATTATGTCACATGAGCAAAAAAACACATAAATTAACTAATTCACCCCAAAATAATTTCATTCACCCTTGGGTGAACCATTCACTAGTTTAAGAAGCACTGGCCGCGGCTACAATTCCACTGAACACTTGTGCTTGGTCTGTCATGATCCAAAATCGCGCTTGATAGACACCCCATCCTCAACCTCCCCCACTGATGCAGAGCAGCAGCAGTTTAGACCATCTGCACCATGCACTGCAGCAACTCACCAAGACTCCCTAGACAGCGCCTTCCAATTGCAACAGGCTCAGTGTTCAATGCATCATTCTTCACCATTCACACCCACATTGGCTGGGAAGCACTTTGGAACGACCTGTGCAGATGGTGAGGGTCGGTGTACAGTATATGTCTCTCATCGCAATCTAGGTGGAATTCAACAGAGTTAAGAAAATCATTGCGCGGACTCCCCTGTACACATTGAAGCATACTATAATGTATATGTTTGTGAAAGGCTAATTTTTCTCTTCAATTTATGAAAGATGATTCCTTCCGTTTCAGGTGCACTGCGGGTAGAGAGCGAAGTACACGGGGTTGTGGGACGAGCGATCACAATCGATTGTCATTATGCAGCAGTGTACCGCTCACACACAAAATTCTGGTGCAACGGGACAAGTCGCCAGTGTACACATGCAGTGGAAACAAATGGGGAACATGGACAGAGTGGAAGAGTGTCAATGTCAGATAACCCGGCACGAGGAATATTTACTGTGACTGTGGAGGATCTTAACTCTGGAGATACAGGATGGTACAGCTGTGGAATTACTACACCTGGCGAACCAACATTTAAAGTACATCTCCAAGTTTCTGAAGGTAGGTTTCTCAATGGGTGACTTTATGTCTCCACCTTGGCAACGGACAAAATATTTGTTAGGTGGGAGTCTGGTGTACAGTTCTGGTCGCCGATTTATAAAATAAAAGATGTGAAAGGTTTGTAGAGTTTACAGAAACATGTTCACCCGGATATTTAGTTGTAGTTTACAAATGTAACATGGAAACGGATCCTTCGACCCACCGAGTCCTCACCAACTAGCGATCACTGGTCACACTAGTTCTATATTATTCCACTTTCCCATTCGCTCCCTACACACAATTCTACAATACCGCCAATCACACACCTCATTTGTGCAACATTATCACTATCAACTATTCTGTGCAAGGAAATTAAAAAGTTGTTGATGGTGATACTGTTGCACTAATGAGGTGTTTGAATGTTCAGATTAAAAGCAGAGGCTCGGATTAAAAGAATATTAACTGCAGATGCTGGAATTGTAAAACAAAGAGAGATGGTGCTGCTGTGTACTAATAAATTTAAAACAAGAAGTTGCACACTAAATGTAATATGTAAAACACGGTATATACTACTGAACATTGATTCTAATAAAAATATTTATTAAATTTTTTAAAAAATCACAAACATCACGCGAGGAATAGATCGAGTAAATACACAGTCTTTTGCCCAGAGTAGGGCAATCGGGAACCAGAGGACATAGTTTTAATATCAGGGGGGAATGATTTAACAGGAACCTGGCGAGTAACGTGTTTACACAAAGATTGGTAGGTCCATGAAACGAAATGCCGACGGAAGTAGTTATGGCAGGTACTAACGTAACATTTCAGAAAATATTGGACAGTTACACGAATAGGATATGTTTAGAGGGTTAAGGGCCAAGAAAGGACAGGTGGAACTAGTGTAGATTGGGCGTGTTGGTCAGCGCGGGCAAGTTAGGCCGAAGGGCCTGTTTCTACTGTATGACTCTACGAATCTATGTAGATGGGATGGGTCCGACAGTTATATAAACAATGCTCCCTTTTTCCTGCTGGCAATTCCTGAAATGTAAAAGAGAATCGAAGATTGTCTGATGATATGTCCGCTCTGTGGTCAGTATTCATCACCATGTTATAGGAAAGATGCTATCAAGTAAGATTGGGTGCAGAGAAGATTTACAAGGATGCTGCCATGACTTGAGTGTCTGAACTCCATGGAGGGATTGAGCAGACTAGGACATTATTTCTGGGAGAGCAGGAAGATGAGGGATGATCTTATGGCAGCTACAAAATCATACGACGAATAGATCGAGTAAATGCACGGTCTCTTCCGTTTGGAAGCTTATGGGCTAAGCAAGGGCAGGTGGAACTAGTGTGGATGGGCATGTTGGTCAGCGGGGGCAAATTAGACCGAAAGGCCTGCTCTTACACTGCATGCCTCTATGACCCTATGTAGATGGATGGGTCAGATTCCAACCTGGCGGCTCTGGCTAAGATACAGAGATGGTGGATATTGGCGAGTGTTTGATTTTCAGATGTTCACTCAGTGTCTGACTGTTTGCTCCTTTCCCACAGAACCCGTGTCTGTTCCTGTGCTTGGGTGTCTGTCACCAGACAATGTCTCTTGTCTCGGGGGCTCGGTGACAGTGTCCTGTGAGTCGGTCCGGGGATCGCTTCCCATTAACCACACCTGGTATGAAAAGACCCCATCTGGGGATTCAAAGATCTCAGACAACAATGCCCTGGATCTACATTGTCAATCCTTCAAACACCAGCACCATCAATATTATTGCACAGCCTCAAATAATAAAGGATCAAAATCCAGTGAAATGGTCAACGTGTCCATCTCCAGCAATGACGTGTCCTGCAGTTTCCTAGTGAAAATCGACGGCACTGGTAAGTAGTGGAGGGGATGAGGAGAAGAAGGGGAAGTGGGGGTGGGGTGGTTCATAAAATCACATGTGATAGAAGCAGAAATAGACCATTCAATCATGGCTGATGTATCTTCCCCTCTTCACCCCATTCTCTTGCCTTCTCCCCATAACCCCCGACACCCTGAAATCCATGCACGTTCTTTAATTAACTTATCAAGATTAAAATGATAATATTATGGTCCATTTGTCAATACTTGGTTGCTGGGCTCCAGCCACGGATTTCCCATTGCTGGTGTAGACCAGCTTCCCGGCTAGAACTGCCTCTTATGTTTACACAGCTTGAAAATATTTTTACAGTGACATCAGTAATAGGTTCCCCCTTCTTTTCCTATATGGATTAAAATCCCCATCTATCCAGCCTTCTCCTTCGAACTGTAATGTTTCATCCCAGGCAATATCCCTCGCATGAAATCACCTCCTTTAGTTGGGTTTAGAAATCCAGGTGGAAGCAACTGCCTTTAACCGGTGCACCAATTCCATCCTACTCACTAGGGACAATTTACAGAAGGCAATTAACCTCAAAACCTGCACGACTTTAGAATGTGGGAGAAAACCGGAGCATTTGAATAAAACCCACGCGGTCACAGGGAGAACATACGAAGTCAGTGCAGATTGTGCCCGTAGTCAGGATTGAACCCGGGTCTCTGGCGCTGCAAGGCAGCAACTCTTACCGCTGTGCCGCCCTAATGTCGGCGACCTGAGTTCTACCTGAGTTGTGCAAGCATCTCCCATTTTCTACAAATTACACTGGAGAAACATTGCCCTGTCTATTAAATCTATAAACTCCTTACATCGGACAAGCATGCTCTCTTGTTCAACAGCAAGTGAAAATCAGTGAAACTGATTTTTATTTCCTTGTTCTAACAGGACTTGAATATTCTTGTGAAACTTCGAAAGGATCCAATGCTTCATCAAGGTAAACTACTCTGATTCCAATGAAAGGTGCCATGTACTAATTACTGGTGTTTTGATTGGGATTACTTCAATTGGGAGAAAGTTGTGTCTTCCGTTCACTGGCATTAAAGGCCCGAGAGATTATTGATCTGAATGCCCAGACACAGCCAATGGAACCACAGCCTCACAATGCCAAGACCCCGAACTTAGGTGCCGTCTATGTGTGTTCTGCATATTTTGCCTTTCATTGTGTGGGAAGGAACTGCAGATGCTGGTTTAAACTGAATATAGATACAAACAACTGGAGTAACTCGTCGGGTCAGACAGCGTCTCTGGAGAAAAGGTATAGGTGACGTTTTAGGTTGAGACCCTTCTTCAGAGTGTGAGTCAGGGGAAAGGGAAACGAGAGCGATATCGACGGTGATATAGAAAGATATAAAACATTGAATGAAAGATATGCAACAAAAGTAACGATGATGAATGAAACGATCCATAGTTAGCTGTGGGCTAGCTGAAAACGAGTTGTACGGACAATGAGACACTACAAGACAACAGTGAAATTGGTACAATGACTAGGATGGGGGAGGGACGGAGAGCAAGGGGGTGCAAGGGTTATTTGAAGTTATAGAAATCAATATTTATACCGCTTGGCTGTAAATGCCCAAGCGAAATGTGTGGCGCTGTTCCTCCAATTTCCATTTGGCCTCACTCTGGCAATGGAGAAAGCCCAGAATAGAACAGTCAGTGTAGGAATGGGAGGGGGGGGGGGGGGGGTAAATAGTTTAGCAACTGGGAGATCAAATAGCCCCAGGCGGACTGAGCATATGTGTTCAGTGAAACGATCGTCCAGTCAACGTTTTGTCTTGCTGATGTATAAGAGTCCACACCTGATACAATAAATGAGGTTCGAGGCGGTTCACGCTAACTCAGCCGAATCTCAAATGACTGTTGAGTTCCTTGGACCGAGTCGAGGGCGGAGTTATAGGGACAGATGTTGCATTTCCTGCAGTTGAATGGGGAAGGAATTGGGGAGAGGGTGGTTTGGATGGGAAAGGGAGAGATAACTAGGGAGGTATAGGTCATAAGGTCATAAGGGATAGGAGTAGAATTGGGACATTCCACAGGGTTGCAGAGGGAATGGTCTCCTGCACTCCACCTGGCACTCAAACGCACTTGGACCATCTTCAACCCCCTCCTCCCCTTTCTCGATCATACCGTCTCCATCACAGGAGATAGACTATCGACCCATGTCTATTATAAACCTACTGACTCCCACAACTAAAGACCAAACTTCTTCTCACAGGATTTGTGTAAATGCGGTTGATGGTCAGCACAGACCCGAAGGGCCAAATGGCCTGTTTCCATAGTGTGTCTTGCAAACCAGTTATTAGTTAACTCATCAGAAGGGGAATCGCACTGGTTTACATCTCATTGTGTTGTGTACATGCTTGGATGATAAGAACAAGTTCCTCCATTTGATGCTTTTCAGAGAGCGCTCCCTGCAGTATTCAACATGACTGCTCCATCACTCACCTCATCCCATGCTGTGAGATTAATATAGTTCCCAAACCCTAGTCTTCCAGTTTGGCTTTGGTGTGACTTGCTCTTGGGTGATGCTGATAGGGAAATGCATTATGAATGATGGGCTACACCACACTCCCCTTGATATCACTTGTGGTAACACCTTGTCATTGGTGGGGCCATACACCAGAAAATCGCTGGCGCAGAATTTGAGAAAATAGTCTTGAATCAGACCGAATACAGCAAAATGAGTTAACTGACTCTCTCTTACTCGTTGATACTTGAAACCATTAAATATTCAATCATAATATAGCCATGAAAGTGATAACACGTTGTTATTTATCTTATCACATTTGAAATATATCTGACTTTCTATCACACTCTTGTGTTATACTTGCGTTAGCAAATGTTCATGAAAGCCACGCCGTTATGAGCGAATCTTTAACCGATTTTTCGAACACAATTCCTCCATCCACACACCTACCGCGTTGATCCACGAAGTATCCAGGGTGTGTCATTAAGCATAATCATTTTTAAATTTATTTTATTAATTGGCCTCATCTGTTTCCATTTTTATTGCCTCATCTCCCTTCCATTATTGGAATTGATCCGTTTTTATTATTCCTGTCTATCCAAATGGATTTTATTATAATCTTGCAGCTGCATTTTATTTCTTCCAGGGTATCACACTGTTCTTTGTATCCTTCCACATCCACAGTTTCCCTCTCCCGTGATTCTCGGTCTTAGGAAGGGTCTCGACCTGGAACTTCACGCATTCCTTCTCTCTAGAGAGATGCTGCCACTCCCGCTGTTTCTCCAACATTTTGTGTCCATCTGTTTTGTATTCACTGTCCCAGCTCATGACTTATTTATCTGTCTTCTCTGAATCCATTTAACCGCGTAGTCTCTCATTCCCAGTCTTGTAGCCATGCCCCAGCAATGATGTCAACAATTGGTGATCATATGTTGTCCCCCCCCCCCCCCCCCCCCCCCAGTCCAACACCCGTTCTTTTACAAAGATGGTCTCCACTGACGCTACCGCTTCGCCCCGCTCCACTTCACCAAGATTATGAAGCAGATAACAGGTAAATGCTTTAAAGATAAACCGCCTCGTTTCCTCCCATTGACTCTGTATTTCTTGACCTTTGCCCAGTTACATCTCATGGAAAGTGGGGCGCTGGATGTTCTTTCTCCTGCTTGTGATCTGGAGTATCTCAACCGCGGTGTTCACAAGAGACTCTAAGGTAGGGTTTACTGTCATCATGTTCATAAATTATAGGAGCAGAATTAGGCCATAGAAACAAAGAAAATAGGTGCAGTAGGCCATTCGGACCTTCGAGCCTGCACCGCCATTCAATATGATCATGGCTGATCATCCAACTCAGTATCCTGTACCTGCCTTCTCTCCATACCCCTTGGTCCCTTTAGCCACAAGGGCCACATCTAACTCCCTCTTAAATATAGCCAATGAACTGGCCTCAACTACCTTCTGCGGCAGAGAATTCCAGAGATTCACCACACTCTGTGTGAAAAAGGTTTTCCTCATCTCAGTCCTAAAAGATTTCCCCCTTATCTTTAAACTGTGACCCCTTGTTCTGGACTTCCCCAACATCGGGAACAATCTTCCTGCATCTAGCCTATCCAACCCCTTAAGAATTGTGTACGTTTCTATAAGATCCCCCCTCAAACTTCTAAATTCTAGCGAGTACAAACCGAGTCTATCCAGTCTTTCTTCATTTGAAAGCCCTGACATCCCAGGAATTAGTCTGGTGAACCTTCTCTGTGCTCCCTCTATGGCAAGAATGTCTTTCCTCAGATTAGGAGACCAAAACTGTACGCAATACTCCAGGTGTGGTCTCACCAAGACCCTGTACAACTGCAGTAGAACCTCCCTGCTCCTATACTCAAATCCTTTTGCTATGAATGCTAACATACCATTCGCCTTCTTCACTGCCTGCTGCACCTGCCTGCCTACTTTTAATGACTGGTGTACCATGACACCCAGGTCTCGTTCCATCTCCCCCTTTCCTAATCGGCCACCATTCAGATATAAGTCTACTTTCCTGTTTTTGCCACCAAAGTGGATAACCTCACATTTATCCACATTATACTGCATCTGCCATGCATTTGCCCACTCACCCAGCCTATCCAAGTCACCTTGCAGCCTCCTAGCATCTTCCTCACAGCTAACACTGCCCTCCAGCTTCGTGTCATCCGCAAACATGGAGATGTTGCATTCAATCCGCTCGTCCAAATCATTAATATATATCGTAAATAGCTGGGGTCCCAGAACTGAGCTTTGCGGTACCCCACTAGTCACTGCCTGCCATTGTGAAAAAGACCCGTTTACTCCTATTCTTTGCTTCCTGTCTGCCAGCCAGTTCTCTATCCACATCAATTCTGAACCCCCAATACCGTGTGCTTTAAGTTTGTATACTAATCTCTTATGTGGGACCTTGTCGAAAGCCTTCTGAAAGTCCAGATATAACACATCCTCTCCTTTATCCACTCTACTAATTACATCCTCGAAAAATTCTATAACATTTGTCAGACATGATTTACCTTTCATAAATCCATGCTGACTTTGTCCAATGATTTCACCACTTTCCAAATGTGCTGCTATCCCATCTCTAATAACTGATTCTAGCAGTTTCCCCACTACCGATGTTAGACTAACTAGTCTGTAATTCCCCGTTTTCTCTCTCCCTCCATTTTAAAAAAGTGGGGTTACATTAGCTACCCTCCAATCCTCAGGAACTACTCCAGAATCTAAAGAGTTTTGAAAAATTATCACTAATGCATCCACCATTTCTGGGGCTACTTCCTTAAGTACTCTGGGATGCAGCCTACCTGGCCCTGGGGATTTATCGGGCTTTAATCCATTCAATTTACCTAACACAACTTCCCGGTTAACCTGGATTTCACTCAGTTCCTCCATCTCATTTGACCCCCGGTCTCCTGCTATTTCCGGCAGATTATTTATGTCTTCCTTAGTGAAGACAGAACCAAAGTAGTTATTCAATTGGTCTGCCATGTCCTTGCTCCCCATGATCAAATGACCTGTTTCTGACTTCATGGGACCTACATTTGTTTTAACTAATCTTTTTCTCTTCACATATCTATAAAAGCTTTTGCAGTCAGTTTTTATGTTCCCTGCCAGTTTCCTTTCATAATCTATTTTCCCTTTCCTAATTAAGCCCTTTGTCCTCCTCTGATGGTCTCTGAATTTCTCCCAGTCCTCTGGTAGGCTGCTTTTTCTGGCTAATTTGTATGCTTCATCTTTTGTTTTGATACTATTCCTGATTTCCCTTGTTATCCACGGATGCACTACCTTCCCTGATTTATTTTTTTGCCGAACTGTGATGATCAATTGTTGTAGTTCATCCATGCAGTCTTTAAATGCCTTCCATTGCATATCCACCGTCAACCCATTAAGAATCAATTGCCAGTCTATCTTGGCCAATTCACATCTCATACCCTCAAAGTTACCTTTCTTTAAGTTCATGATCCTTGTTTCTGGATTAACAATGTCACTCTCCATCCTAATGAAGAACTCGACCATATTATGGTCACTCTTGCCCAAGGGGCCACGCACAACAAGACTTCTAACCCTTCCTCATTACTCAATACCCAGTCTAGAATAGCCTGCTCTCCCGTAGGTTCCTTTACATGTTGGTTTAGAAAACTATCCCGCATACATTCCAAGAAATGCACTTCTTCCATTCAGCTCATCATATCTAATCGGCCCCCAATAACGGCTGATCTATCCTTCTCTCTCGATCCCATTCACCTGCCTTCTCCCCATAACCATTGACATCCTTATTTATCAAGAAAATGGAAATCTCCGCCTTAAAAATATCAATTGATTTGGACAGATACAAAAATGCTGGAGTAGCTCAGCGGGACAGGCAGCATCTCCGGTATGAATTAACTTGGCCTCCACAGCCTCCTGTGGCAATGAAATCCATAGATTCACCAGAAGGGATTCGCCCAAAGCAATCCCTTCTCTTCGCCGAGTGTTTCCAAACGGTTTTTCATTAATGCTTTCATATATCCTGTCCATCAATAGAAACAAAAATCGTGCACGTTTTCATATCCTGAAGATAAACCAAATCTCTATGTGGATGATATCACGAGGTTCTGTCAGGTTGTACGTGTGCAGCGTAGATTTCTGTGCCCGGTGTGGGTTCGTTGGCATTGGAGTAACTAATTCGTGGGTTAGCATCTTGCAGACAGCAATGTGTTGGGAGTGGCCAGGACAAATAAAGCGTGGTTCCCACTGTCAGTCTGTCTGATGACTTCACATTGTCTTTTGCAGAGACGCGATGACACAGAACCTCGCCACTCGACCCACGAATTACAATGAAGACTCCTAGCTTGCACCATCTTAATTTTTGCCAACTCTTCCAAGGTTTCTTTCGTCAGCTTCGAACTATTGTTTTAACCTTTGCGTGGTTTCTGCTGCTTCAGAGTTTTATCCTCTGTTAAACCATACTATATGCATACAATTTCCTGGATTTTTCCCCACAGATTAATGAATAATAATGCAACAGAATGCTTCTTAATAAATGGTTGTTGTTAATAAACGGTTTGTCTAATTTGTTTTGATTAGACTGCTGGATATTCCTCTTGTTGCCAAACATTAAAGGCGATTAGGGAAGACATTCAATTAATCTTTCAGACTATGCTATCCCATCAGACCCAAATTATGCAACGGCATTGTTCTGACTATTAGCCTTATTTTTCTCTGCACATACGCTGACTGACGCGCTAAGCACATCCAACATGTGCAGATTTCATTGCCGATATGCAACTATTTTTTAGGTAGGAAGGAACTGCAGATGCTGGTTTAAACTGAAGATAGACGTAAATTGCTGGGGTAACTCAGCGTGGCAGGCGGCATCAGTAGATAGACCAGGTAGGTTTAGGCGGGTTGAGCGGCGGTGTTCAGCGAAACCATTGCTGAGCCTGCGATTGTTCTCGCTTCTCGGCGATCGTTTTGCTGAACACCTCCGTTGAGTCCGCCCCTACCTGATAACTCGGTCGCTAGCCACGGTAACTCCCCCCTCCCATTCCCACACTGACATTACTGTCCAGGGCATCCTCCATTGTCAGAGTAAGTTGCCGCACAAATTTGAGAAACTGCACCTCATATTTCGCTTGGGCTGGTTATACCCCAGCGGTGTGAACGTTGACTTCTCTAACTTCAAGTAACCCTTGCATTCCCTCTAAATCCAACAACCCCCCCCCCCCCCCCCCCCCCCCCACGCAATTGGCATGCTATAAATGTAAATCGTCCCCAGTGTGCGTGGGGTAGTGTAATGTGCGGGGATTGCTGGTCAGTGTGGACTCGGTGGGCCGAAGGGCCGTTTTCTTCGCTGTATCTCCAAACTAAGCTAAACTAAACCAGACTAAACTAGTGGAAAGTCTATTCTTGTGCAGAACAAAATGGTTACGTTGCAGCTTGCAAAGCGCGGGGTGTGAAACTGCAAATACATTGTGTTGCTTTCCTCAGTCTGACTCGTGACTGTAACCACGCCCATGAAAGAACTATGAAGGATGTTGTTTGCGAATACAAAATGGTGACCTGCAATAACACAGTAACCGCCATAAAGTTCGGAAAGATTCAAAGATTGCTAAAATGTCCCACTGACAAAGATAAATATTATCCACACAGTAAGCGGGGGGACGCGGAAATTAGACCAGAGACTGCTTTGAACTCACAAACCCCCAGGTCAGGGATATCAGAGGGGTGCTGAATAGCCAGAGATACTTGCAGATTCTGTGGTCACATTGGTGCTGCCTGGCCCGTTCAAATAGAGCTTGTTAATGGTCTAATGGGAGGAATGATCTTGAGTTGGATCATTTCCCCACTGCAGGACATCCCAAAGTGCCTCTCAGATCATGAGAGATAAATGGTCTGAGATGCCACAGATATACACAAAATACTGGAGCAACTCCGCGGGAAGGGCGGCATCACTCGAGGGAAAGAACGGGTGACATTTCGGGTCGATGCCACTGTTGTGTTTAGCGGTGGGTGCTGACTTGCAATGTACTTGAATCTAATATGATCAAACAGTCATTTCTCCCTTTACACTGAATTGTTCTGCAGTGCTGACACTTTGCTCGCGCTGCTGAAACAAGAGTATGTAGATTCGTATCTCTGAACCGCATCTTGCGAGCAGCTCGGTGTAACACTGATTGCTGAGCAGTGTTTGCAGAAGTCATGGGTCAATGGCGAATGAAGACAGGATTAAATTGTTTTGTTGCATCGTCGGTTCCCCTCTGCAGTGTTTTTAGTTGGGCAAGTAAACAGGACATAACTCCCAACAAAACATCATTTACTGAGGGTCGCCAGCGCTCAGCTAACATCAGTGGCGGACACATCAGTGTGTTACACCGATACCACGTGATACACAACAATGCCACTGACTTACACAACCCGAATAAACTGTACTGTTCCCCTGAAAGTAACACATCCAGAACGATAGCCCGCAGCAGATATTAAGTCATATTATAAAGAAACTCGTTGCCTACAGAATGAAATAGTTGCAAGCAGATGTCTAGAATCAACCAATGGAATGTACATGACCACAACTCTGATAATTTATCAGCACTTGTGAAGAAGACAAGTTAACAATTCAATTCACCGGGCATATTCTAATTGCTTTAACTTCACTACGTGTATCACTTCAGCAATATGCCAAAACAAACGTTCCATGTTTTTGGTCTGCCGGTCCACTTACAAAATCATCAAATGGGAATGATCCGGAAGTGTACACATCTTAGCCGTTTTTATTCTTCTTTTTTTTTTGTTTATTTCATTAGAAGTTAATACAGTACAAAACAGTGCAGTGGAACCTAATTTTTACTCTTCTAATTGTCATATTTTATACAAGGTATCATTGTTTACACGAAGGGTCCCGACCCGAAACGTCATCTATCCATTTTCTCCAGAGGTGCTGACGGGCCCGCAGAGTTGCTCCTGCATTTTTTTTTGTCTGTCAACATTTCCACCACAGTTCAGTGTTAACAGACTCTGAGTACAGAGATAACCGCCGCTCCATCCTTACCGATACATCACACTTGACGAAGTGGCTGAAGCAGCTGCAATAACAACATGGAACGGGCACTTGGACAGGTCCATGGATAGGGAAGGTTTGGGGAGATATGGGTCGAGCGTGGGCAAATTTGACCAACTTAGATGAGCATATTGGTCTAACGATTTGGGGAGATGGGCCTGTTTCCGTGACGTATGACTCTGTGATCATCTGACCCAACCATTTGCTAAATATAACCCTGAGCCTTTCACACTACATCGTGTCGAGCTGCTGCTGGCTCGCTGTGGTTCACGATCTTACTTCCTGTTCCCTTCTAAGTCATTGCTATTTGAGAGACGGGGTTGTATCTGAAAGCTCAGAACTGAGCGACAGACAGACAAGTGCTGGCCTTGTCACTGGATAAAACAATGTGGATTTCCATTCTTCTCATCTCCTCGCTGCCGGGTGAGTGAAAGCCAGATCCTGATATTCCAATGATCAATGTTAGTTGGGGTCCCGTGCACCCTTTCTACAGCAGAGATGGTTAAGTGTGTGTAGACATGTAATGGGGGAAATGGAACTCAGTGCATTGTGTGGATGGATCTGAAACCACATTTGAATATCTAGACAATGTTCGTCGTTTAACAACCGTTAACACGAGGTCTAATTGCACCCTGATGGTAGTTTATAGGCATAAAATAGCGAATGTATTTGGAGCAGATACTCCAAGACACCTGGACCGAAGGACAGAGGTTCCAACATCACCAGGAAGTTAATTCTACATTAACAAAATGTGTTTACAACTGAGGTGGAAGTCAGGATTGTGGACTCATTGTGTCCGTTCAAATATTCCCTGCATTTGTCCATCTCAACTCTGTCGCAAACCCAACAATTCCCCGGAGTCTGAGACTGAACCACTGTCCTCGCTCTATCCACCCACTCCCAACTCTCTCTCCATCCGCTCTCGGATCCGCGGCCCAGTCGTACTGAAATCCAAGTTCATTTTATTGTCACGTGTACAGAGTTACAGAGAAAAGCTTTTTGTTGCGTGCTAACCTGCCAGATACATGATTACAGTCGATCCTCTTACATGGGAAATAGCGTTTAGTGTAAGGTAAGGCCAGCAAAGTCCGATCAAGGGTAGTCCGAGGGTCACCAAAGAGGTAGATAGTTCAGCACTGCTCTCTGGTTATGGGAGGATGATTCCGATGTCTGATAACAGCTGGGAAGAAACATTCCCCGAATCTGGCGGTGTGCGTTGTCACGCTACTAACGCTCTCCGTTAATGGACCCGCTCTCCGTTAATGGACCCGTAACTCGTCCGTCCTCTGTCCTCAGTCAGGGCGTTGGAAAGCATTGGCGGCGGTGAATGTGTAAACACGGGTCGGCTTTCTGCGTCCGGGTGGGACTCGAGAAGGATCAGGCGCTGTCCACGGGCACCTGGGGGCTTTCCGGGACATCTGGGCACCGCCTGTGGTTGAATACATCCTTGACAAGCATTGTAACATAGTTGTATAGTAGTGTATTTAGTATATTTGTTTGTCTTGTATTATGGTGCTGGGTTCTTGTTTTATTGTAGTGTAAATATTATTTTTAATAATTGAATAAATTATTTGATAATTAAAAAAAACACGGGTCCTGCCCAGTGTCGGTTGAGAGATGAATGTTGGCAGCGTAGCCGGCGGCACCGCCAATTAAATAGCAAAGTGGGGTCTTTCTGTGGCGTGAGAGGCCGGGCACCGCCTGGGATTGTTGAAAGGCAGCTCCTGCAACACTGCCGCGCTCCCTCAGTACCGCACTGCGATCCCAGCCCAGTTTCTGCTCAGGGATCTGGACCCAAATTGTACTGAACCGGGGACAGAACACTGACACAACTGGTACAATAACAGCACTGCCTGCACTTCAGAGCGGAGACATTGGCCGTGAAGCAATATGACACATCATGGGGCGATTTAAGTTTTCTTTCTAATAATAATAATAATAATAATAATAATAATAATAATAATAATAATAATGCATTTTATTTGCTGGCGCCTCTCTCGACACCCAAGGACACCTTGCAGGACATAAAATCACAATACAATTATCAATATTAAAATTAAGTTGCCAAAAAACAAAAAACAAAAAAATACACAAAATATTTAAAGTCATTAAAATCAGGGTGAACATGGTGGAAGTTATGTCGGGTATGCTAATCTAAACAGGTGTGTTTTGAGTTGTGATTTGAATTGATCGATAGTGTCCAGGTGACGGAAGGGAGGTGGGAGAATGTTCCAGAGACGTGGGGCAGAGCAGCCAAAGGCTCTGGCAACCATTGTGCTGAGTCTAAATGTGGGGTCAGTTAAAATTGCAGATGAGGAGGAACGAAGTGACCGGGAAGGAGTGTATGGTAGCAGCAGGTCAGAGAGGTATTGGGGAGCAAGGTGGTCTAGGGCTTTGAAGGTCAGCAGTAAATTCTTGTAGTTAATCCGGTGGTGCACAGGGAGCCAGTGGAGCTGAGTGAGGATGGTTGTGATGTGGTCCGATGATCTGGTGCGGGTGATGATCCGGGCTGCTGAGTTCTGAATGCATTGGAGGCGATGAAGTAGTTTATATGAAGAAGTAATCTTCAAAATGTATCTATTTCCATTAAACAGTTCATTGCTCTCCATCTGAAAGTTTCTCCCCTCAGTTTCAGGTGCAGTGTGGGCAAAGCGGGATGTAAGAGGAGTTGTGGGAACGGCGACCACAATCGATTGTTACTATGCAGCAGAGTACCGCTCACACACAAAATACTGGTGCCGTGGGATGAGTCTCCAATGTACAGTTTTGGTGGAAACAAATGAGCAACACGGACGTAGTGGAAGATTGTCAATCACAGATAACCCGGCACGAGGAATATTTACTGTGACTGTGGACGATCTTCAGGATGGAGATACAGGATGGTACAGATGTGGAATTAAGACATCTGCCGACCATCCAATATTAAATGTTCATCTCGAAGTATCTGACGGTACGTTTCGCAGCGATTGATTGACGTCTCCAGCAGAAAGACAATACAGGATTACAATCGATTCTCCTACAGTGCATAGATACATGAATATTAAATAACGTTTAGTGTAAGGTAAAGGCGGCAAAGTCCGATCAAGGGTGGTCCGAGGGTCGTCAAAGAGGTAGATGGGAGTTCAGGACAGATCTCTGGGCGTGGTAGGATGATTCAGATGCCTGATAACTGCTGTGAAGAAATTGTCACCGCCAATGAAATAGCAAAGTGGGGTCTTTCGTGGGGTGAGAGGCCAGAAACCGCCTGGGATTGTTGAAAGGCAGCTCCTGCAACACTGCCGCGCTCCCTCAGCACTGCACTGCGATCCCAGCCCAGTTTCTGCTCAGGGATCTGGAGTGGGAAGTGAACCCTAATTGTACTGACCCGGGGACAGAACACTGACACAACTGGTAGAATAACAGCACTGCCTGCACTTCAGACCGGAGACATTGGCCGTGAAGCAATATGACACATCATGGAACTATTTAAGTTTTCTTTCATGTAATCTTCAAAATGTATCTATTTCCACTAAACTGTTAATTTGCTCTCCATCTGAAAGTTTCTCCCCTTCAGTTTCAGGTGCAGTGTGGGGAGAGACGTATGTAAGAGGAGTTGTGGGAAGTGCGATTGCAATCGATTGTCAGTATGCAGCAGAGTACCGCTTACACACAAAATACTGGTGCCGTGTGCAGAATCGCCAATGTACAGATATGGTGGAAACAATTGGGCTACGCGGAAGGAGTGGAAGAGTGTCAATCACCGATAGCCCGGAACGAGGAATATTTACTGTGACTGTGGAGGATCTTCTCTCTGGCGATACAGGGTGGTACAGATGTGGAATTGCAACATCTAACGGCCGCCCAATGTTTACCGTAGAACTCCATGTATCTGACGGTACG
Source organism: Leucoraja erinaceus (assembly GCF_028641065.1). NCBI lineage: Eukaryota > Metazoa > Chordata > Chondrichthyes > Rajiformes > Rajidae > Leucoraja > Leucoraja erinaceus. The sequence goes on along the minus strand of NC_073400.1, from coordinate 29,440,926 downwards.
TTTCGCAGCGATTGACTTGTCGTCTCCACTGACTCGCCACTTCCCGCCATTCTGAAAAGGACCCGTTCACTCCTACTCTTTGCTTCCTGTCTGCCAACCAATTTTCTATCCACGTCAACACCCTTCCATGCGCTCTCATTTTAGTCACCAGTCTCCCGTGCGGAACCTTATCAAAGGATTTCTTGAAGTCTAGATACACTACATTCACTGGCGCACCTTCGTCCATTTTACTTGCCACATCCTCAAAAAAGTCCAGAAGATTAGTCAGGCATGATTTTCCTTTCATAAATCCATGCTGACTTGGACTAATTATTTTACTGCTATCCAAATGCCCCATTATTACCTCTTTAATAATTGACTCCGGCATCTTTCCCGCACAGAAGTCAGGCTAACTGCTCTGTAATTTCCTGTTTTCTCTCGCTCCTTTCTTGAAAAGTGGGATTTAACTTCACTTTTCACTTCAAGTGGAATACTCAGCGCATTTCCCTTCCTCTGAACTGTATGAAATGTCACCCGTCAGAAATTTGCATTCAGACTCAAACTAATAATCCCAGTGAGGAACAAGTGTTGTTTGATCTGTGGTTGATCTGAAAGTTTCTCCCCTCAGTTTCAGATGCAGTGTGGGCAGAGAGGGATGTAAGTGGAGTTGTGGGAAGAGCGATCACAATCGATTGTCACTATGCAGCAGCGTACCGCTCACGCACAAAATACTGGTGCCGTGGGAGGAATCGCCCATGTAGAGTTTCAGTGGAAACAAATGGGCAAAACGGACGGAGTGGAAGAGTGTCAATCACAGATATACCGGCACTAAGAATATTTGCTGTGACTGTGAAGGATCTTCACCCTGGAGATACAGGATGGTACAGCTGTGGAATTACTACACCTGGCGACCGTCCAATATTTAACGTACATCTCCAAGTATCTGACGGTACGTTTCGCAGCGATTGACTTGACGTCTCCACTGAAATGCCTTATCTATGTTCTCTCCGGGAAGGGTCAGGGCAGCACCGATATCCCGAGGCTCCGCAGCAGTGCAGAGACCTGCGGGGAGCGGGCGGGGGTCGGGAAACCCCACTCATGTTGCTCTCACCCAGTGCCGGCTCTGTCCCACTGAGCGGCCACCCACTTCAAGTGGGATGCTCAGCACATTTCCCTGCCTCTGAACTGTATGAAATGTCACCCTGTCAGAGGTTTGCATTCCGACTCAAACTAATAACCCGACAGACTCCGCAACTCCCTGGTCAACTCGTCCTTTCCCACCCCGTCCCCAGATACCTTCCCCTACAACTGCAGGAGATGCAACACCAGTCCCTATATATCCCGCTTCTACTCCGTCCAAGGCTCCAACAGTATTTCCGGGTGAGTCAGAGGTTCACTTGCATCTCTTCTAACCTCCTCTACTATATCCGCTGTTCCAGGTGTGAACAAGCGGATACAGTAGATGGGAGACCCAACGCAGGCTCGGCGATCGTTTCGCTGAACAATTCCGCACAGTGTTCCTCGGCCTGCGCTACATCCCGATTGCAAAACACCTTTATTCCCCCTCCCATTCCCAAACTGATCTTTCTGTCCCGGACCTCCTCCCCTGCAGAGTGAGGCCAAAAGCAAATTGGAGGAACAGTGCCTCATATTTCGCTTGGGCAGCTTACAACCCAGCGGTTTGAATATTGACTTCTCTAACTTCAAGTAACCCTTGCTTTACTCCTGTCTCCATCCCGCCCCATCCGAATCCTCCAATTATTTTCACTGCCCTCCAGATTATATTTTACTGATTCTATGCCTTCCCTTCAGCTGACAATGATCCATTCTACATTTTTGAAAAACATTTTCACCTTTGATCACCTGTTTTCACACCGTACCCTTCAATTTCTCTTCTGTCTCCCTTTCTCATGATTCTCAGGCTGAAGAAGGGTCACGATTCGAAACGTCACCCATTCCTTCTCTCGAAAGATGCTGCCTAATCCGCCGAGTTACTCCTGCATTTTGTGTCTATCTTAAAGGGACGTAACATCCCAACATATGTTCTGAGGGACAACATTTTCCACACATTGGGTGATATTTATATGGAACCTGCTGCCAGGGGAAGGTGTTAAGGCAGTTAGAATAGCAGCATTTAAAATATTTTTTTGATATTTGCGTAGATTGGGATCATTGCGAGTGATAAGGGAGAAACGTGGACATATGGAAATGGTCCAGAAAGACATGTTGGTCGGCATAAATGAGCTGTTGTGATGGGCATCTTTCGGTTCTCTATAACTCTAACCTTCTTCAGTTTCTGGGCTTCGCACACTCACAGAGATGTAGATGAGCCGGTGAGATATCAACCGGACGGTTCGGGCTGAGATAAAGGGCTGCTGAGATTTAGCATGTGTTTGGTTTTTAACTGTTCATACAGGTGACTGAATGTTTGCTCCATTCCCACAGAACCCATGTCTGCTCCTGTGCTCAGATATCTGTCACCAGCAAATGCCTCACATCTCGGAGGCTCAGTGTCAGTGTCGTGTGAGTCTGTCCGTGGATCCCTTCCCATCCATTACACATGGTTTGAGAAGAATGAGCATTGGGTTTCAACTACCGTTTCTGGCAATCAACTGGATCTGAGTTGTGAAATCCTCGAAGGTCAACACCGTCAATATTACTGCAGAGCCTCAAATAATCGTGGGACAAAATCCAGTGAAATACTCAACGTGAAAGTCTTCAAAGGAGCAGGAACGTGCAGTTATGTGACAGAAATCAACAATGCAGGTGAGTGTTCTTCTCGTGTCCCTGAACCTGCTGCTATTCATTCACCTTGTGGTGATGTTCATGGATTTCTTGTTATTTGCAGACGGCATCATTGCAGCCACCGGGAGCTCATGGTGTAAAATGCGAGAGTTTGTTTGGGGGACTGGTAAATGATTGCCTGTTGCTTTCACCTGGGAGGTGGTGAGAAATTTCAGCAAATGAGAGAAATAACTGCGGGTTGAGTGCATTCCATCAAAATTATTTTCTGGCTGCCGCACTTTGAGACAGAGAAAGAAACCAAATTCAGTCTGTTTGGATCCATCATCAGTTATAACCAAGGATGTACAATTTCATGATCATGTTCATGATTTTAACTCTGTTAATTTGTGTAAAACTCCAGTAATCTCACAAAATTAAATTGGAATCTACTTGGCCGTCACTCCATCAAGTATAACCCTTACTTTTGTCAAAGATAATTTTGAAAAGAACGTCCCTGTAGGTGTGGAGACGCTCAGATTGGAAGTCCCGAAGAGAGTGTGAATGGTTTACATCAGCGAGACCAATTTTATACAAGGCCAGTTCTTCTTAAACTATTACAGAGTCATTCACCCTTGAGTCTTTATTACAAAATTTAATTCACCCTCCACTAAATGTTCTTATGTTCTTTTGGTTATTATCATCGTATTTTCCTTTGTGCATAATTGTATTGATAATTGATTTTGTCACATGAGCAAAAAACATAAATTAACTAATTTACCCCAAAATAATTTTATTCGCCCTTGGGTGAACCATTCATCAGTTTAAGAAGCACTGGCCTAGGCTACAATTTCGCCGAACACTTGTGTTTGGTTTGTCATGACCCAGAATCGCGCATGATAGACACCCCATCCTCAACCTCGCCCGCTGATGCAGAGCAGCAGCAGTTTGCACCATCTGCACGATGCACTGCAGCAACTGACCAAGACTCCCTAGACAGCGCCTTCCAATTGCAACAGGCTCCATCTTCAATACATCATTCTTCACCATTCACACCCACATTGGCTGGGAAGCGCTTTGGAACGACCTGTGCAGATGGTGAGGGACGGTGTATAGTATCTGTCTCTCATCGCAATCTAGGTGGAATTCAACAGAGTTAAGAAATAGAGTGGGCAGACTCCCCTGTACATTATACTCTAATGTATATGTTTGTGAAAGGCTAATTTTGCTCTTCAATTTATGAAAGATGTTTCCTTCAGTTGCAGGTGCACTGTGGGCGGAGAGCGAAGTAAGAGGGATTGTGGGAAGAGCGATCACAATCGATTGTCACTATGCAGCAGTGTACCGCTCACACACAAAATACTGGTGTCGTGAGACAAGTCGCCAGTGTACACATGTAGTGGAAACAAATGGGAAACGTGGACAGAACGGAACAGTGTCAATCACAGATAACCCGGCACGAGGAATATTTACTGTGACCGTGGAGGATCTTCACTCTGGAGATACAGGATGGTACAAATGTGGAATTACTACACCTGGCGAACCAACATTTAAAGTACATCTCCAAGTATCTGAAGGTAGGTTTCTCAGTGAGTGACTTGATGTCTCCACTTTGGCAACGGGCAAAACATTTGTTAGGTGGGAGTCTGGTGCACAGTTCTGGTCGCCGCTTTATAAAACAAAAGATGTGAACGGTTTGTAGAGTTTACAGAAACATGTTCACCCGGATATTTAGTAATAGTTTACAAATGTAACATGGAAACGGATCCTTCGGCCCACCGAGTCCTCACCACCTAGCGATCACCGGTCACACTAGTTCTATGTTATTCCACTTTCCCATTCGCTCCCTACACACTATTCTACAATACCGCCATTCACACACCTCATTAGTGCAACAGTATCACCATCAACAATTTTATGCAAGATAATTAAAACGTTGTTGATACTGTTGCACTAATGAAGTGTTTGAATGTTCAGATTAAATGCAGAGCTTCAGATTAAAAGAAGATTAACTGCAGATGCTGGAATTGTAAAACAAAGATAGATGGTGCTGCTGTGTACTGGTCCAGTGCCAGACATGGTAGTTCTGGCAGCTGGGAGGATGGAGAGACACAGAGATGTATAAATCTGGTAAATTGATTGTGAGGAGAAGGAGCAGGGAAGACTTACAAGAATGTTGCGATGACTTGAGGGCCTGGTATACAGGGAGGGGTTGAGCAGATTAGGGCTTTATTCCTTGGAGCGCAGGAGGATGAGGGGTAATTTTATTGCAGGTAAAAAAATCACGCGAGTTTAAAATAAAATTGGACCCCAACACTGAATTGATTATTTTTGGAACAATGGAAGCCGGCTCTAAGGTGATTTCGTTCCAAAATTCTCTCCTTAACCATGGCTTGATAACAGCAAAAAAACGTATACTCAAATTCTTGAACAACGAACCCAAATGTGGATTTCAAGCAGGTCTAAAATGTTACACCTCGAAGATAGGAGATTCGTCCTAGCATGTAAAGCAGACCAATTCCTAAAGATTTAGTTTCCTTTTATCGACATTCCAAGTACATGGTCCAACATATCCCTGGACATTAACTGTTTCAGAACTGGGTGAGGGGTGTGGAAAGACATGAAGCAGGTATATCCCTTCTCCCTTTTATTCTTTTTCTGTTTTGTTTTCTTATTATTTTATTTTATTTTCTATATTTTATTTCTATTTACTAATTTATTTATTTATTTTTCGGGGGGGGGGGGGAGGTGGTTCACGGTTTTTATGCGGCTTTATAACTTTACGGGTTCTTTCTATCTATTTCACGAACTATCAATATCACTACTTTACTGAACTTTCTCTCTCCTTCTCTTTTTTGCTTCTGTTACTTTTCTATTAAATAAATTTAAAGCAAGAAGTTGTACACGAAAATAATATGTAAAACACGGTATATACTACTGTACATTGATTCTAATAAAAATATTTATTAATTTTTTTTTAATCACAAAAATCACGCGAGGAATAGATCGTAAATACACGGTCTTTCGCCCAGAGTAGGGGAATCGAGAACCGCAGGACATAGTTTTGATATCAGGGGGGAATGATTTAACAGGAACCTGGCGAATAACGTGTTTACACAAAGGTTGGTAGGTCCATGAAACGAACTGCCGACAGAAGTATTTATGGCAGGTACTATCGTAACATTTCAGAAAATATTGGACAGTTAGATGAATAGGATATGTTTAGAGGGTTAAGGGCCAAGAAAGCACATGTGGAACTAGTGTAGATTGGGCGTGTTGGTCAGCGCGGGCAAGTTAGGCCGAGGTTTCTACTGTATGACTCTACGAATCTATGTAGATGGGATGGGTCCGACAGTTATATAAACAATGCTCCCTTTTTCCTGCTGGCAATTCCTGAAATGTAAAAGAGAATCGAAGATTGTCTGATGATATGTCTGCTCTGTGGTCAGTATTCATCACCATGTTATAGGAAAGATGCTATCAAGTAAGATTGGGTGCAGAGAAGATTTACAATGATGCTGCCATGACTTGAGTGCCTGAACTCCAGGGAGGGATTGAGCAGACTAGGACATCATTTCTGGGAGAGCAGGAGGATGAGGGATGATCTTATGGCAGCTACAAAATCACGCGACGAATAGATCGAGTAAATACACAGTCTCTTGCGTCTGGAAGCTTATGGGCTAAGCAAGAGCAGGTGGAACTAGTGTGGATGGGTCAGATTCCAACCTGGCGGCTCTGGCGAAGATACAGAGATGGTGGATATGGGCGAGTGTTTGATTTTCAGATGTTCACTCAGTGTCTGACTGTTTGCTCCTTTCCCACAGAACCCGTGTCTGTTCCTGTGCTTGGGTGTCTGTCACCAGCCAATGTCTCTTGTCTCGGGGGCTCAGTGACAGTGTCCTGTGAGTCGATCCGGGGATCCCTTCCCATTAACCACACCTGGTATGAAAAGACCCCATCTGGGGATTCAAAGATCTCAGACAACAATGTCCTGGATCTACATTGTCAATCCTTCAAACACCAGCACCATCAATATTATTGCACAGCCTCAAATAATAATGGAACAAAATCCAGTGAAATGGTCAACGTGTCCATCACCAGCAGTGACGTGCCCTGCAGTTTCCTGGTGAAATTCAACGGCACTGGTAAGTAGTGGAGGGAATGGGGAGAGGAAGGGGAAGTGGAGGTGGGGTGGTTCATAGGATCACAAGTGATAGAAGCAGAAATAGACCATTCAATCATGGCTGATGTATCTTCCCTTCTTCACCCCATGATCCTGTCCTCTCCCCGTAGCCCCCGACACCCTGAAATTCATGCACGTTATTTAATTAACTTATCAAGATTAAAATGATGTAATTATGGTCCATTTGTCAATGCTGGACTCCAGACATAGATTTCCCAGTGCTGGTGTAGGCCAGCTTCCCGGCTAGAACTTCCTCTTATGTTTACACACCTTTAAACTAGGTTTGCAGTGACATCAGTCCAAGCACTTTCACTTTCCATCATCTCCACATGACCGACGCTCAAATATGGGAAGGGAACAGAAATTATCCGTAAATGTGGCCGCAGATAACTCCTCGAGGACTCTGGACTCCTCAGCTTTGGTCCACAGTGTTAATGTTGACCATTCAGAACCATCGATACTAATCCATTTACCAGCCCCTCGTCCACAGTCTTCTCAGACTTGACAATTCAAGTGCCTCCACTATCTAAGTTTAAAAATAAGTCTTGCTCATATACCCTCCAAATATTCTACTCCTTAACCCAACCTTATGTTCTCCATTTCTACGCACATCTGCTGTGCTGATTTCCCACAAAGTACCCTATCTATGTTCCTCATAGCTTTGCACAGCTGTAATAGGTCCCCCCTTCTTTTCCTGTATGGATTAAAATCCCCATCTATCCAGCCTTCTCCTTCGAACTGTAATGTTTCATCCCAGGCACTATCCCTCGCATGAAATCACCTCCTTTAGTTTTGTTTAGAATTCCAGGTGGAAGTAGCTGCTTTTCACCGGTGCACAAATTCCATCCTACTCACTAGGGACAATTTACAGAAGGCAATTAACCTCAAAACCTGCACGACTTTAGAATGTGGGAGAAAACCGGAGCATTTGAATAAAACCCACGCGGTCACAGGGAGAACATACGAACTCCGTGCAGATTGTACCCGTAGTCAGGATTGAACCCGGGTCTTTGGCGCTGCAAGGCAACAACTCTACCGCTGTGCCGCCCTAATGTCGGCGACCTGAGTTCTACCTGAGTTGTGCAATCATCTCCCATTTGCTGCAAATTACACTGGAGAAACATTGCCCTGTCTATTAAACCTATAAACTCCTTACATCGGACAAGCATGCTCTCTTCTTCAACTGCAAGTGAAAATCAGTGAAACTGATTTTTATTTCCTTGTTCCAACAGGACTTGAATATTCTTGTGAAACCTCGAAAGAATCCAATGATTCATCAAGGTAAAATACTCTGTGTCCAATGAAAGGCGCCATGTACTAATTGCTGGTGTTTTGATTGGGATTGCTTCAATTGGGAGAAAGTTGGTTCCTCCGTTCACTGGCATTAAAGGCCCATGAGATTATTGATCTGAATGCCCAGACACAGCCAGTGGAACCACAGCCTCACAATGCCAAGACCCCGAACTTAGGTGCCGTCTATGTGCGTTCAGCAACTTTCGACTTTCATTGTGTTGGAAGGAACTGCAGATGCTGGTTTAAACTGAATATAGATACAAACAACTGGAGTAACTCGTCGGGTCAGACAGCGTCTCTGGAGAAAAGGTATAGGTGACGTTTTAGGTTGAGACCCCTCTTCAGAGTGGGAGTCAGGGGAAAGGGAAACGAGAACGATATCGACGGTGATATAGAAAGATATAAAACATTGAATGAAAGATATGCAACAAAAGTTACGATGATGAATGAAACGATCCATAGTTAGCTGTGGGCTAGGTGAAAACGAGTTGTACAGACAATGAAACACTCCAAGACAACAGTGAAATTCGTGCAATGACTAGGGTGGGGGAGGGACGGAGAGAGAGGGGATGCAAGGGTTATTTGAAGTTATAGAAATCAATATTTATGCCGCTTGGCTGTAAGATGCCCAAGCGAAATGTGTGGCACTGTTCCTCCAAGTTCCATTCGGCCTCATTCTGGCAATGGAGAAAGCCCAGAATAGAACAGTCAGTGTGGGAATGGGAGGGGGAGTTAAATAGGTTAGCAACTGGGAGATCATATAGTCCCAGGCGGACTGAGCATATGTGTTCAGTGAAACAATCGTCCAGTCACCATTTTGTCTTGCTGATGTGGAGGGGCGGTCCCACCAGCATGCGACCTACATGCGGCAAGCGCGACCAAACTGGACGCGGGGGCTGCGCGGAGGTCGAGTGAGTGACGTGAAGTTCGAGCGAAGTCCGCGGGCAGTTCGCGCGTGACGTACGGCGTCAAGTATCTAACCCTCTCTTGTTAGATAGAGCTCTAGGGGCTGGTGGAATCAAGGGATATGGGGAGAAGGCAGGCAGGGTTTATTGATTGGGGACGATCAGCCATTATCACAATGTATGGCGGAGCTGACTCAAAGGGCCGAATGGCCTCCTCCTGCACATATTTTCCATGTTTCTATGTTTCTATAGGGCGTTCCCTGTGGTTTTCACCATGAGTTCTCCATCACTAACCTCATCCCATGGTGTGAGATGAGTATAGTTGCCAAACACAACTATTGCTGCGTTGCCTTGCTGTGACCTGCTCTGGTGGTACTGGTAGGAAAATGCATAGTGAATTATGGGCTAAAACACCAACTTACGGAGTTTGTCAAAGTCTCAATGTCAGTCACTCCAACAGCAGGAAGTGTCTCCACCTAGAACGTGACCCTGTGTGGTAGGCACGTTAGGTCACACTGCTGACCTTGAGATGGTCAAGGTGAGCCGCCTTCTGGATATGTTGTAGATGTTCCATATTCCAGACAGCCCTAAACGAGCAGTCACTGTCCAAACCAATGTTGGTGGAGATGGAGATGTAAATGGCTTTGGGGTGAGAATTGTTGAAAGAAGTGCATTGTTTTCTCTTTGGCGTAGTGTTCTCTCTGCCGAGGTTGGAACAGGGTTGTAGAACCGTGTTCACAAAGTGGTGGTTTCAAGGATAGCTTCAAATATTAGGGTAAATCGGGTACCACACCATTGCAGTACTGAAGGAGGGCAGCGTGCTAGCTGTCAGATATGAAAACTCCAATAACTGTGGCATGGTGGGACAGCGATGTAGTTGCTGCCATACTGCCCCAGAGATTGTGATCGATCCTGACTACAGTTGCTGTATGTACGGAGTTTGTTCGTTCTCTCAGTGACCACGTGGGTGTTCTCCAGATGTTCCCGTTTTTTCCCGCATTCCAAAGACGTGCAGGTTTGTAGGTTAATTGGCTTCTGTAAATTGTCTCTAATGTTTCGGGTAGATATAATATATGGTGATTGCTGGTCGACGCAGATTTGGTGGTCGGAAAGTCCTGTTTCCATGTTGTATCTTTAAAATAAAATAAATTAAACTAACTTAAACTAAACTAAACTAAACCAAACTCAGCTGAACTCAACTCAACTAATCATTGCTATAAAAGTGTAACATTTCCCATGCATTTTTAGTGAAGGAGAGGGGAGGGTTCCTTAATGGTTGGACCCAATTGCTCTTCAACCAGTTGCACGATCGTTGGTCAATGTCACCTTACTGTGAGCAGATTAACTGCTGCATTACCCACTGAAACAGACTCTACACCTCATTTCCTTTGCTGCACACTTCATAAAAATCATGAAAGGTGCCATATAAATGTTTGACTTTTGTTCTTTACTGAAGGCCAAGAATCAATGATGAGCCATGTCTCACCCTTCCCTATTTTCTGTCCAACAGGATCATTTACATAGTTGCGTCTGGTGTCACTGTGCTTTTCCTGATTCTCATAATTGCCTTCTTTTGGTACCAAAAGCGTAAAACCAAGGGTGAGTTTCTGATTTATCTTAAATAATTTCAAAATACATGTCTCAGCTCCTTACAGAATGTCAAGAGATTTTATCCTGTTCTAATCAACAAATGCCCTGCATTAAAGTAATAAAGAGTAGGAGGAAGCATGAATGATCAATAATGCTATCATGTTTGATGCTATCATGGTGACTCGGTGACATAAAATGTTATTTTAACATAATTGTACAGAAACTGAGTGTGAAATAGCAGAGATGCATGAGAACTAAGAGGTTAGGTAGAAGTAAGATTTACATAGATACTCTCATCCTCTCAGCTGTTAGAATATGCTTTTGTGTTTTGCTATTGTATTTCGAATCAGGTTAAGTCGTGCTAATTGTCAAATGAACAAGCACGTTGAAGTACAGTTACAATGAAGATCACGCCTGCAGCCTCACAGGGACATAGAAAACGTACGACATACCTGCATCACACAGAGGGCGGTGGGTATATGGCAGGAGCTGCCAGAGGAGGTAGTTGAGGCCGGGCAAGTCTAGCCTGGGCAGGTAATCCAAGATGTGAACGCCCATGAACTTGAAGCTGCCAACTATCTCCGCTGCCGATGAAAACTTGAAGGTTCACAGAGCTGAAATCAGGGATAGTATCAAAACAAAAGAATAAGCATACAAATTAGCCAGAAAAAAGCAGCATACAAGAGGAGAGGGAGAAATTCAGAGTCCACAGAGGAGGACAAGGGGCTTAATTAGGAAAGGGAAAATAGATTATGAAAGAAAACTGGCAGGGAACATAAAAAACTGACTGCAAAAGTGTTTATAGATATGTGAAGAGAAAAAGATTAGTTAAAACAAATGTAGGTCCCTTGCAGTCAAAAACCGGTGAATTGATCATGGGAAACAAAGACATGACAGAACAATTGAATAACTACTTTGGTTCTGTCTTCACTAAGGAAGACATAAATAATCTGCCGGAAATAGCAGGGGACCAGGGGTCAAATGAGATGGAGGAACTGAGTGAAATCCAGATATGCCGGAAAGTGGTGTTTGGTAAATTGAATGGATTAAAGGCCGATAAATTCCCTGGGCAAGATAGGAGGCTGCATCCCAGAGTACTTAAGGAAGTAGCCCAAGAAATTGTGGATGCATTAGTGATAATTTTTCAAAACTCTTTAGATTCTGGAGTAGTTACTGAGGATTGGAGGGTAGCTAATGTAACCCCACTTTTTAAAAAGAGAGCGAGAGAGAAAACGGGGAATTACAGACCAGTTAGTCTAACATCCGGATGAGGCCCAGGACAGAATAGTTAGTGTGGGAATGGGAGGTGGAGTTAACGTGTTGAGCAACAGGGAGATCAGGTAGGTTTAGGTAGCTTTAGGGTGGAATGGGTAGAGCACAGGGAATATGATCCATTCTGAACATTACGTAGAGTAACCAGAACAAGAGGGCATACACTTACTCCGTACGTGCAAATATACTGAAGTACTTTTGGGGTTCTCCTAAATATAAAGTCTTGCACAAAACATGTAGATGTTTGTGTGTTGGAAGGAACTGCACATGGTGGTTAATACTGAAGATAAACATTAAATGCTCTAGCAATTAGCGGGTCAGAAGCGACATTTTGCCAGCAGCGCAACAGAAAATCATCAAATATAGTAGTTAGCTTACCTGGATAAAATAAACAGATTGAGTATGTATGTATGTGTATATATACACACTGAACTTTTTTTTCTCTCCCGTTATGTACTATGTTTACATATTCTATTGTGCTGCAGCAAGTAAGATTGTCATTGTTCTATCTGGGACATATGACAATAAAACTCCCTTGACTCTTGAAAAGGAACAGGTGACGTTTCGAGTCGCGACCCTTCTTCAGATTGAGAGTCAGGGGAAAGGGAAACGAGAGATATAGAAGGTACATGGAACACATGAATGAAATATATAAATGAATGATGTTTAAACCTGTTCCTGATATGGCCCTATCGACAACATATTTTCCAGAATCCAAGTACAATACATCACACGGTGAAGACAACGATGAAACCCAGGTAACAATGTGAAATATACATTTAGCAACACCAGTCCACTCCAGTTGAGAGATCTAGCGCAGAAACACGCCATTTGGCCCACCGAGTCCACGCCGACGGGTGACCTCGCACACGAACACTATCCTACACACACTAGGGGCAATTTGCAATTAAACCAAACCAATTAACCTAAAATACAAACCTGTTGTAGGCGCTGTCAGGCAGCAACTCTACCGCTGCTCCACCGTGCTGCACTATCTTTGTGTTGTAAACAGTAGCCATGGCTTGTTCTGTACACTGAACAGTTTGAGACCTACTTTGTAATAGACCTCTGTTGAGGACCTTTCAAATCTATTAGGTTGTAAAATGGGATTTTGTTATATTTCAGGAAATGGCAGTGATGGAAGGGAACCACGTTGATTCAAATCTGGAAAACAACAGGGCAGGTGACCATTTGGATAACAATGAAGGTGGAATCGCGTATGCAGTGGTGAATTGTCAAAGGAAGTTGAGATCAAGGCAGCATGCGGCTGAACACGCTGTCGTCTACGCAGATGTCAATTTTCACCGCAACTGCCCAAAGGGCATTCGGAAACCCCACTCTACTATGACTCCAGAGAACACTGAGTCAACCTATGCCTCTGTCGTTTCTTAGGAGAGATTTTTAATTCGGTGTGAGTTTTTGGCAACACTTGCTTTACCACTCTGTTCAGATTACATTGCTTTAATCTGTCCTATACGTTTTCAAAGATGAACACAAAATGCTGGAGTAACTCAACAGGTCAGGCAGCATCTCTGGAGAAAATAGACAGGTGATGTTTGAAGTTGGGACCCATGTTCAGATGGTCTGTAGAAAGGTCCTGACCCAAAATGTTACCCATCAATTTTCACCAGAGATATTTCTTGACCATCTGAGTTACTCCAGCATTTTGGGTACGTCTTTGGATAAACCGGCATCTTTTTATAGCTTTACTTTGTCAAACACCTTCTGAGCGGTTTCGTTCAATTCATCAGGTGTAAGGGGTGATGGGGAGAAGGCAGGGGAGTGGTGTTAGGAGGGAGAGGTAAATCAGCGACGATTCAATAGTGGAGTAGCCTTGATGGGTCAAATTGTCTGCCCCTATCACAAATGACCTTATGAATTACACTCACTTGTACGATCTCTTTCATCCGCCAGTATAATGAATGAGCCTAGATCATGCATACAAATGATAAAATGGCATTGGTTCCCATTCGTGTCATACCCACCCTCATTCCCTCCACCCACAAATTCCCCAACCCTCCCATCATCATTCATTGCAAGGGTCAGCCTAAACACATCACACAGTTCTTACAGAGCAGGAGAGTGCAGGTGAAGGGGTTAGGTTTTCCATGGCACGTAGTGAGGAGTGGTAAGTATGGCCGAAGGGCCTGTTTCTTCGTTGTATGAATCTATGACTCGAATACAACCTAGCCTGGGAACAATTGTTTCTTAGATATTAAAGTATCCATGGAAATAGAACTAGTACTGGATATTGACATGATTAAGGATAAGGTATGGTTTTAATGCATAGTATAGTTATGAAGGACCTAGTGGGGCCTGACATATCTGTTCATAAATTTGTTCACCCTACAGTACACATTTTTTTAACACATTTCCAGTCAAAGTACAAACACATCAAAGGCCATCATGCGATGGAAATAAATATTCTGTTCTGCGTCAAATGTGCGAGCTGCATCTTGCTGTGGTCAACGTGCTTCCTGTCAATATGAGCAGTTGAGCAAAACACAAAAAAACTTCAGTGGGTCTAGCAGCATCTCTGAATGGAAATGGGCAGATGACATTTCAGGTCAGGACCCTACTTCAGACTGGTGTTACTTTTCTCCGAATATGACTGCCGCAGAAACCCACAAACATACAATGTGCATAGGTTAGTAAGTTTTTAGTGCAGAATTAGACCTTTTGGCCATTCAAGTCTACTCCACGATTCAATCATGACTGATCTATCTTTCCCTCCCATCCCCATTCTCCTGCCTTCTCCTTCTAACCCCTGACACCCACACTGATCAGGAATTGTCAATCTCTGTCTCAGAAATATCCATTGGATTGGCTTCCACAACCGTCTGTTAAAATAAATTCCACAGATTCACCACCCTCTGATGAAGGAAACCTATCCTGTCCAGGTTCCCTCGGGTTCCTATTAAATCTGCCCCCCTCACCTTAAACCTATGTCCTCTGGTTCTTAAACTGTGGCTGGGGGTTTAAGAGTTCATGTGTACATACAGATTGCTTGTTGCGCGTGGCAAGTCTGCTTTACTTATTTAAAATTGCAAACTAATGAATGGTTTTGCAGAACTGCAAAAGGTATTGTGACTAAAAAGGGAACAGTCATGATACCAAGTTGTGCTGCTGAGAAAAACACATTTGTTCTAAACAATCAGAACCGGTGCACGAATGTGCTGATTGTGTGATTAACTAGACCCGTGACTATTCATGTATAAATATGCTGCCTGTGCAAAGAATAATTGAGTGGGACCGCGAGGGGCAACGATTGTGTAACCAGACTGGTGGATGCTCTCCCACTCCCGCATGCGTAATAAAGAGGACTTGTTACATTCTTAAAGTGACCAATGGGGTTTGTTGTTTGATAGCGCGGATATAAATTTAACATTGCCGTAGCCGGCAGGATCTCACTGGGACCATCTCCGATGACTGAGTAAGCGGCTGCTGTCTGCTCCGGACCTCGAGGGGAGTGAAAGGTGCACTATCGGATCCATTAAGTCTGAACTCCCGAACGAGTTCCCAGGAAACCCCGGTCCCTCGACTGAGGATTATCTGGTTCCCTGCCGAGATCCACAAGAGTCAGATGGTAAGATAAACATCGTTATAATAGACAAAGGATAGGTTAATTGAACATTCAGACGAAGAAGAGTTGGCTCTGTGTAAATTAAGATAATAATTAAACAATCCCATTATAATCAATTGCAAGTGTCTGTCTAAGCACACCACACCCCATTGTCTCTGGGCCAAAATATTGTGGGTTCAAGTCCATAAAGGGGCAATGGATCAAGCAAGAACATGGGTTCAAGTGGATAATGGGCTAAGGCAGATAAGCCCAAGATGTAAGATGATCCTCAAGCCTGGGTAAGGTGGTCTCACTGAAAATTGGTCTAGACTGGATTTTACCTGCCTCAGTGACCAGTTGCAAATAAAATGACCCTAAGTGAGCCCATCCTTAGATACTGCACAGCCAAGTGGAGATGGAGGGCAGTAATGTAGCGTGGAACTGCAGAAATATTCACAGATTTTATAGACTATTAGAAGGCAAAAAGTGAGTCAAGTGTGTTTTATTGTCATGCAGTATGTACTTGCAGCAGCACAACAGAGTAATATACATGCATTCCTTTATCTTTTCTACTCACTGAGAATGCAAGGTAAAGTTAGGAGAGGAAGGTAATGTAGATGTGGTTGTGTAAAAGGCACTGAATGCCTTGTATCTGAGGGCATCAGCCCCAGGACATGTGTAACCAAAGTTGGCCAATTCGTAATAAAACATTTTTTTCTGAAAACAAGCCCGGAGTCCACGTGAAAATTTCCGTCTACACCGTCCCTCCCCAGTAGATGAGCACATGACCTACGAGCACCTCAGTGCCAACTGGTAGAGTACGTCACTGCCTGAACTGCAAATTTCTGGGTGAGATCCTAAACCAAGAAGGTTCAACTGTCATGACCACAGAAACACTTCCAAAAATCACATTTTATGTAGCAGAAGAAAGTTCGATTTGGAAATTCTGGTCTTAGCAGCATTGCTACAGGTCCTCTTCTCAACTATAGCGGTACTTTGTTCAAAATATGCAAAGTTCTTACTGAACAGGAGAGTGCAGTTGAAGGAATGAGGTTTTCCTTGTCTCAATTGTCCAAACGCAGTGTGAATGGTTAAGTAGGGCCGAAGGGCCTGCTTCTACATTGTATGACTCCAATGCAATCTAACATGTGAACAATTGTTTCTTAGATATTACGGGACTCATGGAAATATAAATAGTACTGGATATTGATATGAAGGATAAACTATGAGTTTAATGCATAGTGTAGTTATGAAGGACTGAATGGGGCCTGACATGTTTGTACATTAATTTGTGCACCCTACAATATACATTTATTTGTTTTGACCACATTTCCAGTCAATGTACAAACACATCAAAGGCCAACGTGTGATGGAAATAAATATTGTGGTATGAGTCAAATGTATGAGCAGCATCTTGCTGTGGTCAACGTGCTTCCTGTTAATATGAGCAGTTGAGCAAAACAAAAAAAACCCCACTATAGTGGGTCAAACATCACCTCTGAAACGAGATGGGCAAGTGACATTTCAGGTCAAGAACTTACTTCGGGCTGGTGTTACTTTTCTCAGAATATGACTGCAGCAGAAACCCACAAACCAACAATGTTCATAACCTCACAAAAATGCTGGAGAAGCTCAGCGGGTGCAGCAGCATCTATGGAGCGAAGGAAATAGGCAACGTTTCGAGCCTAAACCCTTCTTCAGACTGATCTGAATAAACCCTTCTTCAGACTGATCTGAAGAAGGGTTTTGGCCCGAAAAGTTGCCGATTTTCTTTGCGCCATAGATACTGCCGCACCCGTTGAGTTTCTCCAGCATTTTTGAGTACCTCCGATTTTCCAGCATCTGCAGTTCCTTCTTAAACACAATGTTCATAGGTTCATAAGTTCTAAGTGCAGAATTTGGCCTTTCGGCGCATCAACTCTACTCCGCCATTCAATCGTGGCTGATCTACATTCACCTAAATTCACCTGCCTTCTCCCCATAACCCCTGACTCCCACACTAATCAGGAATCTGTCAATCTCTGCCTAAAAAATATCCATCGAATAAGCTTCCACAGTTGCTTGTTGAAATAAATTCCACAAACTCACCACTCTCTGACTAAAGACATTTGGCTCATATCTCTGTAAACCTATCCTGTTCAGCTTCCCTCAGGTTCCTATTAAATCTTTTCCCCTCACCTTAAACCTATGTCCTCTGGTTCTCAAGAATTCAGCAAGAACATGCAGAGTATAAGAATGTTTAAGAAGGAACTGCAGATGCTGGAAAATCGAAGATATAAGAATGTTAGCTCAGGGGGAATACATTGCCCTGGCAGGTCAGTAGATGGAACAAAGTGGCAAAGCAGTAGTGTTGCTGTCAAACAGCGCCTGAGACCCAGGTTCAATGCTGATCTCGGCTGCTGTCTATATGGAGTCTGTACGTTCTCATTGTGTCCGCATGGGTTTTCTCGCGGTGTTCCGGTTTCCTCCCACACACCAAAGACAGACAGGTTTGTAGGTTAAATTGCACAGTAAATTGTATCCGGGGTGAACACTGGTTGGCGCAGATTCGGTGAGCCGAAGAGCCTGTTTCCATGTTGTATCTATAACGTTTTTTTGCCAATTGTACACTGCAGAAGTAGATGGATAACAGTTTTGTCCAGAGCACAGCTGCCTTGTGGAGCTCTGTGGTTGTGCAACAAAACGCAATGCAAAAAGTATCTGACCGGGGAGCCCTTATCACCAACACACAAGGAAGGGTGTTCACAGTCTGCTTGCAAAACCATCGGGGAGGAAGTACCATAGACTTAACTCTGCACTTAGCTTGCCGGTTTGCAAGCATGCAGCCCCCATGCTGCTAACCAGGGTTCAATCCTTGTTCTTGCCTGCAAGGAAAGTTGAAAGATATCTGAGACAATCACACATTGGCACAACAGGTAGAGCCGCTGCCTCACAGCATCCGAATCCCGGGTTCGATCCTGACCTTGGGTGCTGTCTGTATGGCGTTTGTACGGTCTGCTTGTGTACGCATGGGTTTCATAATCATGGCAGGATTAAAAACGTATTAATTTGTGTGAATCTCTGGAGGAACCTCAATAATCTCTCAAAATTAAAGTGAATCTTCCTCCCCGTCACGCCATAAAGTAAACCCGTTACTTTTGTCAAAGTGAGTTTTGAAATGTAGCTCCCAGTAGGTGTGGAGACGCTCAGAGGGGAAGTCCAGAAGCGAGTGTGAATGGTTTACATCAGCGAGGCCAAGCAAAGCCTAGGCCACAGTTTCGCTGAACACTTGTGCTCGTCTGTCATGACCCAGAATCGCGCTTGATAGACACCCCATCGTCAACCTCCCCGGCTTATGCAGAGCAGCAGCAGTTTACACCATCTGCACGATGCACTGCAGCAACTCACCAACACTCCCTAGACAGCGCCTTCCAATTGCAACAGGCTCCGTCTTCAATGCATCATTCTTCACCATTCACACCCACATTGGCTGGGAAGCGCTTTGGAAGCAGATGGTGAGGGACGGTGTACAGTATCTGTCTCTCATCGCAATCTAGGTGGAATTCAACACGTTACGAAAATGATTGGGCGGATTCCCCTGTACACATTGATGTATACTATAATGTATATGTTTGTGAAAGGTTAATTTTGCTCTTCAATTTATGAAATATGTTTCCTTCAGTTTCAGGTGCACTGTGGGCAGAGAGCAAAGTAAGAGGGAATGTGGGAAGAGCGAACACAATCGATTGTCACTATGCAGCAGTGTACCGCTCACACACAAAATACTGGTGCCGTGGGACAAGTCGCCAGTGTACACATGTAGGTGAAACAAATGGGAAGGATGGACAGAGCGGAAGAGTGGCAATCACAGATAACCCGGAACGAGGAATATTTACAGTGACTGTGGAGGGTCTTCACTCTGGAGATACAGGATGGTACAGATGTGGAATTACTACACCTGGCGAACCAACATTTCAAGTACATCTCCAAGTATCTGAAGGTAGGTTTCTCAATCAGTGACTTGATATCTTGGCACCCGCACAAAACATTTGTTAGGTAACATATGGGAGTCTGGCGCACAGTTCTGGTCGCAGCTTTATAAAACAAAAGATGTGGAAGAAAATAGACAATAGACAATAGACAACAGGGCAGAAGTAGGCCATTCGGCCCTTCGAGCCCGCACCGCCATTCACCGTGATCATGGCTGCTCATTCACATTCAGTACCCCGTTCCTGTCTTTTCCCCATATCCACTGACTCCGCTATCTTTAAGAGTTCTATCTAACTCTCTCTTGAAAGCACGCGATTTAGTTTAAACCCACCCGTATCTTATAGAAACTAACAACCTTCTTAAGGCGTTGGACAGGCTAGATGCAGGAAGATTGTCCCCGATTTTGGGGAAGTCCAGAACAAGGAGTCACAGTTTAAGGATAAGGGGAAAATCTTTTAGGACCGAGATGAGAAAAACATTTTTCACACAAAGAGTGTTGAATCTCTGGAATTCTCTGCCACGGAGGGTAGTTGAGGCCAGTTCATTGGCTATATTTAAGAGGGAGTTACATGTGGCCCTTGTGGCTAAAGGGATCAGGGGGTGTGGAGAGAAGGCAGCTACGGGATACGGAGTTGGATGATCAGCCATGATCATATTGAATGGCGGTGCATGCTCAAAGGGCCTAATGGCCTACTCCTGCAGTATTATCAGTCCAAGCACTTTTACTTTCCCACCATCATCTCCGCAGGATGCGCACTCAGATACGATAAGGGAATGAATATTAGCAGTAAATGTGGCCACCGTTAACTCCTGGACGCCGGTATCAGATTTGTTCCACTGTGTTAATGTTGACCATTCAGTACCATCGATACTAATCTCATTTACCAGCACCTCGTCCATTGTGGCAATTCAGTTACCTCCATCTTCTAGGTTTAAACATATTTCTTGTTCCCCTTGAAACATCCTGCTCCTTAACTTAACCAAATGTTCTCCATTTTTACACATATCTGCCGTGGAAAACGTTCCAAAAATACCCTATCTTTGCTGCTCAAAGTTTTGCACACCTGTAATGGGTTCCCTTTTCCTCACCTGTTCTGCATGGAATTTTATAAAATCCCTATCCAACCCCTCCCCATACCTAACGTTTCATCCCAAGCAATACACCTCTCAAGTTGAATTGCTCCCTTCAGATTAGTTTTATGGCTGCAGCGTGGAAATAGGCACTTCGGCCCACTAAACTAAACTAAACTATTTTACACAATGGCCACGGTGGCGCAACGGGATCGTGTGGACTCGGCGGGCCGAAGGGCCTGTTTCCGCGCTATATCCTAAACTAAACTAGTGGAAAGTCCATTCTTGTGCAGAACAAACTGGTTGGGTTGCAGCTTGAAAGAGCAGTAAGCGGGGAGACGAGGAAATGAGACCAGGGGTTGCTTTGAAATCAGAAACCACCAGGTCAGGGATATCCGAGGGGTGCTGAATAGCCAGAGATATTTGCTGCCTGGCTCGTTCAGCGTTTCCCCACTACAGGACATCCTAAATTGCCTAAAGGATAGTGAGAGATAAACGGTCTGAGATGCCACAGATAGACACAAAATACTGGAGCAATTCAGCGGGATAGGCAGCATCACTGGAAGGAAAGAATGGGTGACATTTCGGTTCGATGCCATTGTTGTTTTTAATGGCAAGTGCTGACTTGGAATGTACTTTAATCTAATATGTTCAAACAGTCATTTCTTTCTTTACACTGAATTGTTCTGCAGTGCTGACACTTTGCTCGCGCTGCTGAAACAAGGTTCGAATATTCGTGTAGATTCGTATCTCTGAACCGCATCTAGCGAGCAGCTCGTTGTAACACTGATTGCTGAGCAGTGTTTGCAGAAGTCATGGGTCAATGGCGAATGAAGACAGGATTAAATTGTTTTGCTGCATCGTCGATTCCTCTCTGCAGTGTTTTTAGTTGGGCAAGTAAACAGGAAATAGTTCTGAACACAAGATCATTTACTGAGGGTCGCCAACGCTCAACTAACATCAGTGGCGGACACATCATTGTGTTACACCGATACCACAACCTGAAAGTAAAACACCCAGAACGGTAGCCCGCAGCAGATGACATGTTATATTATCATGCAAACATTAATTAAATTAATCATCACAAACAGATGTACAAAGTCAGCAAATAATATTTTCATGAACACAACTCTGCTAATTTATTAGCTCTGAATTACAATTGGGCAGGCCCATAGATAGAAAGGGTTTGGGGAGATATGGGTCAAACGTGGGCAATTTTGACTAACCTAGATAAGCATCTTGGTCTAACACGTTGGGGAGAAGTGCCTGTCTCCGAGCTATATGTCTCTGTGACAATCTGACCCAACCATTTGTTAAATATAACCCTGAGCCTTTCACACTGTAACGTGTCGCGCTGCTGCTGGCTCGCTGTGGTTCACGATCAGACTTCCTGATCCTATCTTCCTCGTTGATATTAGAGAGATGCGGTTGTATCTGAGAGCTCAGAGCTGAGCGACAGGCAGACAAGTGCTGGCCTTGTCACTATGGATAAAACAATGTGGATTCCCATTCTTCTCATCTCCTCGTTGCCGGGTGAGTGATAGCCAGAATTAAATATCCCAATAATCAATGTTAGTTGGGGTTCCGTGTACTCTTTCCACAGCAGAGATGGTTACGTACGTGTAGGCGTGTAATGGGGGCAATGGAACTCAGTGCATTGTGGTGTCGGCGTGTCATTTATTTGATCAAAATTTTATGTTATCCAATATGCCTTTGAATCAGAATACATTGTTGTTTCATATATTTCATACGCCATAATGGATTTGGTAATATAAAGGAAGTTTGGCTTACAAAGGCCGGGCAATGAAAACCATTTTATTTCGTGAAAGAGCAACATGGCAAAAGGATTTGAGTATAGGAGCAGGGAGGTTCTACTGCGCTTGTACAGGGTCTTGGTGAGACCACACCTGGAGTATTGCGTACAGTTTTGGTCTCCAAATCTGAGGAAAGACATTCTTGCCATAAAGGGAGTACAGAGAAGGTTCGCCAGTCTGATTCCTGGGATGTCAGGACTTTCATATGAAGAAAGACTGGATAGACTCGGCTTGTACTCGCTAGTATTTAGAAGATTGAGGGGGGGGATCTTATAGAAACTTACAAAATTCTTTAGCGGTTGGACAGGCTAGATGCAGGAAGATTGTTCCCGATGTTGTGGAAGTCCAGGACAAGGGGTCACAGTTTAAGGATAAAGGGGGAAATCCTTTAGGACCGAGTTGAGAAACACATTTTCCACACAGAGAGTGGTGAATCTCTGGAACTCTCTGCCACAGAGGGTAGTTGAGGCCAGTTCATTGGCTATATTTAAGAGGGAGTTGGATGTGGCCCTTGTGGTAAAGGGTATGGAGAGACGTCAGGTACAGGACACTGAGTTGGATGATCAGCCATGATCATGTTGAATGGCGGTGCAGGCTCGAAGGAGGGAATGGCCTACTCCTGCACCCATTTTCTATGTTTCTTCGTTTCTATGTTCTTTGCTAGCCTCATTTTCAGAAAGGCAGAAATTGTGGAATTAATGTCGCAGATACAATTTCTCCCGCTCACATTGGCTTCTGTGGAACTAATGCCCCTGATATATTTTCTCTCGAGTTCACATTGGCTTCAGTTCTATAAAATCCCGTCGGAAAACACGTTGTGATCCTCAGATCATGCCACGGTTCTGTTCGACAGCTGACTGGCGTGACTGCCTTTACTCTTAAAATTTAGAGTCACTTCCCACACGCCCTTTGCCTCTGACCGTGTAGAGATGTACGCTTCACCCACATGGCACATCAACGATTCTGCTCTAGAATTCAAATAGATTTAATTGTTTTGTTACTGATTTTCACCGGACGCGCGTGGCTCACAAGGCCAGTATTTATTGAAGGTACACAAAAAATGCTGGGGAAACTCAGCGGGTGCAGCTGCATCTATGAGCGAAGGAAATAGGCAAAGTTTCGGCCCGAAACGTTGCCTATTTCCATCGCTCAAATAGATGCTGCTGCACCCTCTGAGTTTCTCCAGCATTTTTGTGTACCTTCGATTTTCCAGCATCTGCAGTTCCTTCTTAAACAGCCAGTATTTATTGCACTGATCTCTCTTTTTTTTTCCTTTCTGGGCCATTGCAGAAAGACGCTTCAGAGCCAAGCTCGTTGTGGGGGCTCTGCTTGTAAACAAGTCTGGGCAGGACTGGTAGATGGGGTTGGGTGATAATTTCCTGGCTTCATGGTCACCATTGCTGCTATAAGTTGCCCAGTCTTGGAAATATTTAATACAATGGATCCGAACTCGCTATGTATCATGGTAGGAAATGAGATCGCATCTGAATTTCCAGGCTCCAAGTTAGTAATTTAAGCACTGTTGCAACATTGTCAAATTGAACCCTAAGAATTCTTTATATGCATAACATAGCGATTAAATTTGGAGCATACACTCCAAGCGAACTGTATCAAAGGACAGAGGTTCAGACATCACCAGGAACAGACAATAGACAATAGGTGCAGGAGTAGGCCATTCCGCACTTCGAGCCAGCACCGCCAATCACTGTGATCATGGCTGATCATCCACAATCAGTAACCGGTTCCTGCCTTCTCCCCATGTCCCCCGACTCCGCAATCTAAGATCTCTATCTAATTCTCCATTGTAAGCATCAAAATAATTGGCTTCCAATACCTTCTGAGGCATATAATTCCACAGATTCACAACTCTCTGTGTGAAAAAGTGTTTCCTCTTCGCCGTTCTGAAGGCAATGGCGGCGGTGAATATCTAAACACGGGTCCGGCCCAGTGTCGGTTCAGAGATGAATGTTGGCGGCGCAGCCGGCGGCACCGCCAATGATATAGCTAAGTGGGGTATTTCTGTCGGATGAGAGGCCGGGCACCGCTTGGGCTGTTGAAAGGCAGCTCCTGCAACACAACCGCGCTCCCTCAGTACCGCACTGCGATCCCAGCCCAGTTTCTGCTCGGGGATCTGGAGTGGGAAGTGAACCCAAATTGTACTGACCCGGGGACAGAACACTGACACAACTGGTACAATAACAGCACTGCCTGCACTTCAGACCGGAGACATTGGTCGTGAAGCAATATGACACATCATGGAACCATTTAAGTTTTCTTTCATGTAATCTTCAAAATGTATCAACTTTCATGAAACAGTTCAGTTCCTCTCAGTTCTGAAAGTTCCCTCCTTCAGTTTCAGGTGCAGTGTGGGGAAAGGCGTATGTAAGAGGAGTTGTGGGAAGAGCGATTACAATCGATTGTCACTATGCACCAGAGTACCGCTCACACACAAAATACTGGTGCCGTGTGCAGAGTCGCCAATGTGCAGATGTGGTGGAAACGAATGGGCAACGCGGACGGAGTGGAAGAATGTCAATCACAGATATACCGGCACGAGGAATATTTACTTTGACTGTGGAGGATCTTCAGATTGGAGATACAGGACGGTACAGATGTGGAATTATTGCAATGTTTCACGTACATCTCAAAGTATCTGACGGTACGTTTCTCAGCGATTAATTTGACGTCTCCACTGAAATGCCTGATCCATGTTTTCTCCGGGAAGGGTCAGGGCAGCACCGATATCCCGAGGCTCCGCAGCAGTGCAGAGACCTGCGGGGAGCGGGCGGGGGTCGGGAAACCCCACTCATGTTGCTCTCACCCAGTGCGGGCTCTGTCCCACTGAGCGGCCACCCACTACAAGTGGGATGCTCAACACATTTCCCTGCGTCTGAACTGTTAATTTGCAAGTCCAATCGGTAGTAAGGAAGGCGAATGCAATGCTAGCATTTATTTATAGAATGTAAAAACATGGATGTAATGCTGAGGCTCTATAAGGCGCTGGTCAGACGACATTTTCACACAGAGAGTGGTGAATCTCTGGAACTCTCTGCCACAGAAAGTAGTTGAGGCCAGTTCATTGGCTATATTTAAGAGGGGGTTAGATGTGGCCCTTGTGGCTAAAGGGATCAGGGGGTATGGAGAGAAGGCAGGTACGGGATACTGAATTGGATGATCATCCATGACCATATTGAATGGCGGTGCAGGCTTGAAGGGCCGAATGACCTACTCCTGCGCCTATTTTTCTATGTTTCTATTTGGTGTGTTATGACCAGTTCCAGGCACCATATCTGAGGAAGGATGTGTTAGGTCTGGAGTGGGGCCAGAGGAGGTTTACAAGAATGAACCCAGGAATAAGTTGGGTTAACAAATGATGAGCGTTTGACAGCGCTGGGCCGTTACTCGCTTGAGTTGATACTTACCGTATAGTGAAATGCCTGGATAGAGTGGACGTGGAGATGATGTTTCCACTAGTGCGAGAGACTCGGGCCAGAGGCCATAGCCTGAGAATAAATGGACGTACGATCAGAAGGGATTTATTTAGTCAGAAGGTGACCTATCTGAGGAATTATTGGTTCACATGCTTAATCAATGATGTTTTATCATTACTGTTTTATTATTATTAATGTCTGTTTTCTGTGTTTTTTCTGAGTCATTCCTAACTGTCACTGTATGTCATGTTGTTACTTGTGGGCGGAGCACCAAGGCAAATTCCTTGTATGTGAATACTTGGCCAATAAACTTACTTACTTACTTACGTACTTACATGGTTTAAAGATGAGGGTGGAATGATTTAACAAGAACTTGGGGAGTTATGTTCTTACACATAGGTTGGTAGGTACATGTATATGAAACGAACTGGCGACGGAGTAGTTATGCAAGGTGCTATCGCAACATTTAAGAACAATTTGGACAGGTACATCAATAGGATAAGTTTAGAGGGTTGAGGGCCAAGCAAGAGCAGGTGGAACTAGTGTAGATTGGTTGTGTTGGTCAGCGGGGGCAAGTTAGACCGAAGGGCCTGTTTATACGCTGTATGACTCTATGACTCTATGTAGATCGATGGGTCTGATTCCAAACTGGCGGCTCTGGCTAAGATACAGAAATTTTGCTTATTGGCGCGTGTTTGATTTTCAGACGTTTACTCAGTGTCTGACTGTTTGCTCCTTTCCCACAGAACCCGTGTCTGTTCCTGTGCTTGGATTTCTGTCACCAGCCAATGTCTCCTGTCTCGGGGACTCCGTGTCAGTGTCCTGTGAGTCGGTCAGTGGATCACTGCCCATTAGCTACACCTGGTATGAAAATACCCCATCTTCGGTTGCCAAGATCTCAGACAGCAATGCCCTGGATCTACATTGTCAATCCTGCAAACACCAGCATCATCAATATTATTGCACAGCCTCAAATAAACGTGGATCAAAATCCAGTGAAATGGTCAACGTGTCCATCTCCAGCAGTGGCGCGCCCTGCAGTTTTCTAGTGGAAATCAATGACACTGGTAAGTAGCGGAAGGATTTAGGGGAAGAAGTGTAAGTGGGAGTGGAGGAGGTGCGGGCTCATGGGCTCCAGAGATAGATCTCCCAGTACTGGTGTAGGCCAGCGTCCTGGCAATTACTTCATTTTATGTTTAAACAGCTTTTTATCTAGATTTGCACTGTCATCAGTCCAAGCACTGTCACTTTCCCACCATCATCTCCGCATAATCCACGCTCAGATATGGTAAGGGCATGAATATTAGCAGTAACTGTGGCCACCGTTAACTCCTTGACGACGGTATCAGATTTGTTCCACTGCGTTAGTGTTAACAATTCAGTACCATCGATACTAATCTCATTTACCAGCACCTCGTCCATTGTGGCAATTCAGGTTCCTCCATCTAGGTTTAAAAATATTCTTTGATACCTTTGAAACATCCTGCGCCTTAGCTTAACCATATATTCTCCACTTTTACACATATCTGCCGTGCAAAATGTTCCAAAAATACCCTATCTACGCTGCTCACAGTTTTGCACACCTGGAATAGGTTCCCCCTTCCTCACCTGTTCTGCGTGGAATTTCATAAAACCCCTATCCAACCCCTGCCCATCCCTGTAATGTTTCATCCCAAGCAATACTCCTCTCAAGTGAAATTGGACCCTTTTGATTAGTTTGTGGGTGCATTGTGGAAGCCGGTTCATCGGCCCACTGAGTACACAACGTCCAGTATTCACCAGTACACTAGTTCCATGGGGACAATTTACAGAAGCCAATTAACCAACAAACTTGCACGACTTCAGAATGCGGGGAAACTGGAGAACTTGGAGAATGCCCACGCGTTCACAGGGAGGAGTGAAAAGCAGTGAAACTGACTTTTATTTCCTTGTTCCACCAGGTCATGAATATTCTTGTGAAAATTTGATAGCATCCAATTACTCTGCAAGGTAAACCGCTCTGTTTCCAATGAAAGTTACAATGAACAAATTGCTGGTGTTTTGATTGGGAATTCTTTAATTGGGGGAAACGTGTGCCTTCCTTTCACTGGCATTGAATGCCGTGAGAGTATTGATCTGAATGCACAGTGACACAGCCGATAAGAATCACAGCCTCACAACGCCACGACCCTGGTCCATTAGGTGCTGTCTGTGTGTAGTCTGCATGTTTTGCCTTTAATCGTGTTGATTTTATATAAGTGCTCCAGTTTCCTCCCAGCTCCCAAAGATGTGCCAGTTGTAAATTGCCCCGTGTGTACAGGAGAGCGAATGGATCTGTGCAGAGCGGGTGGGTGGGAGAGGGGCTTAGGATATAAGAACGTTAACAAAAGCCACGCCGTTAGGAGCGAACCTTTCACCGAATTTTCGAACACGATTCCTATATCCACAGACCTGCCGCGTTAATCCAAGTAATATCGAGGATGTGAGATTAAGCATTATCATTTTTAATTTATTTTATTAATTGGCCTCATCTGTTTCCATATTTGTTGCCCCATCTCCCTTGCACCATTAGAATTGATCTGGTTTATTGTTCCTATCGTATGTTGCAGAACATACTTGGCGAATAAAGTATGATTCTGATTCTGATTCTGATATGCGTTTTATTTTAATCTTCCTTGCAGCTGCATTTCTTTCTTCCAGGATATTACACTGTTCTTTGTTTCTTTCCACATCCCCAGTTTCTCTCTCCCGTGACTCCCAGTCTGAAGGAGGGTCTGTATCCGAAACCACGCATTCCTTCTCTCCAGAAATGCTGCATCTCCCGCTGTTTCACCAGCATCTACTCTGTATTCACTGTATTCACTGCTCCATCTCATGACATTTCTCTCTCTTCTCCGAATCCATTTAACCGCGTAATCTCTCATTCCCTTGTAGCCATGCTCCAGCAATGACGTCAGTAATTGGTGAGCATAACTACACCCCCCCCCCCCCCCCCCCCCCCCCCAAGTCCAAACCCCGTTCTGTCTCCAAACTGATCTCCATTGACTCTGCTGCTTCGCCCCGCTCCACTTCACCAAGATTATGAAGCAAATAACAGATAAATGTTTCGAAGATAAACCGTCTCGTTTTCTCCCAGTGATTCTGTATTTCTTGCCCTTTGCCCAGTTACATCTCATGGAAAGTGGGGCGCTGGATGGTCTTTCTCGTGCTTGTGATCTGGAGTATCTCAACCGCGGTGTTCACAAGAGGCTCGAAGGTAGGCGTCATTGTCATCGTGCTCATGAATTATAGAAGCAGAATTAGGCCATTCAGCCCATCATATCTAATCCGCCCCCAATCACGGCTTCCCTCTCGATCCCATTCTCCTGCCATCTCCCGATGACTCTTGACATCCTCATTTATCAAGAATATGAAAATCTCCGCCTTAAAAATACCAATTGATTTGGACAGATACAAAAATGCCGAAGTAGCTCAGCGGAACAGGCAGCATCTCCGGTGTGAATTGACTTGGCCTCCACAGCCTCCTGTGGTAATGACATCCATAGATTCACCACCCTCTGACCAAAGCAATCACTTCTCTTCGCCGAATGTTTCCAAACGGTTTCCATTAACGATTTCAAATGTCCTGTCCATTGATAGAAATAAAAGCCGTGCACGTTTTCATATCTTGAAGTTAAACCAAACCTCTATGTGGATGATATCACGAGGTTTTGTCAGGTTGTACGTGTGCAGGGTGGATTTCTGTGCCCGGTGTGG